>NC_042962.1:39177433-39490691 GCF_901001165.1 Salmo trutta
GGAAGCCATGGAAGGCCACATAACATTTCCTTAAAATGAGATTAACCTAAAAAAAAGTTTAACGTTAATGCAGATTTAATTTTGTTTGATTTTACTTATAAAAATCTTTTGGGGTGCCAATAATTTTTCACCTACGCTCACATACGCTCTGTGTAATTAACACACAGACAGACAGACAGACAGACGGACACAGACAGAAATAATGTCTGTTTACCCCCTCTGTTTTGGCCCTATTATTATTCATATTATTATTTATTTATTATTGAACTCTGAGCTTTCTATTTTAGTTTTTCATTCAAGTTATTTCCATTCCATTGGATGGCCCTTTTCCATCTTACAACAAAATGTAATCCAACTCCTTATGATCTTCTAATGCAATCATCTTCTATGTCATGATACAAATAACGACTTACTATAATAAGTTGTTATGATATTACTACACTGTATTATGTTATTCTCTCTCTGTTTCTCTCTCTTTCTCTCTGCATATTCTCCTTTATTTATTCACACTACACAGCTCTATTAGTTTCCATATGCCACTTATGTCAACACCTCAAACACATAACATTATATTTAACTGAAGAAAATCGGATTATGGTAGGCTAGCCCTACCAGGCCCTGCTCTCTAATTTCATGTGTAATTCTGCACAGCTGAAAAACATCAACAAAAACAGCCAGTCAAGTGGAATGTGAAGGGCTTAAAATGATCTTAACTAATCATACTCAAATAGAAATACCACCGGGCCAACACAGGTGTTTTATACACAACCTACCGTTGACATAATCCACATTTCCTGATATACTACAATAGCTAGTGGGAACATGATTCTAGGACCATTTTAAGTTCAATCGAATAAGAAAAAAAAATATGTATGAACTATGATAGTTGTTTCCCAAATAGGATGAGAAAAGCATGGTCTTATTGTAGTATAATAAGCATAGTGGAATAACAGACTTGTGTATACCATATCAGAGGATTGGTATGTACATGCAGTTACTTTTACCTGATTGGTACCACTTTTACATATAATTTTACTTTTTCCATTTTGATAGGAACATAGCTGGGATTCAGAACACAGATAGGGGAAACATCTTGATAGCAGGAACTTAGACTATAGGCTTCACATAATGTACACAGTAAGGTGGAATATCAATTAACCTCATTTGGAATCTCTATGATTTCCCAAGAATTTTGCTCGGGCAAAAGAAACTCACACATTTTAGTCAATCACGAAGGGTTGGGGATTTGCAATTGGCCACAGACTGCATACAATGCAAACAAAAATGAATAAATAGGATGTCCCTTGGTTGTCACGAAATGGTTGCCTAAAGTGTCATGGTCCTCTGGAGGTTTTGTCTAGTTTCCGGTTGGTTACGGGGATGATCCGAAAACGTTTATAGGTCATTCTTGGGACGTTGTGTCATGGTCCCCTGGTGGTCTTGCCTTGTTCCTGGTTTGTCCCGGGGACGTCACCTAATGGTCTTAAAGAAACGTCCCCACCCCCAGGTCACCCGCACCCTAGTTTCATTACACATCATCCCATTTTACTGTTGCCAAACCTATCAAGGCCCTGATTGGTGAACCACTGATCCAGTCACAGCTCTTTGTCTTTTGGCAATGCTCGTGACACCCGCCCCACACACACAAACAGTGCTTTTAACATAGTGTTTTGAACTTACATATTTGACACATTTCACATACACTACCGTTCAAAATTTTGGGGTCACTTAGAAATGTCCTTGTTTTCCATGAAAAAATACATGAAATGAGTTGCAAAATTAATAGGAAATATAGTCAAGACGTTGACAAGGTTATACATAATGATTTGTAATTGAAATAATAATTGTGTCCTTCAAACTTTGCTTTCGTTAAAGAATCCTCCATTTGCAGCAATTACAGCCTTGCAGACCTTTGGCATTCTAGTTGTCAATTTGTGAGGTAATTTGAAGAGATTTCACCCCATGCTTCCTGAAGCGCCTCCCACAAGTTGATTGGCTTGATGGTAACTTTTTACGTACCATACGGTCAATCTGCTCCCACAACAGCTCAATAGGGTTGAGATCAGGTGACTGTGCTGGCCACTCCTCTGTCCAGTGTCTGTGTTCTTTTGCCCATCTTAATCTCTTATTTTTATTGGCCAGTCTGAGATATGGCTTTTTCTTTGCAACTCTGCCTAGAAGGCCAGCATCCCGGAGTCGCCTCTTCACTGTTGACGTTGAGACTGGTGTTTTGCGGGTACTATTTAATGAAGCTGCCAGTTGAGGACTTATGAGTCGTCTGTTTCTCAAACTAGACACTCTAATGTACTTGTCCTCTTGCTCAGTTGTGCACCGGGGCCTCCCACTCCTCTTTCTATTCTGGTTAGAGCCAGTTTGCGCTATTCTGTGAAGGGTTTGCGCTATTCTGTCATTTGGAACACAGCCTCATGCTCATGTACACAGCGTTGTATGAGATCTTCAGTTTCTTGCCAACTTCTCGCATGGAATAGCCTTAATCACTCAGAACAAGAATAGACTGACGAGTTTCAGAAGAAAGTTCTTTGTTTCTGGCCATTTTGAGCCTGTAATCAAACCCACAAATGCTGATGCTCCAGATACTCAACTACTCTAAAGAAGGCCAGTTTTATTTCTTCTTTAATCAGCACAACAGTTTAAAGCTGTGCTAACATAATTTCAAAAGGGTTTTCTAATGATCAATTAGCCTTTTAAAATGATAAACTTGGATTAGCTAACACAACGTGCCATTGGAACACAGGAGTGATGGTTGCTGATAATGGGCCTCTGTACGCCTATGTAGATTTTCCATAAGAAATCTGCCGTTTCCAGCAACAAAAGTCATTTACAACATTAACAATGTCTACACTGTATTTCTGACCAATTTTATGTTATTTTAATGGACAAAAACAAGGACATTTCTAAGTGACCCCAAACTTTTGAATGGTAGTGGACATGATTACATTGTGTATATTTATTCAAACAGTGTTTATTATTTAATGTTTCCGCACCTGGGATAGAAACTCTGTCACGTTCTGACCTTAGAACGAGGTCATTTTTCCATAGTAGATTGGTCAGGGCGTGACAGGGGGTGTTTTTGTCTATGTATTTTGGGTTTTCTGTTTTCTATGTGGGTTGTCTAGATTGTCATTCTATGTTGTATTTTCTATGTTGTGGCCGGGTATGGTTTCCAATCAGAGGCAGGTGTGTTTCGTTGTCTCTGATTGGAAGCCATACTTAGGCAGCCTGTTTTTCATGGGGTTTTGTGGGTGGTTGTTTTCCGTTTCGTTGTTTGTACCTGACGGGACTGTTGTTGGTCGTTTTGTTATTTTGCAAAGTGTTTTCATTAAAAGTAAATATGAGCACTTCACACGCCGCATTTTGGTCTCCTTTAGACGACCCTTATTACAAACTTACAACGTCTTGGTTCACAGCATCGCTGTGGTTCATGGCATCGTGCCGTGAACCTCTTGGTTCATTGCGCCGAAACCCTTAAGGGACCTAATGGGAACGTTGCCCAATATTCTCAAGACTTCCCCTGTATGCTGGGTAATCATGTGGATTTATGCATTGTGACAGGTGGTGGGGCGGCAGAGCAGAGCAGCTGCATCTCTGCATCCGAAATGGCACGCTATTTCCAAGAGCAGAACTTTTGATCAGAGCCCTGTACTATATTGGGAATAGGGTGTCATTTGGAACACAGCCTCATGCTACAGCTGTGAGGCTTACAGGCCCCTCTCTGCCCTACTCAGCTCTGTGAAGATTACATGTATCGGGTTAGCAACATTGTGAATGATCATCATGGTAAGACATTCCTCCCTCTTCTATGGCTTTGCCTGGCAATCACCCAGAGAGGAATATATTCAAATCATAAAACAGTTATCACATACTGTACCAGTCAAAAGTTTGGACACACCCACTCATTCAAGGGTTTTGCTTTATTTGTACTGTGTTCTACATTGTAGAATAATAGTGAACACATCAAACTATAAAATAACACATGGAATCATGTAGTAACCAAAAAAGTGTTAAACAAATCAAAATGTATTTTAAATTTGAGATTCTTCTTAGGGCTCCCAAGTGGCGCAACAGTCTAAGGCACTGCATCTCAGACCCTGGTTAGTTTCCAGGCTGTATCACAACTGGCCGTGATTGGGAGTCCCATGCGGCAGCGCACAATTGGCCCAGCGTTGTCCAGGTTAGGGTTTTGGCTGGGTTAGGCCGTCAATGTAAATAAGAATTTGTTCTTAATTGACTTGCCTAGTTAAATAAAAGTTTAATAAAATAAGACACTGTCAGTGATTTATAATTCAAGGCACACTTAACCAGCATGGCTACCACAGCATTCTGCAGCAGTACGCCATCCCATCTGGTTTGCGCTTAGTGGGACTATCATTTGTTTTCCAACAGGACCATGACCCAACACACATCCAGGCTGTGTAAGGACTATTTGACCAAGAAGAAATGTGATGGAGTGTTGGCTCCCAAGTGGCGCAGCAGTCTAGGCACTGCATCTCAGTGCTGGAGGCGTCACTACAGACCCTGGTTTGATCCTGGGCTGTATCACATCCGGCTGTGATCTGGACTAGTAAATAAAACACAAATATCAGATCACCTGGCCTCCACAATCACCCGACCTCAACCCAATTGAGATGGTTTGGGATGAGTTGGACCGCAGAGTGAAGGAAAAGCAGCCAACAAGTGCTGTTGGAAAAGCATTCCAGGTGAAGCTGGTTGAGAGAACGCCAAGAGTGTGCAAAGCTGACATCAAGGCAAACGGTGCTAACTTTTAAGAACCTAAAATATAAAATATATTTTGATTTGTTTAACACTTTTTTGGTTAGTACATGATTCAATATGTGTTATTTCATAGTTTTTTTCTACAATGTAGAAAATAGTAAAAATAAAGAAAAACCCAACCAAACTTTTGATTGGTACTGTATATGGAAAGAACACGTGAATAAAGAGGGTGAGGGGGTTGAACGAAGGACAAAAACAAAGAAACAAATTCATTTGCTAGACAAAAATATATATTTGAATCATAAAACAGTATATGGAGAGAACACGTGAATATAGAGGGTGAGGGATTTGAACGAGCGTTTGGGGGTGGGAGTGCCAACAGGGCCGGTAATACAGGACTAGTAAAATACCATAGCACTACTTTTGTGGAAAAGTTTTTGATTATAGGCTAGATAGTGAGGGGGTTGAAAGAGGGACATAAAAAAACAGAAACAGAAAAACATTACCATTCAAGAGAGCAAAACAGGGTAAGAGAGCATTGAGGGAGAGAGTGCGTACATTCTGTTTCTTCTGGAACACTGCACTATACAGTGAGCGACATGCGTTCTCTGTAAACATGTATGTATTTACAGCTTGCTGTGAGTCAACATTTACTTTTTTACCCCTTTTTCTCCCCAGTTGGTAATTACAGTCTTGTCCCATTGCTGCAACTCCCGTAAGGGCTCAGGAGAGGCAAAGGTCGAGAGCCATGCGTCACGACCCCGCCAAACCACACTGCTTCTTGACACACTGCTCACCTAACCCGGAAGCCAGCTGCACCAATGTTTCAACTGGCAACCGTGTCAGACTGCATGCGCCCGGCCTGCCCCAGGAGTCGCTAAAGCGTGATGGGACAAGGTCATCCCGGCCTGCCAAACCCTCCCCTAACCCGGACGACGCTGGGCCAATTGTTCGACGCCTCATCGAACGCGGATCTGTAGTGACACCTCAAGCACTGCAGTGCCTTAGACCGCTGCGCCACTCAGGAGGCCCAAGGTTGACTTTTTCAGTTTGTGGATTTAAACAATTTCCTAAATAACCAATACAAATGGTTTAAGTCACTGTTAATGGTTAATAACAACAACAATTGCCACCAAAAACAATTACATAAAACTGTGTTTTCTGTTTGTCTCAGAAAAAAGGCCAAGCCAGGCCAGGTTTCACTTGGTGATTACCAGTATCGTAGCTATAAGCCCTCTCCTCAGTACAATATGTTTTTTTGTCTGATAAGAGGTGGTGGTTAGTGCCAAGAACACATGTTGTGGTCAAGCTTAAACCTCTGAATCAACACTTTAATCGAAAACAGAAAAATAGGCAATGGTCAAACGTCACAAGGATCACAAACACAATACCATAAACAATAACACCCGAGAACAACACTTATTAGACACCCCTGGGGATTGTTTTTAATCTGTTCTGATGTGTGTGTGTGGGTGGGGGGGTACCCCATTGGTGGGGTTAGAAATACAATAGCCAGATGCTCTATAAAGGGGGTGGGGGATATTGGCTGAATAGAATGGCAGCATTCTACAGTAGCCTCACCCCCACCCCACCCAGCTTGGCACCACCGATTGGGGAAAAAAATAAAAAAAAATTTTTTTTTAAAGATTATGAAACCAATCAGGGCAGCTAAGCCTGGGGACAGGGGGGTTAAATGGGGTGTTGAGTGGGGTTTCATATGACTGTTAGAGGGTTGGGGGTGGAGGGAGGCTGTGACATTAAAGTTCAGAGAGAAGGACAAGACAAATCAAAGGTAGGTAGTATTTAGCATCGTGGCCCACAATTGGCAGGATGATCCAAGAGTTGGCAAATATTTGTTCCCCTGCTTATTGTAAAGACACTAATGCTGCTTTTCGACTGTAACACCAGTGATACTCTAGTGTTTACACCCTTATGTTATACTAGGGAAATTGTGTTTCCATAGCTAGGACTGACAGTGTAGACTTGTGAAGAGCATAGCCCAAAAGCCAGCAGATGTTGATATTGAGTCATTTCATTTTACCGTCCAAAAGGAGAGCATGTAGCTGGCAATACACTCATATCCACCGTGGACCGGTTCGTACATAATACATTCTCCATTCAGGCTGAAAAGGCATCGATTTCCTCCTTAACTCTATTTAATGGCGAGAATGCAGACAATAATATAGGTTGGAAAAAATGCATACTTTCTTTATGAAACACCATTTTCTACCACCATGCTAGAGTGGCTAATGCTACTTCCTGATGTTGCGCCCTGCGTTCAGCCAGGGGTAATCAACACGCTGCTGCAACCTGATTGACTGAATGCTATACGCAACATCCGAGACTAGCATTCCTAGTCATTAGCCACTCTAGCATGGGTGTGGAAAATTGTGTTTCATAAAGAAAGTATGCATATTTTCCCCGTTTATTTTCTTGCCTTCTCACCATACAATTTAGTTAAGGAGGAAACACCTTTGCAGCCTGAATGGAGAATGTTTTATGTACAAACCAGTCCACGGGGGTACGAATGTATAGCCGGCTGCATGCACTCCCTTTGGACGGTAAGAAGAAACAACTCAATATCGTCATCTGCCAGCCTTTGGGCTATGAGGAGCAGAATCAACAACCTCTGCATAATCAAAACCGTTGCTTTGTGAGAAGATGTTGAACTTCACAGTTAGCCATTGTTATGTAAAGGACAGCTGAAAAGTACCAGTGGCCCCAAGTGAGAGCAGGTCCCCTGGAGCCATGGCCCAGTGAGATATGGATGCCAGCCCGCATAGATGGAAACAGAAAAGTCTGAGCCTTTTGTGTAAAACACTGGGGTAAATTCTGTATGGAAATGCACCATAAGACAAATCAATAAAGCAGTAGCTTTACAAACAGGTGTTTTTCTATGCAGGGACCATGAGCTTAGGTTAGCCTATATTAAGCACTTGTTTTTACAGCTCAATGAATAACAACTGTGTTGATGATGCATAGCCTACACACCAAATGGGAGTAGGGGGTATCATTTATCCATGACTGAGAATGTTGTGTTAACTGAGGTCAACTGTGCATGCAGATTTGTATTTTAGAGAAAACAGAATAGGGCTAAGGGGTCAATTAAGTCAATGAAATGAAATAAATGGTATTAAATCTAGTCGAGTTGCTCCAGTAGGCCTATATGTAACATCCCCAGACTGGAAGAGTCTGGTGAGACTATTACTATTTTTTCACGCGAGAAATAAAGTTATTATATCAAAAATAGCCAGACGGTGGCAGCATTTCAGGCTTTTACGCGCAATAGAAGCTCACGACTCACCAAGTAAATAGAACCCCGAAAAACACACCTCTCATCCATGTCATCACTATCACGATTTAAATACCCATACTCCAACCTAAATGTGATTCCCACAGTATGACAAGCGATTTAAATGATTTTGTTGAAAAACTATCTATGTGCATGTGTGCATAAAAACACAATTATCACAGTTCCATCTGGGAGATAAAATGCTTTAAATTGCAGGCTTGTTGATGAACCATGAGTAGAAAGTAGAAAGAATATAGAGGTCGGATACGCAGTTCACTGCTGGACAGGGAAAGGAATACCCAAGCCGCAAAATATATCATAACGCACGGTTATTTAAAAGTAGGGTGATGCTTATTTAGCAATTGAGGCGCTCCATGACATGCACTGCAGTCTCACAACAATACGAATAGTGCTCAGCTACATATTGTGCATTTGATAAAGAATAAACATTCACAGTTTCCCACACTATACAGGGTAGGCCTATTGTATTTCCACAGCAAAAAAAACTAAAACAAATGTAATCCTCTATATTATGCACCGATTCTGAAGGCTATGCGCGTCTCTACCAAAATGATCAGAGTGCAATGCAAGAGGCAACACCTAGCCTATTTCGGCTATGTAGAACGCCTGCATTTGGACACTTACTCGGTTATTACATCGTTACAATGTAGCGGAAGGAGGCGTTAATTTGATATTTTGATACATTTACCCTACGTTACAGTGATATCTGCTGTACTATAAGGAAAGGAAAAACGGGTAATATATGAGGCGGGTTTAAAAGAACGAGAAGGGAAGGATATGGCTGCTGTGAGTCGGGTCCCGTTTACCAGCTGTTCGTTCATTCCACCAATGAGTTGGGCAGAATTGGCCAGATTGACAGGCACGTCTTTCCAAGGTTGCGCCGCCTTTTATGACTAGTTTTCTTCTACTTTTTACTGCAAGCCAGAACTGGATGTAATAACGTCACATGTTGTTTTTCTCTCTAGCGCATTCACGGTGGTGTTATTTGGTGATTAACTGTTGCAGACAGCGGGTGGGAATACCTGTGTCGGGTAATGGAATAAGTAAAGCGGATTTACATTCGTTTTTTCGGTGCTTTGGAAAATAGCACAAACAACTTCTCTAAAAGTAAGTGAAGCGTGCGCATCAGAATGGCGAGTCCTCCAACGAGTGGAGGACAGATGTTGTCTAATGTGACCAATAATAGTAATAACATTAAGAAATGTGGATATCTAAAGAAACAGAAGCATGGACACAGACGTTTTTTCGTGTTGAGAGAACCCAACGAGAGCTTTCCTGCCCGGCTGGAATACTACGAGAGCGAGAAGAAGTGGAAAAACAAGTCGGCTGCTAAAAGGGTGATACTGCTGAACTCATGTCTTTGCATAAACAAGCGAGCTGACTCTAAGCACAAACACCTCATCGCCTTTTACACCAAGGACGAATACTTTGCAGTGGCAGCCGAAAACGAGCAGGAGCAGGAGAGCTGGTTTCGAGTGTTGTCGGATATGATCGAAGAGGGGAAAGTCTATGACAGTCCCGCGTCTAATTCCACCTCTCTTTTCTGTTTCGAGGAGGCGAATTACGGTGTGATCACGCCAACCACTGCCTTTTACAAGGAGGTATGGCAAGTGAATATGAAGTCCAGAGGACTGGGTCAAACAAAACATTTGATAGGGGTGTTTAGGCTGTGCTTATCCAGTCGGACTATCAGCTTTGTGAAACTGAACTCGGAGGTTGCGGCTGTCAGTTTACAGCTCATGAATATCCGGAGATGCGGCCACTCTGACAGCTTTTTCTTCATCGAGGTTGGTAGGTCGGCTGTCACTGGCCCCGGTGAGCTCTGGATGCAGGCTGACGACTCGGTGGTTGCGCAAAACATCCACGAAACCATCCTGGAGGCGATGAAAGCCATGAAAGAGCTGTCAGAATTCAGACCTCGCAGTAAGAGTCAGTCGGCTAGAACCAACCCCATTTCAGTGCCCACAAGACGCAATTTGAATAATCTTCCCCCAAGTCAGACAGGGTTGGTGAGGAGGTCGAGAACAAACAGCATAGTGGCCACATCCCCAATGAGCAAGTTCACATCCTGTCGGATAAGGACTGCTAAGGGGGGGGGTGGCAGCATGGTCAGGCCAGTGTCTATGTCAATATCTATGAGCGGGAGTCCCACCAGTTCCCTCTCCAACCGGATCCCCCTGAGCCGGTCCAATACGCTCTCTAGCGGACGCATCTGCCGGATACTGGAGTCCAGCCTCCAGCACAGCCGCTCCTTGCCCGTCTCCAACTCCCCCCCCTCAGTCTGCAGTTCCATCTGCCTCTCTCCCATGAGTGGGACCCTCCCCACCCCTGATGCGGTCCACCGCCCCTTCAGCTGCAGCGCCTCCATCTCAGGCTCCCTCAGTGACGCAAGCTTCATGCTATGCGAAGAGTACAGCTCCAGCCCAGGCGACACCTCCAGGCTCCTACCCCTCACCAGGAGTGACACCCACGACTCCCTTTCCAGCATTCCCCCCTCCTGGGAGGCCAACGACCTGTGTGGCTACATGATTATGGACAGGACGAATGACCAACAGCGGGCGTGCCAGGAGGAGGGCCTGACATCGGAGAAGGCGTACAGGAAGAGGACATACTCTCTCACTACACCACGCCAACAGAGGGTGCCCGCCCAGCTGTCGTCTGCCTCGTTGGATGAGTACACCCTATTGTGGGCTGCCCACTACACCAACAGCGGGCACCACTCCAGGAACAGCTCCATCTCCGCCTCCCCAAAGGTGTTCTACCCCGAATCCAATGGTAACCAAGGAGGGGACGATAGCTATATGCCTATGATGGCAGCGCCGCCCAGGGGAAACAACAGCAAGGCAGACGCTTACATGCCCATGAGCCCCATGTGTGTCTCGGCTCCCAAGCAGATCATCAACCCCTGGGCCCAAATCCACCAGGACGGGGGCGGCTACCGGACCAACTCACCCAGCAGCGGAGGCTCCTTGGAGGACAGCGGCTACATGAGGATGTGGTGCAGCTCCAAGTCGTCCATTGAAATCCCTGACAGCCGCTCGACTTACATGAACATGTCCCCTAGCAACGCTGCTTACACCACCTCGCAGACCCCCCCGGACTACTTCCTGGAGCAGCTTCCGTGTGGTGAGCCTTCCATCTACTCCGCAGACTCCCTGCCGTGCCCCACCAAACTCCACCAGACTTCCAAGGAGGTGGGGGACACTGATGACCAGTACGTCCTGATGAGCCCCCAAGGCCATCAGTCGCTAGGTGGGGAGTCAGACGACTACTACTCAGTGATGACCAATGCGGCCACGCTCAACTCCTCGGTGCCCTCGGCCATCAGACAGAGCTGGGGGACTGAGAGCCTGACGTCCTACCAGGGGAGGATGGGACGACCCAACCGGCTGTCTCTCGACAGCTTTAGGATCCTGCCCAGCATGAACGAGCACCTCTTGCCCGGGGAACCCAGGAGCCCGGGCGAGTATATCAACATAGACTTCAGTGAGAGCACCAAGTACTCCTCCCCGTCAGCATCCAATGAGAGCCAGGAGTCGTCTCTGGGCTCCATCGGCAGCCAGCCGAGTTCCCCTCTCTCCGACTACGTGAACCTGCACCACATCGTCTCGCACTCACCCAAGGCTGGAGACACCCCTGCCGGGCGGTTGGACACGGTCCCTGAGTCATCCCTGTGCCCTTGTCTGGATGGGGAGGGAGTGTACCATCTCCGATCGAAGAGGGATTCCAAGAGAGGCAAGGATGAGTACACCGAGATGACATTTGGACTTGAAATGGCCAACATTCCTCACCAGTTCGTCCCTCAGACCTCAGCAAGGTACACTCAAGACTAGCCATAATGTCAGTTATAAATATGTTATTCAGCAACGTTATTTGGCTCGTTATAGAAAAGCATCTCAAACTATGAATAGGATTAATAGATTCCCCTGGCACGGCAGGCACTTTGTTGTGTTTGTAAGTGTATTGAGTTCAAGTGGATTGAGTTCATGATAAGTATAAAATATTTTCTATATCACATCTATGGATGTTTTGTAATAGACCATGTATTGTAATACATATTAACTCTGTTTATTATCTTCAGCCCCAGTGCCAGAGAGAAGAGGCTATCCCTGGGTGAGAAGGGCCTCCCAGTGGGCATTGGGGTGTTCCTCCTTGGCGCCGTCAACCCCCTGGATCCTGACAAGGCCGCCAAGGTGATCCGGGCCGACCCTCATGGGCGCAGGCGGCACAGCTCCGAAACCTTCTCCTCTACAGCTACCGTCACCCCTGTGTTCCCCTCGTTCGCCCATGGGAATGCCAAACACCACAGCTCGGTGGATAACCTGTCGGTGCGGAGCAGCGAGGGCTCAGACGAGGAATGTGACAGCCCCATGAGTAGAGAGACCTCTGCGGGCTTCCAGAATGGACTGAACTATATTGCCCTGAACCTAATGGAGAACAGGGACAGGGACCTGGAGGGACCGTGTTGCGAAGACCTGCCCACGGTTAGCTTTAAGCCGGCCACCAGCTGCAAGGGAGCCCTCCATGGATTACACGTCGCGCCATACGTCTGTTTGGGGTTCAAGGAGGCTGTCACTGTCACAGGTGAGTGGTGTGTGTGTGTGTGTGTGTGTGTGTGTGTGTGTGTGTGTGTGTGTGTGTGTGTGTGTGTGTGTGTGTGTGTGTGTGGTTTTAGCTGCCCATTTTATGGCTGGTCAGAGTTTGTAAAGGTAGGGTTAGAGGTCTGCAGTGGTCATATACTTATGGCAATGTTGCTGAAAACAACTTTGTCCATACTTTATGTGAAGAAACATGATGATAATTAAATCAACACATTTTTAGACATGAGAGAAAATAATTGAAATGCTTGTTGACTGGCTGCCTTAGAGACTATGCTTTGATGGCATGTTTGGGGTGAAAAATGTGTCCAACTCTATGGTGATCATGGACATTTTAGTTTATGGCTTCACTCATTTATACTGGAGGGTGCTGTCACTGTCAACAACAATAAGCGGATTTATATTGCATGAGAGGAAAACCTGAATGGAGGACTGGCAATGAGTTAAAAATGAATGTTATTTCAGTTAGTGCAGCATAGGCCCCCTCCTACTACTGTTCAGCTTGCTATTCTGCCATGTGTATTGCGATAGACGAGATAATGAAAAACACATGAGGGGAAAAACATATTTCGAAATGGACACATTGAGATTATTTGCTGTGGCGCCCTTGAATTTCGAATGTTTACCACCCAAGATACGTAGGTGGTACATGAATTCAAAACGGACCTGCTGCGTGATGAATGTTGGACTTTTGAAACCACTGAAGTAAACAAGTGGTGGGTGGGTACGTAGGCACCGTGACACTGCAGGACAAAATTGATTTTGGGCACCAGCCATTTTAGAAAACAAGTGAGAAGTGTTTATTCTCTGTCATACTAATTATATTAGAAAAGACACATGAGCGAATATGGTTGATCGATTTACACACTGAAATTACGCACAGTGCGCAGGGGGAGTGTATACATGGACAGTGAAGAACGAAGGGTCTAAATACTGTCAATATAGATTAATGTCGATTTATAATGGCTTGTTTACATTAAACTTACATTGATCTCCTATTGACAAGCACGTTTTAATAGCAATTATCATTGTATTACATGTTTAATACATCACCTTTAGGCTTGGGCGGTATACCATATACCAGGGTATTTGTAAATAGCCACAGGATGGTTTTTCAATACCGTTAATACTGTTTAAACAATTTCTTCGAATTTAAAAAAAAATAAATGTTAATATTTGTAGCAACTTTTTAAGTAAATACCTGCAGTCAACTTGTGCAATACGTTAGGAGGTAAAGAACATTGCATTCTTAATTTCATAAGCTACATTATTATGAAGCTTATGGTAGTCCCCAGTCACGTGTCATGTGGTGTTTCATCACAAGTATAGAGTCATAACAATGTGAACAAGTGTAAGCATCTTCTGACAGGTGGTTGGTTTCATCAGGTCTGTCGCAGCTTTGTGTTCTCGGAAAACCAGATAACCACGGTGGGATCCAGACAGGAGGAGTCTGAATGTAGACGCCTTCTGATAATGTCTGAAGGTCACAACACTCAAAACAGGTTTTAACACACACACAGATTACAGTTTATCATAACATAATTTATTAACCCCTTAAAAGGTATAAGGCCTTGGTTTAACCTTCTTCAGTACCACACATGCGGAGATCATCCATTCACCTACTCTGCATCTCACAAAGACACAGAGGTTGGAACCAAAAATTGCAAATATGAACTTATCAGAACAAAGGACAGATTTCCATCAGTCTAATGTCCATTGCTCATGTTTCTTGACCCCAGCAAGTCCCTTCTTCTTATTGGTGTCCTTTAGTAGTGGATTCTTTGCAGTAATTCAACCATGAAGGCCTGATTCACGTAGTCTCCTCTGAACAGTTGATGTTGATGTGTCTGTTACTTGAACTCTGAAGCATTTATTTGGGCTGCAATCTGAGGTGCAGTTAACTCTAATGAACGTATCCTCTGCAGCAGAGGTAACTCTGGGTCTTCCTTTCCTGTGGCGGTCCTCATGAGAGCCAGTTTCATTATAGCTCCTGATGTTTTTTGCGACTGCACTTGAAGAAACTTTCAAAGTTCTTAATTTTCCGTATTGACTGACTTTCATGTCTTAAAGTAATGATGGACTGTCGTTTCTCTTTGCTTATTTGAGCTGTTCTTGTCATTATGGGCTATCTTCTGTATACCACCCCTACCTTATCACAACACCACTGATTGGCTCAAAAGCATTAAGAAGGAAAGAAATTCCACAAAATGAACTTTTAACAAGGCACATGTTTTAATTGAAATGCATTCCAGGTGACTACCTCATGAAGCTGGTTGAGAGAATGCCAAGAGTGTGCAAAGCTGTCATGAAGGCAAAGGGTGGCTACTTTGAAGAATCTCAAATTTAAAATATATTGGTTACTACATGAATCCATGTGTTATTTTATAGTTTTGATGTCCTCACTATTATTCTACAATGTAGAAAATAGTAAAAATAAAGACAAACCCTTGAATGAGTAGGTGTGTCAACTTTTGACTGGTACTGTTACATCTACTATAATAACACTTTTCACGTTATTCATTCATAAATACTCATCTGCAGAGCTTGTATGCAACTCCTTCAGCGATCTGTTTAGGATAGTGCTGTGAGAATGCTGTACTCAATGTAGGGATCCAGCCTAAGCAAGCTAGAACATCTTGTCAGTGTTTTTATGACACGTCGGCACTAGGCAGTTCCTTATACACTGCCTGTTCCTTCCATGCCTCAGTCAGAAAGGCAGGCAGGCAGGCAATAAAACATGCTGCAGCCCTAAGCACACATCACTAAATCATCCAAGGCATATCCCAGGTCCATCTGACTGTCCTGGTGTCAGTTTTCTGGCCCAGAATAGTCCCTGTGGTGGCTATAAACAAACCAATGTTCCAGTTTCAGGGGCAAGGCACACGGAGTCAGTGTTTTGGCAGTCATTCACTCATTGTACCTTTTAAACATTGAGGTGCAGGAGACATGTTGACAGGTAAGGGTTTTTTAGTTGCTTGCACTTTTATCAAACACTGTGTGTGTTTGAGAGAGAGAGCGAGAGCATTTCTGACTGTTTCTCTGTGTGTGAGGCCTCATCCATGTGCGGGTCCCTTGGAGGTGGCATCCACGCCAATGTCTTTCATGAATTTGGCTAGTCACTAGTCACTCCGCAGGTCAGAAAAACAAGTGAGCTCGTTGTTTACTAGACGCCAGGCAATGACGAGGTGTCACGCTCTGAATTCCTGTCTGTGTTGCAAAGGCTGCTGGGAGGGACGGGTCAACTGAACATACATTATTATCCTAAACTCCCTAGTCCATGCTGATGATAAGAATACCCATAATGTTATGAAGCCACCACCATTCTTGAAAATATGAAGAGTGGTACTCTGGGATATATTGTGTTGGGTTGCCCCAAACATAACACTTTGTATTCAGGACATAAAGTTAATTTCTTTGCCAATTTTTTTAGCAGTTTTACTTTAAGATGCATGCTTTGAAATATTTGTATTCTGTGCAGGCGTCCTTCTTTTCACTCTGTCATTTAGGTTAGTATTGTGGAGTAACTACATTCCATCCTCAGTTTTCTCCTATCACAGACATTAAACTCTGTAACTGTTTTAAAGTCACCATTGTCCTCATGGTGAAATCCCTGAGTAGTTTTCTTCCTCTATGGCAAGTTAGGAGGGGTGCAGGTATCTTTGTAGTGACTGGGTGTTGGAGGCATTGGAAAACCTCCTTGGTCTTTGTGTTTCAATCTATGTTTTGAAATTCACTGCTCGACTGAGGGGCCTTACAATTATCTGTATGTGTGGGGTAGAGAGATGAGGTAGTCATTCAAAAATCATGTTAAACACTATTATTTCACAGTCCATGCAACTTATTATGTGACTTCTTATGCACATTTTGCCGAAACAAAGAGGATGAATACTTATTGACTCAAGACATTTCAGCTTTTATTAATTTGTAAAAATGTCCATAAGCAATTCTATTTTGACATTATTGGGTATAGGCCAGTGACCCAAAATCTCAATTTAATCAATTTTAAATGTATGCTGTAACACAACAAAATGTGGAAAAAGAACTTGTGGAAGAACTTGACTGGCCTGCATAAACCTCATCGAACACCTTTGGGATGAATTGGAATGCTGACTTTGAGCCAGGCCTAATTTCCCAACATCAGTGCCCGACCTCACTAATGCTCTTGTGGCTGAATGGAAGCAAGTCCCCTCAACAATGTTCCAACATCTAGTGGAAAGCCTTCCCAGAAGAGTGGAGGCTGTTCTAGCAACAAAAGGGGAACCAACTCCATATTAATGCCCATGATCTTGGAATGAGATGTTCGACGAGCAGGTGTCCACATATCTTCGGTGACTTCTTGCTAGTCAGAGGCCTAATACAGGGTTTATCTTCAAAGCCACACAATGAATGAGTGGGAGGAGAGGGAGAGAGACATGGCAGTTTTGCTAGGTACAAAGTACCAACTCAGCCATCCCAGGTATTTAGATCCTCCGACACCATGTGCGTCTGCCTGGAATGCCACCGGGTTGTTTTCGGACAAACGGCGCCCCTTAGACAGACTCCCGAACTTCCTCTTCTCTCTCCGTCACTGTCAATCAGTCAAAGGACTTGAGACTCGGCGGTGACATTGTTGATGGATAGATATTTTGCACGATTATCTAGACGACAGTTGGTTGCATAAATAGAGAGGTCACAGGACAGTCACTGTGTTTGTTTACTTCCTGCCTTATCGGCAGGCCAGGGCACGTGGGCACCAACTCTGTTTACCTCTGTGTACTAATGTATGCTAATGTAAATCCTATCACAATGACCTGAGAGTGTGCTAACGTGAGCTAACCCCATGACCTGGGCACTCATCCTAGGTGAACAAGGTGTTTAGAGATTAGTAGAAGTAGCAGGCAGAGGTTTAGGGATGTCTCTTCGTCTCTGGAGACTAATAGCCTTTTATCTGATCAGGTCTGTCTTGTTTTTCAATCCCTCTCTCTCTCTCATTTGACATCACTCTCTGTGATTTGACGTCAGGTGTTTTGCCCTAATGGCTGGCAGCAACGAGGGTAAACACCCAGAGTGTTTTTGTGTGCGGACACACACACACACACACGTGCGGACACACACTTGGGCCTCCTTGAGAGGGGACTGAGTGCTCCTATGAGCAGTGCGCGGTGAAAACTGCAAACTCTTCTTGAGTGGTGGCAGATGGCTCTGCATCTGGGAGGAAGGGGGTGTATTGCACCTGCCGTGCACCACTATCTCCCCGTCAACCCCCACCTTTGTCCCCTCCTCCACCCCCACTACCTCCACCTCATTACCGATGGACCACAAGCATGTAGCACACACGTTGCTCTGTCCCAAATTACACCCTATATGATACACTACTTTTTGACAGAGTGCAATGGGCCCTGTCAAAAGTAGTGCACTACATAGAGAATAGGGTGCCATTTGGGACACAGCACAAGAGCAGCAGTCACTGGTGAGTACTGGACAGTGCCTTGCACGCCAGTCAAGGCAGGCTAGCACCACCCACTACTATACATTAGTGACTGCACACTAGGGCTGGGCATATGGAAAATAAATTATCACTATCTATCAATTTTTTTAAATTCAATAACAATAATTATCACGATATTAATCAAATAATGTTTTAAAGGTTCATATCTGCTTCAGACTCAAGAATTCCTGAACAAACCAAAGGCTTTAATGTTTCTTATTTATTTTCAGAAGTAGAACTCACAAATAACATTTTAACACACTTTTTTTTAAAGCTGTAAACCGTTACAAGTCATGAGTAAGACATTTAAAAAATACAAAATAAAATAGTGCAAGTCAATATGCATTATAACTGTTAGCGTAATGGCACATCACAGTTGAAGTTGGGGTAGTTGTCTTACAAGCAAGAAAGAATGCACAGGTAGCACTTTGCCAGGTGGCTGACTTTGGGAACATTTTTTTTTGGTGGATCTTCCACCAGTCCAGTGGATTGGTTTCACTCTCAGCATCAGGAGACTGAAGGTAGCAGCTGTTCCTTTTCTACCAGCTGGATTTCAGTAAGACCTGTGGTGATGGAGCATGGCTTTTTGAAAAAACTGCCCAGTGACTTTCTCTTTTTAGCTGGTAGTTTTGGTGAAGCAGCAACAACATCTCCCTGTGCTGGGCTTGGGTTTTCATGTCCCTCATTGACCATCTCTGAGACAGCTCTTGCTTTTATGTGGCCCACCTTCTCCTCTTTGATGTAATGTGTTTTAAACTGAGGGTCGACCAACGAGGCTATGTCCAGGAGGTCATCTGTGGCTAGGTCATCATATTTGTCATTCAGATAGTCCATGACTATCGGTTTGATGGTTTGGGTGAGCTCTGTTTCACCATCATCAGGTTTCATGACCTCTGCATTGAGTACTGGCTTCAGCTAAGACACACTGACATAAGACTCACCTGACAGAGCATCTGTGAATTCTAGGAGTTGGGTCAATGCCTGGTTGATGGACGCAAGAACATCTATATCTGTATAGGTGGGAGCTAAGTGCCGGGTCTTCTTGTCACTGGACAAGACCTGTGAAATGGCTTTCTCCTGCTCCAGTACACTTTGCACCATCTTTTGACTTGATCCCCACCTGGTAGGCGACTCTGTCACCAACTTGTGCTGGGGTAGGTTTGGTTCTTTTTGAGCAACTGCCAGGTCTCTCTTCTTTTTCCATGAATAGGAAAAGGCACCTACCACTTTCTTACACACTCCAATTGCTCGATCCACCCGTTTGTTTCTCCCCACTCTCTCTAAGAGAAATCAAGAGATTTTAATAAAATGTTAAAATAACATTAATCCCTTTAGTTACGTACAAATGTAATATTTAACTTAATCAGTTGATGGAAAAAAATGCACATTTAGTTTCATCTAACCAATCCCTTCAATATACACTATTGACAAGGTTACTGACCAATGGCCAGGTGCAGACAATGTCCAAAACATTGCAGTCGGGTCCATTTGTTGATTTGAGCGGCCTTCGCCACGTTCGCACCACTATCCGTTGTAATGCAGACCTGTCTGTCTTGCTGCTGCAGGTGCAGCCCAGGGGCCAGTCTAATGTCCATCAACCTGGGGAGGGGGATGGGGGGTGAGGTGGGGGGGATGAAGCCGTAGCCAGTAACTCACACTCTAGCACAGCTCTCTCAGATATCCTTCCTATCCGTGAATCAGATTGTTCTTCATCTCCAGATTGCGTGTTGAATCGGATGTGATCAAAGATCATCATCAGCATTTGTCAGTGCTGCTTTTGGTTTAAAACACCCAATACAGTAGAATAGTGGAACATCACGCACGCCAGATGCAGATTATTTTCGCTCTGGGCCAGGCCAAGTGTGTGTGTGTTACGTGTTTTGTTCTTGCACAACACGCTCCCCTCCCCACCACTTTTACTTTCTCTCTATCGCTCTGAGAGTAGAAGTCAGGGAGCATGCTCAATGAGGCTCTGCTTTCATTTCAAAAGAAATTGAGAGAGGCAGTTCGACCCTCCCTCTCCTCGCTTGATTTGTCTCTCTCTCTGCTCCCGCTCTTTTCCTTGGGCTTATTTTCTCTCTCTCTCTTTCCTGCTCTTTTCCTGTTCTCTCTTTCCTCTTTTGGTGTTCTTTTCTCTCCTTTTCTTGTAGTTTTTTTGTTTTGCTTACTCTGTGTTACCGCTCTTTTCAGTTTCTCTCTTTTGCACTCCGTTTAGTATCACACACAAACATCCCCTCCAAACACACGCACTGCTGCGTCGGAGTTTCCAGCAGGTGGCGGTTGCAGTGCAGACGCTGTGACACGGTGACTAAACTAGGCCAGGATGTTCCCGGCTCCAGATAACCCACGCGGCAGGCGTCGCCAGGCAGCACTCCCTTACATTTAGCCTCAGCAGCTGCAGCCAGGGTTAGAGTTAGAGATGAGATTACACACTGTGTGTGGCTGGGGATTAGACACCGCCGCCGTGTCCAGGTTGCTCGTTATGGAGGTGGGATGAAAGGGTGTGTGCATACACACTCTCAATCTGTCTCTCTCTCTGCCTTAGACTCACATAAACACACACCATCTTCTAAAACCATTCATAAATTTCCTTTAGTAGTTAGCTGCACTGCAGTTCAGTTTTGGTATTGTAAACTGACGAAGTCCACCATAGTGGCATGTGTATTATATGAGAATAAGCAGTCTATAAGGTGTACAATCACTGAACAGCAACATATCAGAGCCTTTGCAGTGAGGTACAAGGCCTTCTGCCCCAACCGTGCCCTCTGTAATACGGTTTGCAGGGCCACTCTGCTCTCCTGCTCTGCTCTCTAAGCCCCCATCACCGCTGGCCGGGACCATTTCTGGAAGACCCAGATGGCATAGAGGAGCTCCACAGTACTGCAGTACTCCTAACCCCCCACCTCCCTCCTCAGCCCCTACAAAGCTGCTGCTGCTTGCTTGGTGTGATAGCGTCCCAAACGCATCGCCCCACTGAGCTATAATAATAATAATAATAATAATAACCCTCCTTTTAGTTGATCTCCTAATTGTTATGATAATCATTATTATAATAAGTAATCTCATTGTCATTAGTTGGCTTAGTATAGCAACCTTGTATAGCCACCATCGAGCTGTAGGCCTAAGTGCCTCCTGTTTAGTCTTAATACCATAACTTACTTAGGCCTATATTTCAATAATTACAGTATATAAGCTACAGTAATGTATCAATCATTAATTCATTCATGTCATCACACAGCATAGAAGTCATTCATGATTTAAAATACAATCAACCCTTTAGTTTTAAAATAAAATAGCAAAGTGACTCTTGAATAATTAGCATAAACAAGAAATAAACATGCATTTTGGAAATTGCATTCACTAAGGAATGCAACTGGTTTTAGACTTTGCTGTAATAAAGGCTTTACAACAAAAAAAGACTCTGGTATGCTTGTAATTTATTTTGTGTTGTTTACATTGTTCCAAACGGTCAGAGAAATTATATTGTAGTCTAACAGCACCTGTTTGGCAATTGGCACACATAATATGCACGCAGTGCTTGCTCCTTACCTTATTTTTCTTGATCTCCAGTATTTTCCATAACTAGTCAAATTTATTCCAAACGTCTGACTTCCCCTTTACCTCCTTAGCAACCTAAACATTCCCCCATTTTCAAGTTTATTTGTCAAGTCCTCTGCATCCATTTTTGCGTCACGTGTTTCGGAGTTTTTTAATTTTATTGATGTGATTATAATATGCTATAGGTCAGGCCCTATTGGTCACATGCATGCGATGCATACATGTGTTATGTAAAGAGAGCAAGGGTTGAGGGAATAAGGAATGTTTTTCCTAAACAAATGAGGGATTTCGGTAACAGACTTTTTCAGTCACAAATGGCTGTAGTTTCAAATATTGCAGTTTCTGCAACGCGGACAGCGCAATAAACACTGTTGATGTTATGTGGTGGTTGCTCCAGCAGGGAGGAGAGAGAGAGAGAATGGGTGCAAGTCACACAGCCACTCGCTGTGGTTTTTTTTGGAACACAGCGCAGAAAGTTTGAACCCGGCACAATCAAATCAGTTGCGGTTGGACTCCCTCTAGTCGTGTGTGCGTGTGCGAGCGAGCGTGGTGCAACGCACACTTGCTGTTCCGGTTGTCTAGCTTTTTTCCCCCAACAGCTACAGGATCTTAATTTGAGTCAGTTTGCTACAGCAGGAGAATAATCCTGCAGTAACAGGAAATGTGGATTATAGTTGCGCAGGAAATTCCTCAGCAACAAAAGACTGATCAAATATTAAGATCCTACATCTATAATTCGGAGTGTGTTGTTGTGACACACAAACAGGCTCAATTTTAATTTCTCCGAGGATGGAATGAATGGTAACAGGAGGCTGTTTTACATCTATCTCTCTCCAAATGTCAGATATAAGCATGGGATTTTTGGTCTATAAGAGTTGTTTGTGGTAACTAAGAACCCTAATTTGAGGTAGCTTGACTGACTAATCATAGGAAATCTAAGAGATCCAAGAATTTCTAAGCTAATTGCAGTCTGTATTGACTCAAAGCGCTATGTAATGCAATGAGCCTTAACGTGCTCTTCTCTCCTTTCTTTCTTTCTTTCTTTCTTTCTTTCTTTACCCCCCCCCCCCAAGACTGAACAGGACAGTGGACGAGCCAAGGCATCATCATTCATGCTCTGAGATGGACAGTCATACATTGGGGGTGGCCGAGACAACCTGCTGCTGTAAATGAACTCGAGAAGTAAGGCTGTGCCTCATGTGACCCAACAAACACCCCCGCCATGACTAACTCCCTCGCCCATGAACGGGAATCCTAACACTGGTACTGTCCCAGAGACTCTGTACTAAAAAGGAGATGGGGCCAGAGGCTCCTGTATATGGGGGACCTCTGTATGTGTCTAGAGGCCATATTTCTGGCTCTGTTTATTTGTTTTGAATTTTCCCTCTGGTTTTATCTCGTGGACTGTGAGTAGCCTGTCTGTTGACCCACAAGACAGGACACGTAAGGCACAGTACGTGTACTTACACCCTCCTCAAAAGATTAGTCAACAACCCCCCCCGCAACACACACACACAGTACGCATATATTATTTATTTACTTACATGAGTCGAAGTTTGCGTGTGTAAAAACAGACACCATCATCGTTTCAGTAACACATTCGCTAACAAACCATTTAAAATAATCCAATCCCTACCTCAGAAAGAGCAAGGCCACATACTGAGTAATGTATAGATATATTTAGGTTGTATTTATTTTGGAATATTTAATAAAAACCAACCCAAAGCCTTACTGTCTTTACTGTGGTTGTATTTGTAAGGCACAACAAAGACAATCTGATTTATTCTTCTGATATTAAAGTATTTTCTTAATTCTAATTTCATGCTATATGATACTATTTAAGAGTATTTATTACTAGTTCCAGTTATGAGGTGAGAAATACATATTAAAGTACATTAATGTAGTAAGGATGCAAAGATACTTCCTAGTAGTAGTCAGAACCTCAACTAACCCAGGCATTTACTGTATTTGCAATGCATTACCCATAATCCCTAGTTGTAACCTGATTACATGATAGAACATCTCAATTATTTAGTTTTGGGGGTAGAACAACACGATTTTGGGGTCATGGGGATTGCCACCATCACTGCTGCTGTAAGCACGAGGAGTACATAGTGCCAGGGTCCTGTTCATTAGGCACCAAACGGAAGAAAATGGACTGAAACAAGGGAAGACTACTTGGACTTATAAATGTTTGGTGCCCTAATGAATACTACCCAGTTCTCACACATTTCTCACAACTCGTTAGATTGTAACACACTAGAGACACATCTGAATGTAGTAGAAACGACCATTGAAAATTAAGTGGGAGGGGGAGACATTTATCAAACTGTATTATTTAATATGTACTACACTTATGAAGTATTTTCTCTGCAAATTATTTTTTGTGTAGATTATGTACATAAGAATTGATCTGAAATAGGATGTTGATTTTGAAGATACATTTTGTCATGTTGCAATGAAATTACTAAACAATGTAAAGAAAATATTTTTGAAAATGAGATGTTTTTGGATTGTAATGTATGCCTTTACCCCTATAATATTTAAAAAGAGAATTACCTTCAGTATATTTAGTTATCTTTGCCTTGTTGACAACACTTTACTCATATGGCATATTCAATAGCGAAACACATTAACTTAGTTTGTAACCAAATGAACAAAGGAAACTATTTTGCTGACTATTTTGAGATGGCACAGATTGAACATGTCTTCCATTGTACATACTTCATAAAAACTGTTGATTGTGATGCTCTAAAGAGAATTTTAATTGTATTAGTCAGTATCACCAACTAACAGTTTTGTTTTTGTCTCAAATGGCATCCTATTTTCTATGTGGTGTACTACTTTTGAGGGCTCTGGTCAAAAGTAGTGCACTATGTAGGAAATAAGGTGGCATTTGGGACTCAGTGGACAAACTCATGTAATGGGTTGAAATGAAATGAGAGAACCCTCCCTCCCATCAGGATATTCCAGGTGTCTGAGTACCGTAATTTCCGGACTATTAAGCGCACCTGAATATTAAGCGCACCTAAAAAAAAAATATTACTTTGAACATAAATAAGCCACACATGTCTATAAGCCGCAGGTGCCTACCGGTACATTGAAACAAATGAACTTTACACAGGCTTTAACGAAACACGGCTTGTAACAAAAATAAATGGGCTTTAACGAAACACGGCTTGTAACAAATTTAAAATTAGCAGTAAGCTTTAGTTGTCTTTTTGCACTGAGTCAATTCCTCACGCTGCTGTTTCCAACGTCTTATCATCGACTCATTAAGACCAAGCTCCCGTGCAGCAGCTCTATTTCCTTTTCCAACAGCCAGATCAGTCGCCTTCAACTTGAAAGCTGCATCATATGCATTTCTCCGTGTCTTTGCCATGATGAGGGTGACAAAATGACTACCGTAATCAGAATGATGGGAAGTTTGAGAGCGCTCGATTTAATCTAAACAGTAAACAAAAAAGTTGTTTGACCTTAACCCGTTCGGCAATTTCATTGGTCTAATGAAAGCTTCATGCCGCCAAAAAACTGAGCACGTCACAGAATGTTTTTTTTTTGAAAAAAAAATTGAAAGCGGGAAAAATCCATATATTATCCGCGTCATTGTTTAAGCCGCGAGGTTCAAAGCTGGGAAAAAAGTTGCGGCTTATAGTCCGGAATTTACGGTTTTTCTGCCTTTTTCTGCTGCTTGAAAACATTTCTCCTATTTAGGAGACCATAGAAAACTCATTCAGCAAATAACTTCCTTCCTGGCTTGTGTCAGACTCAGGGCTTAAAAGGGCAGCCAGAGAGGGTCAAGAGGGTTCTCACTCACACACACCACAACACTCTCACATCAATAGGCCAACTGCTCCAGTTCTCAACCATAGTGCACAGATTTCTCAGCTCTATTGTCCCTGTGGAGGCTCTATCCCTCCTAGGTACGCTTGATGGGACAAACAACACGCCACTACGAAAAAACGCATAACAGAGACAATGTCCTCTCTCCATTCAGAAGATACCAGCACATTTGCATCTCCATAACTCCCATCAGGATATTCTCGGGCTTTTGAGTATCGTTGCCTTTTCCTGCTGCCTGCAAACATTTCCCCGTTTAGAAGGAGACCATAGGAAGCTCATGTTCAGCAAATGACTTCCTTTCTGGTTACAGTGTCGGACACGGCTTAATAATGCAGCCATAACATTTACATTTTAGTCATTTAGCATACGCTCTTATCCAGAGCGACTTACAGTAGTGAATGCATACATTTAATTTCATGCATTCTTTTGTTTGTTTTTGTACTGTATTTTCTCTGCCTCTGTTGTTCCTTTCCCTGCACCTACAATCACATACCTTTTTCACTCCACTGGGAGTTGAGTTGTAGCAGGGTGTTGCGTTCCCTCCGCCAAGAGGCATACGTAAGTTATTTTACTGCTGCTCTTAAATTAGTTATAAGGGCACAGGGCGAGACCCAGATTCAGACACGGGAAGCAGATGGTTTGAGTCTCTGATATTTATTATAATCCAAGGGGCAGGCAAGCGAATAGTCGTGGACAGGCAAAAGATCATAGTCCAGGAGGTACAGAGTGGCAGTTCATCTTGTCAGGTCAACCAGTGTGTTATTCAGTGATCCTGCTTTTTCCTATTCTCTGTTTTTGCTTGTCCTCCTGGTTTTGACCTTTGCCTGCCTTGACTCTGACCCCGCCTGCCTGACCCTTCTGCCTGCCCTCGAGCCTGCCTGTGCCCAGTGGGCAGTTGATCTGGACATTAATAAATAATCTCTAAGGTCTGCCGTGACCAACATGACAAGAGGAACACTCCTCATGCACTTCCCAATTTCGAAAATGCACCCTGTGCATTCTATTATTGCAACTTTCAAGAGTAAGTTGAAAGCCTGAAAAGGCAGATGGTGGATGTGTATTCTTTAGTTAATGGTCTGGAACTGTTTGGAAAACTCTGATTTAGCGGTGGAGTTAACATGACCAGATGTTGGGAGATGGAGAGAACTTGAAGGACCCTTGAAGGGACCCACAGGAAGCTTAATTTGATGGGCCAAATGTCACTGTCACTCTGCGGTCGTGGTGTGGTCCTTTTGTGGAGGTCAGCGCTTTTTGACCACATTCGGTCGTGTGGTTGAACCTCCGGTCGGGCCCCAGGGTCAAAAGAAAACCAAGGCAGCTGGGGTTGTGGGGGTTCTATTTGTGTTTCAGTGTTCCTCTCAGTTGGGTGCGTAGGTGTGAGAGCAAAAGAGAATGAGATCGAGAAAGGGTTCGGTTATTTTGGTTGTAATTTTTTTGTGTGTGTGTATGCAGCAGCGGAAAACAATTGTTTTCCCATACCCTCCAGATGCTGATAAAATGATCCGATTAAACTATTTCCCCAACACACTCCACCACACTTTGAACACACTCTCTCAAAGAAGACTGAAGGCCCCCTTTCTTCAATTTTCTTATCCATCCTTTCTTTCCTGCTGTAGTTTGAAACAAATATGTCCATAAACAGGGCCTGTGAGACTGGAACAGAACAGTAGCTCTGTGGGGGTACGGAACACTTTGTACTTGATATGATGACAGGTGTTGCATAAGACTTCATATCTGCCTGGCTGCTGAGCTCCAGTCATTTAGTACTGTGTGTGCGTGTGTGTGAGAGACACTTTCTGGCTTTCAATTGACTAAGTACAACACACAAAATCATAGTAACTTTTTCACCAAACTTAATCAATGGTTAATCTACAAATACATATTTCACATTTCAATACATCTTCATATAAAGTAATTGCCTTTCACAATGCAATGCTCACTTTACTTTTGATATTCTCTTCTCATTTGTTACAATACATTTTACTATTACTCAACGGCTCTTAATTGATATTGACTTATCCATTTGGTATACCTATAGATTTTATACTAATTTGTCTACTACAGATTTTGAAAATGGCATAATGAAAATGTACACCTTGTGTACAAAACATTAAGAACATCTTGCTAATATTTTTGCCCTAGGAACAGCCTCAATTCGGACATGGACTCTACAAGTGGTCGAAAGCGTTCCACATGGATGCTGGCCCATGTTGACTCCAATGCTTTCCACAGTTGTGTCAAGTTGCCTGCATGTCCTTTGTGTGGTGGACCACTCTTGACACACACGGGAAACTGTTAAGTGTGAAAAACCCCAGTAGCGTTGCAGTTGTTGACACACTCAAACCGGTGCACCAGGCACCTACTACCATACACAGTTCAAAGGCACTTAAATCTTTTGTCTTTCCCATTCACCCTCTGAATGGCACACATACACAATCCATGTCTCACTTGTCTCAAGGCTTAGAAATCCTTCTTTAACCTGTCTCCTCTCCTTCATCTACACTGATTTGAAGTGGATTTAACAAGTGACATCAATAAGGAATCATAGCTTTCACCTGGATTCACCTGGTCAGTCTTGGTCATGGAAAGAGCATGTTCATAATGTTTTGTACACTCATATCAACTGTACGTGTGATGTGTGCTGTCTCGGTGAATTGAGAACGGAGCAAAAGACACATTTCCATTGTCCTCCGTAAGTAATGGACAATAAAGGGTATTGTAATTAGTAGAATGTAGCTTAACGTTTTGCAATGGAAACAGATTTTGTAAATGTTTTATTGGACAGGTAGTCTCTACCTGTTGCAGTCCACAGGGTTATTTCACAAAATGGAAATGACAACTGAAAATCAGAGGCTACACTAAAGTCTATGTGAACTGCAACTATTTACTCTGCCTACATATGACTCCAACCCCACAGTATCATAAACAGAGAGCATGTTGTTTTTCTGAATGAATAAGTTTACAATAGGATGTCTTATACTCGGAAGTATCACTTTTGTTTGCTTATACGTAAAAGTTATTGTACTGATATTTATGATGATAATAAAATATAACTATGTGCAGTCAGCAAGTTTTCCACATTGCAAATTATATTTCAACAAACTCTCTCTTATTGTTGTATACAGTAGCTGTTACAGTATACAATAGCTGTTATAGTATACCATAGTTACTGCTGTAGCTGATGCTGCCATTTAAATGAGCTCCCAAAGGAATTGTTTGCTGACTTACCTGGCAAAAACAGGGAAATATTTTATTTCTATTCCCTTCACATAGTTCAGATAGATTTCAGGAGAAGTTGCAAACATACCAGGTCAATTTTTTAATTTAACCTTTATTTAACTAGGCAAGTCAGTTAAGAACAAATTCGTATTTACAATGACGGCCTACCCCGGCCAAACCGGGACGACGCTGCAATCACGTCCAGATGTGATACAGCCTAGATTCAAACCAGGTACTGTAGTGACGCCTCTTGCATTGAGATGCAGTGCCTTAGACCACTGCACCACTCGGGAACCCTAAATGCCATCCTGTTCAATATTCTAAGGCCAGTAAGTTCATATCAATATTCAAAATGCCTTTTATTAAAAGAATGCCTCTGGACAGATTTGTGTGTGTGTGTGTGTGTGTATGTGTGTGAGAGAGATTTATAAAGAAGGAAATTCAATAAGACAGGCAGACAGAAAGAAAAAACTTTTTTTTTGCTCTATTGCCTTTACAGCAAACCTCTGATCAACTTATATGTCTGCATCATCTACACTACACTCTACTGTATATAGCACAGCTCTCAGAGCAGCTAGCTCTCAGACAACTGGGCCCATATTCTTAAAGCATCTCATAGTAAGAGTGCTGATGTAGCTTCAGTTTTAACTTTTGATCATAATGAAAAAAATCACATGGACAAGGGGGACCTGATCCTAGATCAGCACTCCCACTCTGAGAAGCTTTATAAATATGACCCCTGACCTCAGTTCAGTTTCTCGTCTGTGGCCAATTGCCTATAGATTGCAGTCATCAATGGCAAGGACACAAAGTGATGCAGAATAATTCCAAATGCATGATGGGTTGTTTCTTTCCACTGACAACCTCTCAGGCTTTACTTTGGGTCAACTGGGTATTTACAAAGGAACTGTGAAGGAGTAGTAAAGACATTTGTATGGAGAATAGAGAAGGAACTAACAAGTATTCTACAGGAGAGAAGGAAGAGAAACTGAAATTAGTTCAAGGAGATGTGTGTGTGCGTGCGTGCGTGTGTTTTTTCTTTTCAGTGCCTCAGGATGTACTCACTCCATTGGGCGGCAGGTGTGACACCATTAGTGGTTAAGAGTGTTGCGTTACTAACCAAAAGGTCGCTGGTTTGAATCCCCAAGCCGACTAGGCGAACAATCTGTCTATGTGACCTTGAGCATGGCGTCACCATTTCACCACATGGATTCACTACTTTGTTCAGAGGCGTTACCTTTTGTCCTAATCAAACTTTGATTGCACATTGCCCGAATACCCTTACACTAACGTACTCTTTTATATGGTTATTATAGGCTTGTTATTTGTACTTTCAGCAGTGATTGATAAGTGGTAACCATTATCCAATGACATTCCTCAGGTCAAAATGGTTAATTCTATGGAATAACTTCAAAGGTGATCAGTTACAGTGTATCAGTAATGTTACGGACCCCGTACTCCTAAAGGATGTTTCACCTGAAGAGAGTAATTTTACCTAATGCCATACTCTATCATACAGGAAATGTTCTACACACACACACACACACACACACACACACACTTCTTGGCAACTGGCCAGACTTTGACACTTCCGTGTCTGTATCTATGTGTGTGTGTGTGCGCACTTACTCAATGATATTATGCTGCCTCCGTTTTATGATGTTTACACCCCGATCGGGCTCAGTCTGTCCCAGAGCATAGCTCTTTTATGAGCCATAGCCAGGTTTTTATGGTCATGCCAACGATAACAGCATAATCAGCTCACGCTGCTGAACATGGTGAAAACACACTCCTCGGGGCATGTTTACTGAGGAGTATCAACATTAGGCTATGGGAAAAACACAGGAATGACAGATCTCAGATCAGCTTCATTAATGAGTAGTCCCATCATAAGCTACTGCAAACAATGGCATGATGGATCACAGATTAGCTTTATGTAATCCATACATAACATGATGATATATGACATGACTTATGACATAACATGATGACATCAGTGTAGCGCTGTATGGTGGAGATCAAACCTGGGTCTGAATAATATTTATTTTCTTTCAAATACTTTCAACTTTTGATTGAGCCATTCAGCAGGGCCACATGGGGTTTTTCTATTGGGACTATTCCATTGGTTCCATTGTGAACGCAGGCTCATACACACTACAACCTAATACACTCTTGGGGTCCTTCATTGACCTTGTGGTAAGTCTGTGGGGATGGACCAGAGCCATGAGGCAGACATTTCTAGGTATAAACTCCATGTAATAGATTTGCTACGCTGTGTGTTTGCTCAAAATGACCTGATATCTGCTTGTTTTGATGCTATTTACACTGTTGCCTTCGCACTACCAACAGGTCAAAAGACCAAAAACATTCAGATTAAGGCTGGGGAAACAATTTCATGATCTCAAATACTGCGTGTTTCCCTACGAATTACCTGCTCAACCAAATCCCAACCCTGGCAAGAATGGGGGCTCTGATCAAATCCCTATCAACCAGATCAACAAAACTTGATGCAGAAAACCCAACCTCCCCCCACCTTTCTCTCTCTGCTTGGCCTTGGCATCCCGCTGCTTCCTATTTAAGTTTTCCTATGACCCCTGACCTTTGAAGCAGTCTTCTGTCAGCTTGGAATCCTTTGGCACCCAGCCAAATCCTATTAGCCGGGGTGGCTGAGAGCCTTGTAAGCCACTGCCACTGCTCCATCAATGTACTGTAGCTACACACACACAAGTCCCAGTATGACCCCCTGTTAGTAATGGATGTGACACTGCTCACAGCATGGGTTGTGCTGTTTGCGTGTCCAGTCTCCCAGTAAACTGCAGCCTGGAACATGCCAGGCACCAGGCTAAAGCTTAGAGTAGACAGTACTGAGTAGACAGAGACATACATTTTCAGGGGCTTAATGGTGGGTGGAGGCACGCAACACGACTGTAGCGAAATCTAGCAGAGAAGCCTAAAGTAAAGTTGCTGTACCCAAACTCGAATCAAAGCTACCCAAACAAGGCTAAAGCCGGGGGCTCCCTAAAGTTTGGCACAGCTGTAAGACAAGTTCAAAGTGACATGGAGGAATGTCTTGACAGAGAGAGATCTCAATAATGTAAAGTTATTTACTCTCCCTGGCTGTGTCCCAAATGACACTATTGCCTACAGATGTAGGATCATAATTTGAGCTAGTTTGCAATAGTAGGAAAATAATCCTGCAGAAACAAGAAATGTGAATTATAATTAATGGATCATTTTTTGTTAGGGCAAAAAGGTCTGACATTTTAAAGTGGAAATTTCAACATTTAAAAGCCTTTTTAAACCTTGAACACACTGCAAGTTTGCATTTCCTACTGTATAGAAAAATTCTCCACAACAAAATAGTGATCAAATTAAGATCCTACATCTGTATACAGTGCACTACTTATGACCAGAGCCATATTGATTCTGGTCAAAAGTAGTGCACTTCATAGGGAATAGCGTGCCATTTGGGACGCAGCCTTATTTGATTTCTGTAATCTGCGCTGATTTGAAAGGTCTTTATCCAGATGTCTTCTCAGATCAGTGTAGATTAAGAAAAGGAGAGGAAATTACTCTACATTGTTGAGATGTACGGTAGAGTGTAGAGTAGTTTCCTCCATTTCTTAATCTGCATCATGTACCCCATGTCTGTTCAGCTGTCCACTTAGGGGAGAACAATATCATCCCATCCTTCTCATTATATATCACTCATCCTCTCCTACTCTAGAAGTTTGCTCTTCACGGATTAATCCTGGTTTCAACTGTACTGGGCAGACAGCGTGTATGGCGTGGTATGGGCAAGCGGTTTGCTGATGTCAACGTTGTGAACAGAGTGCCCCATGGTGGCGGTGGGGTTATGGTATGGGCAGGCATAAACTACGAGCAACAAATACAATTGCCTTTTATCGTTGGCAATTTGAATGCACAGAGATATCTTGATGAGATCCTGAGGCCCAATGTCGTGCTATTCATCCGCCGCCATCACCTCATGTTTCAGCATGATAATGCTCGGCCCCATGTCGCAAGGATCTGTACACAATTCCTGGAAGCTGTACACAATGTCCTAGTTCTTCCATGGCTTGCATACTCACCAGACATGTCACCCATTTTAGCATGTTTGCTATGCTCTGGATCGACGTTTACGACAGCATGTTCCAGTTCCCGCCAGTAACTTCGAACAGCCATTGAAGAGGAGTGGGTCTACATTCCACAGGCCACAATCAACAGCTTGATCAACTCTATGCAAAGGAGATGTGTTGCGCTGCATGAAACAAATGGTGGTCACACCAGATGCTGACAGTTTTTCTGACCCAAGCCACTACCTTATTTTTTAAGGTGACCAACTGATGCATCTCTGTATTCCCAGTCATTTGAAATCCATAGATTAGGGCCTGAATTTATTTCAATTGACTGATGAAATGTAACTTTTTGTTCAGTGAATATAGCCTACCAAATGTGCACCACTGTAAGGAAATGTAGCCTAACCCCCTAGAGACGATGTCTGCGCTCCGCGAAAATCTAATTAGCATAATAACATATTCCCATCAAAATCCGTCTGTTTAAACTAGAGATATCTGTTTTTTTACATGGCTCAATCCACCACATCCACCAATGGCGGCCTTCCACATCTGCTGTGGAAGGTGGCCGAGATACAGCGGTGTTTGTCAGACCATGAGACATCTAAAAAATAAATCTCTCTTCTCACGAAAACGGCTCTTGCATCCACAAACGGTTTAATATGACCACTCTAAGATGAGACTCTCACGAACACGATGGTGTTCTCCGTTCTGCTCTACGACACCCACAAGCGTCACGGAACTTGTCTGAAGTCGGTACCCCCAATCTGCAAACTTCTGCCTGTTGCGTCCGAACAGTTTGGCCTAAACACTAGTATGACCCCTCTGTGGAAAGGTGAGACTCTCACAAACACATACGTACATGTTGTTTTTTTTGCTCTAGGACACCCACAAGCCTCACAAGACTAATCTGAAGGTAGGTTTGAAAAATGAATGGAAGTATACACTAAGTGTACAAAACATTAAGGGCACCTGCTCTTTCCATGACATAGACTGACCAGGTGAATCCAGGTGAAAGTCATGATCCCTTATTACTTGTTAAATCCACTTCAATCAGTGTAGATGAAGGGGAGGAGAGAGGTAAAGAAGGATTTTTAAGCCTTGAGACAATTGAGACATGTATTATGTATGTGTGCCATTCAGAGGGTGAATGGGCAAGACAAAATATTTAAATGCTCAACAGTTTCCTGTGTGTATCAAGAATGGTCCACCACCCAAAGGACATCCAGCCAACTTGAAACAACTGTGGTAAGCATTGACATGCTTTCGACACCTTGTAGAGTCCATGCCCGACGACTCAATATTAGGATTACATTTTTTTTTTTCCTGATCTTTTTTATATCGTACAAATCTGTTATTCAATGCGTTTGTGTGGGCTAATAGCAGTAAGGCCAAATTCAGTGTTTCATCAAATAATCTTGTAATATATATTTTCTATACCTAAAGGGGTCCCAGAATTCAAAATCTAACTTTTAGCACTACCAAAGGACTCGTGACTCGAATACTACGGACTCTGACAATCAGATATTGCGGACTTGGGACTCGACTGGGACTACTTGACTGTTCAGTGACTTGACTACATCACTGCATGACCAAACCATGAACTGTGGGGTTGAATGTGGAGATCAAACTTGACACTTGGCTAATGATTGCCCTTCTGCAGCCCAGGGTTTCCCTGATGGATCAGACTCATGGAGAAGTCAAGTGCCAGTGAGTTCAGCAGTAAAGCTGCAGTAGCTGATTTACACCACACACACACACACACACACACACACACACACACCACTGATTTACACAGTCTATCTGTCTGTGACTACATTGCTTATGGTGGCTACGGTTAGCTGAAGTTTGTAGTGGCTGTTTAAAAAACGGAATCCTGCATTACATTTATTCTTGGCCAATAGACTACTATCAGGTTAAAGAACCATCTAACATCAAGTTGTAAAATAGTGAACTATCCTTTAATGACATACATAACCTTATATAACTCAAAGTGTTCCTATGCCCTCATCATTTAAATACAAGCCATTGCTCTATGATTTGCATGTGAGCATAGCAGATACTAGATAGGCTAGTCGCTACACACACCTAGTGTAAAGGGTATGGAACTAGATATATGCTCACTTCCTGGTTGGGTTCTATGAATGGCTTGCTATGTTTGTTTACAGATTAACAGACTCTAAAGGTCTTTACCAACTAATTGGGTTGAGAAGCATGCCAAATGTTTCAGATTGGGACTGCCGCGGACGAGCTCCCGTTAAAAGCTAAAGGTATGATCATGGGAAAGTGGCTCAAAGAAAAAATAAATACTCCTGTAAAATGGGGACTGTGTGCCCATTTGCAAGCAGATCTTCAATTCCCCAAATGTTTACTTAATTCCCAGAGACTAGGAGCTTCCCCATTGAGTTAAACTGATTATGCTAAACTAAGGTTTCTAGGTCGGCTTGTTTTTTAATTGATTACACTGCAGTCACAGGTCACACTTGTTTGGCCAGGTCTATAATAGATGTAAGAACTGATTTAACATTCATTCATTTGGAGATAGTTGCATTTCAGGTCTAGAGTGGCTAGACCATGTCTGCTAACAAACTCACTGTGACAGATATCTTAACTGATGCATATTGGATAGGCACATTGAAATAAAGTCTTCTAAAACAAGACATTTTCTGAGGGGAATATATGCCTTCAATGGCATTGAAACTGTAAAAGGAAAACCTGCACTCAAGGAAGTCAAACAAAAAGTGGCATTGCCCAATGCGTTGCCCCATCATGCTTATGTGATGAGTAAACTTGCCTGAGACTAGTATTAACTCCCCAAACAAATGCCCAGGTTTTAGCTTGCATCAGTTTAGCGGCCGAACACTGTCTTCTGGTGCACAGACAACCTGGGTTCAAAACCCAGTTGGCACACCATGCATCAAGACCACAAAATACACAACAGCTATTTTATGCGAGACTCTAAATTAAGTTACAGGATTAGATAACAATTACGAGACAATGTCCTCTGAATTTAACCTCCGGCCTCTAACAACCCAAACATCCACCTGGTCTGTTTACTCAAGGTCTGTGTCCCAAATGGCATCCTATTCCCTATGTAGTACATTACCCTCATGAAAAAGTACTACTGAATTACTACTCATCACTACTACACAAGATCTACACAAAACCTACTGGTTTTACTACTTGATTGCTATTGAGATGTGTAATAAACCAGTAGTGATTTATGTAGTAATTTAAGTAGTAATGAGTGATACATTGGGATGCTTCACTACTGGTGAACACTATGTATTTCCAATTTATTTACATTTTCCCTTAATGACTACTGTGTAACTACTGAGCTTTTGGGTATATCCTAAAAACCTACAGGGCTATGAAAGAGAGGACTACAAAGGATGGAAGATTATTGCTAGCTAAATACTACTCCTTCCTGTTTTGACTTCTTCTGTGGTCGAGAAAAGCCGGTAGTCTGGCTCTAGTGTAGTACCAAGTATTAAAAATATCTACCTGATTACCACTGGAAACTACTGTTTTCCTACTGAACACTACAAAACTCTACTTGTGTATCTTGAGTAGTGCATAAACTACACTTTCACTACTGCTCAAATAGGTTTTGTGTAGTAATTCAGTAGTATTTTTCATGAGTGGGGTCTATAGGGCTCTGTTCAAAAGTAGTGTGCTAGGAAATATGGTGCCATTTGTGACACAGATATGGTATTTTTACCCCTTTTACCTAAATGTTATACCTTTGTTTTTATACCAGAGCCCCCTTCTTGGCTAGGTCTCTTTAGTTTCCGTTTTTAAATTAAGCCCCAGGATTACGCAATATGGGATACCTTCACAGTACATTAGATCATACTAATGTTATCATTAATTGGTGCAGGCTGTATCACAACTGGCCGTGATTGGGAGTCCCATAGGGCGGCACACAACTGGCCCGGCGTCGTCCAGGTTTGGCTGTCATTGTAAATAAGAATTTGTTCTTAACTGACTTGCCTAGTTAAATAAACGTTAAATACAACAACAAAAAGCATAGCGGCTTGTTTTGAAGCAGAAGTGCTGGCTACCCACAAAGGGCCAGTCGTGTATAGCTCTAATGGACATTTTGGTGACCTTATTTGACCTTTTCTGCTGCTTGAGACATGGTTCGATCCCTCCTTGGGAAGGATTAAGTAAATAAAACACTAAACAATCACAATACAGTAACTATTGGACACTATTATGTATTGTTCTAATATGTAATCATTATAGAATATTAATGATAAACCTTTAAACTGCACTCTTCCTCCCCATCTCCAGATGACAAAACCTGCACAGTCCAAGGGTTGCAGGTCTGCCGACTTCCTTCTGGACACACATTGTATTCTGAGAAATAGACATTGCTTTAACTGTGAATGTACTTTATTGCAGATATTTTCCTCAAATAAAATTAACCATACATAAAATAAACAAGTTATTACAACTGATTTACATTGGGTCTAATGTGTGTGAGCGAGGCATGTTTTTCAACTCAGAAAAAAAGCACTCATAATTTCCTCAAACTGTACACATTAAGCCATAGTCTTTTACAATATTATCAATCACACTTTGATTTGATAGATAGTTTGAGTAATTATGTAGATATTGAGAATGGCTATAAAGGAGTAGATATCTATAATCCTAAAATAAAATGGAGCAAACATTAAGTAATTACAACTTATTTACATTGTGGATAATGTGTGTGTGTGTGCATGTTTTATTTTTCCTTAACAGCCACCCATCTCTGATAGGCCCAGTGTATGCACTTCTGGGTGAGGCTGTCAGGCAGTGGTGGAGTGCATGGAAGATCTGAAAGAGAGAAGCAAAGTGACAGTAAGTATACAGCTCAAAACATGTCTGTGTGTACATCTGTTGGTGTGAGTGAGCATACGCAATATAATTCTGAATGACCTGTATCCATCCGGGAATAACCAAAAGTTTCTCCTTTCACGGCCAGTGTAGTAGGCATTGGTGCAGCCGGTAAATTAACTACCACAGCAGAAGACTGCAGTGACTGCAGCTGAACTACTGGGCGTGGCAGATCTAAAATAGAGGTACAATTTTCTTAACTGACAATAATCATCCAACTAAATAGACTGAATGAGTGTAAGGCCTAGATTCAATCAGATCAAGCATTAACCGGCGATAGCCGACACCCGCATAGCTGATGCTTTGGTGGTGTCTGAGGTATAACTGCGTTGGATCTGTCAACATTAAAACATTTTTTTTTACATTTTAGTCATTTAGCAGACGCTCTTATCCAGAGCAACTTACAGTAGTGAATGCATACATTTCATTTCATGCATTTTTTTTTTTGTACTGGCCCCCCGTGGGAATCGAACCCACAACCCTGGCATTGCACACACCATGCTGGCGTTGCAAACCCCATGCTCTACCAACTGAGCCACAGGGAAGGCCCTTGGTAAGAAGCAGCTCTTGATCATTGTCACAAAACCACACCCGTGCTACTCGCGTTACAAGTTCAGAAAGAGAATTTGTAGCAATAGAAATAATGACGCTCAAATTCTAAATCATTAACCTGTTGGGGCTAGGGGGCAGTATTTGCACGGCCAGATAAAAAACGTACCCGATTTAATCTGGTTACTACTCCTGCCCAGTAACTAGAATATGCATATAATTATTGGCTTTGGATAGAAAACACCCTAAAGTTTCTAAAACTGTTTGAATGGTGTCTGTGAGTATAACAGAACTCATTTGGCAGGCCAAAACCTGAGAAGATTCCTTACAGGAAGTGGCCTGTCTGACCATTTCTTGCCCTCCTTGATCATCTCTAACAAAAACAGGGGATCTCTGGCATGACGTGACACTTCCTACGGCTCCCATAGGCTCTCAGAACCCAGGAAAAAGCTGAATGACGTAATTCAAAGCCCAGGCTGAAACACACTAGCGCGTTTGGCAAGTGCTCTATCAGAGGGCCATCAGACTGAGGCTCGTGCATGAGGGGATAGCATGCTTTTTCTTTCACTCTCTTTGTAATAAAAAACGATTTCCCGGTCGGAATATTATCGCTTTTTTACGAGAAAAATGGCATAAAAATTGATTTTAAACAGCGGTTGACATGCTTCGAAGTACGGTAATGGAATATTTAGAATTTTTTTGTCACGAAATGCGTCGTGCTCGTAACCCTTATTTACCCTTTCGGATAGTGTCTTGAACGCACGAACAAAACGCCGCTATTTGGATATAACAATGGATTATTTGGGACCAAACCAACATTTGTTATTGAAGTAGAAGTCCTGGGAGTGCATTCTGACGAAGACAGCAAAGGTAATAACATTTTTCTTATAGTAAATCTGACTTTGGTGAGTGATAAACTTGCTGGGTGTCTAAATAGCTAGCCCTGTGATGCCGGGCTATCTACTTAGAATATTGCAAAATGTGCTTTCACCGAAAAGCTATTTTAAAATCGGACATATCGAGTGCATAGAGGAGTTCTGTATCTATAATTCTTAAAATAATTGTTATGTTTTTTGTGAACGTTTATCGTGAGTAATTTAGTAAATTCACCAGAAGTGTTCGGTGGGAATGCTAGTCACATGCTAGTCACCTGCTAATGTAAAAAGCTGTTTTTTTTATATAAATATGAACTTGATTGAACAGACATACATGTATTGTATAACATAATGTCCCAAGATTGTCATCTGATGAAGATCATCAAAGGTTAGTGCTGCATTTAGCTGTGGTTTGGGTTTATGTGACATTATATGCTAGCTTGAAAAATGGGTGTCTGATTATTTCTGGCTGGGTACTCTGCTGACATAATCTAATGTTTTGCTTTCGTTGTAAAGCCTTTTTGCAATCGGACAGTGTGGTTAGATTAACAAGAGTCTTGTCTTTAAAATGCTGTAAAATAGTCATATGTTTGAGAAATTGAAGTAATAGCATTTCTAAGGTATTTGAATAACGTGCCACGGGATTCAACTGGCTGTTGAGTAGGTGGGACGCTTGCCCAGAAAGGTTAAACTAAATAATGAGGATTTCTATCAGCCTAATTGAGGTGTAGATTACATCTCAAATTCCACTGTTCTAACTTGTAAATAGGGCGGCATGATATTTCTGTTAATGCAACTCCGTGCAGCCAATGGCAATGTCCGCTTAAGGTGATTGAGCGGATGTGATTGAATAGAGCCCCAAGTGTGGGAGAGTGTGCATGTGTGTATACATTCATGTTGTGGTCGGTGTAGCAGATGCAGGAGCAGACGACAGAGAGGAACAATTTTCTTAGGTTAAAATAATTATACAACAAGACAGAGTGAGTGATTGAGTGTGTATACGTGTGTTTGATAATTACCTGGACCACATCACACTGCTTCAGGTCTACAAGCCTCTGGAAGTTCCAGCGTGGCACTCCAGGCCTGGAACAGCTTGGTGGAAAGACGGTTACCTGTCACCCACCGAGCAGTTTGGCAGATCTGAAAAATAGGCACAATATAATTTTAATGACAAAGCCTTGACTACACACTAACCTAAACAGAACAGACTATGGGAGGCGCACAGTAGTACATAGAGTCATGACTACATGGAACTCTATTCCACATCAAGTAACTCATGCAAGCAGTAAAATTAGACTTAAAAAACAGATAAAAAGACACCTTATGGAACAGCGGGGACTGTGAAGAGACATGCATAAACGTGATAACATACGCACTGTGCACACACGTACACAAGGAGTTTGTGTTGTATATATATGGTAGTAGAGTAGTGGCCTGAGGGCACACACTTAATGTGTTGTGAATGTATTGTAATGTTTTTAAAATTGTATAACTGCCTTAATTTTGCTGGACCCGAAGAAGAGTAACTGCTGTCTTGGCAGCAGCTAATGGGGATCCATAATAAATACAATACAACAAATGAATTACGTTTGTGTGTGTGTCTGGCAACCCACACAGCAGACTTATTTTTTCCAACTGCTCATTGTACTTACCCTTGCAATCTGATATATGTGTGTGTGTGTTCTGTGTTATTATGACTTAGAAGTGTCAACCTGGCCACATCCTTGTAGTAGGACATTCAGTGATTAGCTTTGGAAAAAAATGACTATCAACAGCATACAATAAAAAGGATTTCAAATATTCAGATCTGGATTTACAAGTACGGTAAATTATGTTACAAATCTCTATGGCTTAGTCTACACTCAAGTTAAATTAGGTCCTAGGACATGAGCTCTAGGACCATGCCTCGGGACAACCTGACCTGACGACTCCTGGCTTTCCCTGTCTCCAGTCCACCTGGTCGTGCTGCTGATCCAGTCTCTGCTGTTTCTGTCTGCAGCTATGGAACCCTGACCCGCTCAAGGCTCACCGGAGGTACTACCTTGTCCCAGACCCGCTGTTTGATCCTGCCTCTCTCTACCGGACCTACTGTCTCAACCTCTAAATGCTCAGCTACGAAGAGCCAACTGGCATTTACACCTGAGGTGCTGAACTATTGCACCCTCTATTATTTGACACTGCTAGTCATCTATGAACACTGAAACGTCTTGAAGAATAATCTGGCCTAAATGGCTGTACTCTTTTATAATCTCCACCAGCACAGACAGAAGAGTACTGGCCACCCCCCAGAGCCTGGTTCCTCTCTAGGTTCCTGCCTTTAACCCGGGTATCTGCTTAAGCACTTTGTGACAACTGCTGATGTAAACGGGGCTTTATAAAATACATTTGATAGATTGCTTCTATATGCTTCAATTCATGTCAGTAAATATGACATTGAGTTGTCTTACATTTCTTCAATAGGAAGTTGTACCTTAAGCCAACACTTTTACCTGGTCTTTCCTGCTGGGGACAGTTGGCTTCAGGTTTGGGAATGGGCAGCCCAGAGAATTGGAATATTAACAATAATTGGTATCCACATTTAAGAATGAATGAAATTCAATATGGGTTAGCTGTGTACCTCATCTGATTGAGAATTGATTATGATATACTGTATGTCTATTTTCTTTTGAAAATCTGCCACCAAACCACACAATTCTATCTAGCGAGAGTGTACACAACCATTAGCTTATTTTACCATGTCAAAAATAACATAAGTTTGTCATGGGACCCAACGAATAACAAAACAGTAGGACGGCTATTGTTGCTGTATACTGTACCCTAACCGATCAACCAACTACTAGCTGGTCACAAGGCTACGTTGTTATAATTTAGGAATGTTGTACTGTAGCCTACTGCACCCCATATCAACCAACTTACCAACTAGTAGTGACTATATAGGCTATATTGTTGTCATTCAGTAATTCTGTAACGGTACTGTCGCCTACGGTACATCACATTATTATCCACCTAGCTAGCTAGTGATAGTTTAGCTAGCTAGCTCCAAAGAAACAACCAATGAATGACAACAGGCTTTTTAACAAAATATATATATCTAGCTTGTATGATTACATGTAAAACAACTTTACAGATGATTACAATATTTGAAAGCAAAGTTGACTTACCAGTATGCTGCTCTCTTTCGGGAACTAGAGTGAGGCATCCAGATATGAGGTTAGCTAGCTAACAGCGACAGCATGTTAGCCATGAAAATACCTATCGAGCAACAATGTCGAGGTCAAAAACGAAAGAAACTATGTTAAGCCATGCTGACTTCGTAAGATAAGTCAAATCGGACAGAAATAATTAACAGGCTGAGCGTACATTTATGCGACTAACTAGCTAACTTTAGCTTGCTAGCTCAGTGACCGGTGATGCACCTATTCCTGTTCCTGTTTAGTGTGTGCATCCCTCCCTCTTCCACGTCCTGCACCGAGAAGCGCCACTGAGTCAAAATGTGGCCAGAATTATATTACATCCGGGTTGATTGGCAATGCATGGGGAACTGTTTAGTGCCATCCCGGGCTGCCACCAGCGTGCGGGCCTTGTCCAGCGCGTCTCGACTGTGCCACAAAGGCATGCTCAATTGACAAAGTCGATATCTTCGCTTATAAACAAGGGTCGCTACACAACTCCCTCAAAGAGCGCGTCCTCACACTAGACCATAGGACGCAGTCTTACAGGAACGCGGTCACTGGTCAAGCACATACATTGTCATGGATGGCAGGTCTGATCCCTTCCAACACCAATGTAATGAAACAGGCAGGGAACACATCTTGAACCCTCAAAGTCCAGCGCGCCATCGACTGTGCCACAAAAGCCTGCTCAAGTGGCAGAGTCGAAAATCCATGTTAATAAACCAGGGTCGCTACAATATGTTTGACATTTCTAACTAGTTTTCATTGGGAAGGCAGATATAGCGTTTTTATCAAAAGCAATCACGTTTGCATTTGACAAAACATAATCCTACTCATTACTCCACGTGCTAATTACTTCACGTTTCATTTGAGCCAACTTCGCCATGGGCTTTGAGTAGGGCACCTGGCTCCAAAACGAATGCAATCAATTTTCACCCGGTGCGAAACACGCCAACTCGGGGCTCCCGGGCCAGAATAATTTAATCCCGTTTCTGAATCTGGCTCTGAGTTCCTCCCCTACGAATTCTAGAATGGAATTCAGATATGAGGTTTGCTAGCGCTGCTAGCGCTGGTCCCAGAAATCGATGGGCTGGGCCAGAGCCAGAACACACGTGGGTAAAGCAGTGGTTTGAAAATTTGTCACAGGCTTTTATGATCCAATCACTGGTTATTTTGTTTTGTACAATACCCCTTATTTTGACATAAAAAAATAAATATTTAAATGATGGCAGTTTAAGACTGATCTATGTAGCGAACATAGAGCAGCGGAAGAATTCACTTTGATTAGGCAAATCATTTAAGGAGAGCCTGTGATATCTTGGGTAGGTTGAGTAAGAGGGAGATGTTCTGTGACCTCATGTCCATGGTTGTGATGACTGGGACAGGTTCCAGTGTGTGTTGTAATGTGCTCAGTTGTTCTCTGTTCTCACCACAAATCCCAGAGGCCTGAAAAAGGTATAGGGGAAAGAGTTTTTGGAAAGGGAAAAAATGTCAGTCAAAATGTGGAAATTCCACCCCTGGTCCTTGTATGTAACAGTGTCACACCCTGATCTGTTTCACCTGACTTTGTGATTGTCTCCACCCTTCTCCAGGTGTTTTCCTCATAAGTCCCTGGGTACTTATTCCTGTGTTCCCTGCTTGTCTGTTGCCAGTTTGTCTTGTTTGTCAAGTCAACCAGTGTGTTGTTTCCCGTTCTCCTGCTTTTTCCCTTCGCTCTGTTTTGATAGCCCCCCCTGATTGTGACCCTTGCCTGTCTGGACTCTGAACCCGCCTGCCTGACCATTCTGCTTGCCCTGCCCTTGAGCCTGCCTGCCAATCTGTACCTCCTGGACTCCGACCTGGTTTTGATCTTTTGCCTGTCCATGAACTTGCCTACCCCTTGGATTGTAATAAATATCAGAGACTCAAACCATCTGCCTACTGTGTCTGCATCTGGGTCTCGCCTTGTGCCCTTATTAACAGTGTATGTACAAACCACCATTAAACCACCTTATCACTTGACTGGCGATATATCCTTAGGGGAGTAAGGGTTGTCGTGGACGAATCAGAATTAGTTGGGTAACATAGATAATTAAGATGTTTTATTAGTATAATATGCTTATTTGAGGTACTTGTCATTAGAAAGTGTCCATTGGACTCTGGTGTCTTTTCAGTTGCACATCTACCTTAGCTGGGGCTCAGACACTTGGGGCCCAGAGAGGGGAGAGGTCAGATTTGTCGTCATGGGAATGTGTCTTTGCTTATTCTTAAACCATGTGAAGGGATGGCGTGATTAATGGGGAACCAATGACTTGTCTCCACAATGTCTGTGAGCAAGTCACTCCCTCCTTTTCTTTATTGTGGGGAGGATTATGGCAGTAAATGGACCCTTGTATGTCCTCTCTTAGATCTCGCACTTATCCTGTGATAATATATGGCCTAGAGGCTCACTCCCCAGTGAGCCTGTCCAGGAGTAGGGTCAAGAGGGGGTTTGCTTGAAATGGGAGTATCTAGAGTTGACAATTGATATATGCCATTGGATGAAATGGTGTTTTTGTTCTATACCATACCAGGGAGGGACGGTTCTAAGGAGACCAGATACTGGGCTATTCAATGAACCAGGTTGACATAGCAGTTACTGTCTGCTGTGTTTTATGGATATCTGTCATATAAAACTTAACCTTTGTGAATTGTTACTAAGTATCTGTGGTTTGTCAATGTACGTTGAAGGGGGTGTATCGTTGCTATAAAAGATCTCTGTAGCCATTGTGTAATTACCTCATTCAATGGTTAATTCGAGAGAGTGCATTATTGGGGGTCAAGTACTTTTGCAAAAGTATCTTAAGTATTAAAGATGTAGTTTAACTCGGACTGGTGTGTTTGTAACTCTTCTCATTTGGTAATGCAGAAATTAGCCACAACAGGGTAAATGGGAATCCTCTCCAATATCAAGAAAACAACATACATTTTTTAGCAGACACTCTTACTCAGAGTGACTTACATAGCAATTAGGGTTAAGTGCCTTGCTCAAGATTTTGTTCAACCTAGTTGGCTCCTGGATTCAAACCATGCCTGTGGATGGACACAGAGCGTAATCCGTTCATCTGGTCCACTCCCGTCCGGACTGTTATCCGCTGCCATAAGCCAACAGGTCAAAGGTCAAGGCAGTGGCGAGCTGGCCACCCTGTTGATCTCTCTCTGTGTAGCCGCTGGCCAGCCAGCCGTGTGATGTAACCACGGGGTGCTGTACAATTCAAAGGACAAATAGCACCATGTCCTGTGTCGACAAATAGCATCATGTCCTGTGTCGATCACTTGTGAATGTGAGAGAGAAAGTGTGTGTTGAAATTCACATTGGGTAGACAGCAGACTGGATACAGATGTAGGATCTTAATTTGAACCAGTTTGCTACAGCAGGATAATTATCCTGCAGCAACAGGAAATGTGAATTATTATGTGGATTATAATTAATGGACATTTTATAATTACTGGACACTTGTTTTCCGCAACAGTTTTAATGAGGGATGGATCATCATCACTGTTTCTGGGATATAATTACTGCAGCAAGTCCGTATTCATAAAGCGTCTCAGAGTAGGAGTGCTGATCTAGGATTGATAAATACCTCCCCTGGTATTAGAACCATAACAGTCACAGTAGAAGCTTACTTACAGTTAAGTCAAGATCCAAACATGTTCCATATCCAGTACCTCTGTGAAGGATGAGCAGTACAAACCTGCCAGTCCCGGATGATACTACCCCCCCACATACCCCTTCAAATCCTATCCTGCATTCCCCCCTCACCCTGGAGTGAGCAGAAGCATGCCACGGCATCGGCAGCAGCAGCAGTAGCTGATGTCACTTGTTTACCATCTTCTAGGTCGGCGCTCACTCTACCTCGCTCTCTGACTGTGGCACTGTTACACAACCGCTGTTATGAACCTGGCTAACTCTGCAGTCCTATGCTATGACTGACTGTGGATGTTAGTTTAGCTCAAGCATAGGCCTATATCCCTGTCAGGCATATGCTCCTGAGTGGCGCAGTGGTCTAATACACTGCATCTCACTGCAGTACCTGGTTTGAATCCAGGCTACATCACATCTGGCTGTGATTGGGAGTCCCATAGGGCGGCGCACAATTGGCCCAGTGTTGTCCGGGTCTGCGGGGTAGGCCGTCATTGTAAATAAGAATTTGTTCTTAACTGACTTGCCTAGTTAACTAAAGGTTAAATAAAATAAATAAATAAAAATGAGCCATGTGCCCCTATGATAAACCAAGATGTCGTGCGTGTGTTCTCTATCCTGCGGCTCCATCTCTTCCTGGCTGGCTTCACTACTGAAACTTCCTGGGTTGCTTCACCACTGTTGACTCAGGACGATGCTGCTCTCTCCCTCACACACACATGTAGGGGGAGAGGTGGCCCTCTAGTGGGCAAAGATTTATTAGCAAACCAGATAACCTGCCTTAGAGGTAGAAGTTGCTCCCGAAGCACATATCTAGGATCAGATTGCCCAACCTCGAATTCTTACCTTAACCATTAGGAGTATGAAACAATATCTGACTTTCTATCAGTGTCAGGGTATGACCTTCGAGTGTCTCTACATCAAATGCACACCCTATAATTATTATTATATTATAAATAAATGGAGTGAAGACCATGCTAGTCTCTTTTTTTTACCAGTCAAAATTTTGGACACACCTACTCATTCAAGGGTTTTTCTTTATTTTTTCTATTTACTACATTGTATAAAAATAATGAATACATCAATACCATAAAATAACACATGGAATCATGTAGTAACCAAAAAAGTGTTTAACAAATTAAGATATATTTTAGATTTTAGATTCTTCAAAGTAGCCATCCTTTGCCTTGATGACAGCTTTGCACACTCTTGGCATTCTCTCAACCAGCTTCACCTGAAATGCTTTTCCAACAGTCTTGAAGGAGTTCCCACATATGCTGAGCACTTGTTGGCTGCTTTTCCTTCACTCTGCGGTCCAACTCATCCCAAAACATCTCAATTGGGTTGAGATTGGGTGATTGTGGAGGGCAGGTCATCTGATGCAGCACTCCATCACTCTCCTTCTTGGTCAAATAGCTCTTACACGGCCTGGAGGTAGGTTGGGTCACTGTCCTGTTGAAAAAAACAAATGATAATCCCACTAAGTGCAAACCAGATGGGATGGCGTATCGCTGCAGAATGCTGTGGTATCCATGCTGGTTAAGTGTGCCTTGAATTCTAAATAAATCACTGACAGTGTCACCAGCAAAGCACCCTCACACCATCACACCTCCTCCTCCATGCTTCACCGTGGGAACCACACATGCGGAGATCATCCGTTCACCAACTCTGCGTCTCAAAAAGACACTCATCAGACCAAAAGACAGATTTCCACCAGTCTAATGTTCATTGCACGTGTTTCTTGGCCCAAGCACGTATCTTCTTCTTATTGGTGTCCTTTAGTAGTGGTTTCTTTGCAGCAATTCAACCATGAAGGCCTGATTCACGTAGTGTCCTCTGAATAGTTGAGATGTGTCTGTAACTTGAACTCTGTGAAGCATTTTTTTGGGCTGCAATTTTTGAGGCTGGTAACTCTAATGATTTTATCCTCTGTAGCAGAGGTAACTTTGCGTCTTCCTTTCCTGTGGCGGTCCTCATGAGAGCCAGTTTCATCATAGCGCTTGATGGTTTTAGCGACTGCACTTGAAGAAACTTTCAAAGTTCTTCATTCTCCTGATTGACTGACCATGTTTTAAAGTAATGATAGACTGTCATTTCTTTTTGCTTATTTGAGCTGTTCTTGCCATAATATGGGCTATCTTCTGTATACACTCCTACCTTGCCACCACACAACTGATTGGCTCAAACACATTAAGAAGGAAAGAAATTCCACAAATTAACTTTTAACCTCTCTGGGACATGTGGGACACTATTCAACAGCCAGTGAAATAGCAGGGCAGCAAATACAAAACAACAAAAATCTCATTATTCACATTTCTCAAACATACAACTATTATATCCCATTTTAAAGATACACTTCTCGTTAATCCAACCACATTGTCCGATTTCAAGAAGGCTTTACGGCGAAAGCATAACATTAGATTATGTTAGGACAACGCCTAAACAAGAAAAACCACACAGCCATTTTCCAAGCAAGGAGAGGCGTCACAAAAACCAGAAATACAGCTAAAATTAATCACTAACCTTTGATAATCTTCATCAGATGACACTCCCAGGACTCAATGTTACACAATACATGTATGTTTTGTTTGATAAAGTTCATATTTATATCCAAAAACACCATTTTACATTGGCACGTGATGTTCAGAAAATGTATTGCCTCCAAAACTTCCGGTGAATGAGCACATCAATTTACAAAAATACTCATCATAAACGTTGATAAAATTTACAACAGTTATTGAAAGAATTATAGATACACTTCTCCTTAATGCAACCGCTGTGTCAGATTTCAAAATAGCTTTACGGCAAAAGCACATTGTTCAATATTCTGAGTACAGAGCTCAGCCATCAAAGCAAGCTATACAATTACCCGCCAAGTTCTGGAGTCAACAAAACTCAGAAATAGTATTATAAATCTTCACTTACCTTTGCTGATCTTTGTCGGAATGCACTCCCAGGACTCCTACTTCCACAAGAAATGTTCGTTTTGTTTGATAAACTCCGTATTTATGTCCAAATACCTCCGTTTTGTTCGCGCGTTCAGATCACTATTCCAAAGGCATGATGCGCAAGCGCAAAACCCGAGACAAAAAGTCAAATAGTTCCATTACCGTTCGAAAAAACATGTCAAACGATGTTTACAATCAATCCTTAGGGTCTTTTTAACATAAATCTTCGATAATATTCCAACCAGACAATACAGAGGAAAAAGAAGGAACGACGTGCCCGCACAGTAAACAACTCATTGGTCCCAGGATTGAGACAGCTCTTATTCTCTTCCCAGTAACAGTAGAAGCATGAAACAAGGTTCTAAAGACTGTTGACATCTAGTGACAGCCTTAGGAAGTGCAAAATGACCCCACAGACACTGTAGTTGGATAGGGAATCACTTGAAAAACTACAACCACTTCCTGGTTAGGTTTTTTCCTGGCATATGAGTTCTGTTATACTCACAGACATCATTCAAACAGTTTTAGAAACTTCATAGTGTTTTCTATCCAAATCTACTAATAATATGCATATCCTACCTTCTGGGCCCGAGTAGCAGGAAGTTTAATTTGGGCACGTTATTCATCTGAATTTCTGAATACTGCCCCCTGTCACCAAGAAGTTAATAACCTCTCTAGGGTAGGCGGCAGTATTTTCACATCCGGATAAAAAACGTACCCGATTTAATCTGGTTATTAATACTGCCCAGAAACTAGAATATGCATATAATTTCTATAACTGCATATCATTTCTATAACTGTTTGAATGGTGTCTGTGAGTATAACAGAACTCATATGGCAGGCAAAAACCTGACAAGATTCTGTACAAGAAGTGCCCTCTCTGACCATTTCTTGGCCTTCTATACTCTCTTTATTGAAAACAAAGGATCTCTGCTGTAACATGACACTTTCTGAGGCTCCCATAGGCTCCCAGAAGGCGCCAGAACGTTGAATGATGACTTTGCAGCCCATGGCTGAAAAACAGTAGCGCATTTGGTAAGTGGTCGATCTGAGAACAATGAGACGGGCGTACGTGTGCACGTGAAGAGTCCATTTTAGATTTTGAGTCTTTGAACGGAAAGGACGTCTCCCGGTCGGAATATTATCGCTTTTTTACGAGAAAAATTGCATAAAAATGTATTTTAAACAGTGTTTGACATGCTTCGAAGAACGGTAATGGAATATTTATAATTTTTTTGTCACGATACGCGTCTGCGCGTCACCGTTCGGATAGTGTCTTGAATGCAAGAACAAAACAGAGGATATTTGAACATAACTATGGATTATTTTGAACCAAAACAACATTTGTGGATGAAGTAGAAGTCCTGGGAGTGCATTCTGACGAAGAACAGCAAAGGTAATCCAATTTTTCTTATAGTAAATCTGAGTTTGGTGAGTGCCAAACTTGGTGGGTGTCAAAATAGCTAGCCCGTGATGGCGAGCTATCTACTCAGAATATTGCAAAATGTGCTTTTGCCGAAAAGCTATTTTAAAATCAGACACCGCGATTGCATAAAGGAGTTCTGTATCTATAATTCTTAAAATAATTGTTATGTTTCTGTGAACGTTTATCGTGAGTAATTCAGTAAATTCACCGGAAGTTTGTGGTGGGTATGCTAGTTCTGAACGTCACATGCTAATGTAAAAAGCTGTTTTTTGATATAAATATGAACTTGATTGAACAAAACATGCATGTATTGTATAACATAATGTCCTAGGAGTGTCATCTGATGAAGATCATCAAAGGTTAGTGCTGCATTTAGCTGTGGTTTTGGTTTTTGTGACATTATATGCTAGCTTGAAAAATGGGTGTCTGATTATTTCTGGCTGGGTACTCTGCTAACATAATCTAATGTTTTGCTTTCGTTGTAAAGCCTTTTTGAAATCGGACAGTGTGGTTAGATTAACGAGAGTCTTGTCTTTAAAATGGTCTAAAATAGTCATATGTTTGAGAAATTGAAGTCATAGCATTTCTAAGGTATTGGAATATTGCGCCACAGGATTCCACTGGCTGTTGAGTAGGTGGGACGATTTCGTCCCACATACCCTAGAAAGGTTAAAGAGCAGCAGTAAAATAACAATAGTCAATGTGCGGGGCACCGGTTAGTCGAGGTAATATGTACATGTAGGTAGCATTAAAGTGACTACGCATAGATAAAAAACAGAGTAGCAGCAGCGTAAAAGAGAGGTGGGGGGGTCAATGCATATAGTCTGGGTTGCCATTTGATTAGCTGTTCAGGAGTCTTATGGCTTGGGGGTAGAAGCTGTTAAGAAGCCTTTTGGACCTAGACTTGGTGCTTTGGTACCGCTTGCCATGCAGTAGTAGAGAGAACAGTCTATGACTAGGGTGGCTGGAGTCTGACAATTTTTAGGGACTTCCTCTGACACCACGTGGTATAGAGGTCCTGGATGGCAGGAAGCTTGGCCCCAGTGATGTACTGGGCCATACGCACTACCCTTTGTTAACCTTGCGATCGGAGGCTGAGCAGTTGCCATACCAGGCAGTGATGCAACCAGTCAGGATGCTCTCGATGGTACAGCTGTATAACTTTTTGAGGCTCTGATCCCATGCCCAATATTTCAGTCTCCTGAGGGGGAATAGGCTCTGTCGTGCTCTCTTCACGACTGTCTTAATGTCTTCACTATTATTCTACAATGTAGAAAATAGCAAAAAATAAAGAAAAACCCTTGAATGAGTAGATGCGTCCAAACTGTTTACTGGTACTGTGTATAGAATTCACTATACGTGTAAAGAGTAAGCAAGAACAAATGTTTTGTATGTGCACACAATCTCCAGTCTACACAGTACTTTCAATGATCTGTAGTGTACAATACTTTTTGGGTAACTTAAGCACCACAGTTCATATACATCTTTATCTTCATGTTTTGCTTGGTGCGGGGACTCTTGACCTCAAGTAAATCTGTTGGTTGATGGTAGGCCTATGTTGTGTGTTATATTCAGGGCAGGCAGGGCAGTGCACAGTGAGGAATTTGAATGAATTTACAGACTATATAGGTTAATACAGTCTTGAGGAATCTGTGTGTGTTGCATACTGTGTCAGGACTTAAATGACTTAACCAATTTTTATGGACATTGGAACATGAGTTTGATCAAATTCAAAGCTATTATAGAGGTGTGTTTACAAAATGATTATTGCTTAATGATTATTTATCTGCATGTAACCAAAGGTATTGTGACCATGTACTGTATCTGCATCAATGAATATGTATCAAAATGAAATGTTTTACAGAAACATTGTTAAAATAAATGTTATCCTATCACCTGTTTTGAGACCGAGAAGAAGTAATCATGTAATTTGATACATTATTTGTTGAGTTTGTAATCGTATCACACAACATGACAACATTAATTTATATAACGTTAGTATCGAACAGCTGTGTCTATAGATTGCATGCTAACTAGCATAGCCTACCGAAGTGGCCCCAACTGCATTTCCATGTGCCATTGCACAACCTCTGGCACAACAATGCTAGCTAGCTGGGCTTAGTATTCAAGTATTCAACTTCTGTCTGGTTTGTTTCAGGTTCGTCAGGAAATGTGTGATGCAGTCATAACCCGGGCTTGTCACAGCATTTTGTAGAGGAGGGATCCCCAAAGAGTTGCAAGACACTGACGAGTTGGCTGGTTGCTTTGAGGTAAGATAGGTAGAGATGTTTTCAATAAATATTTAGGCTATGAATTGTATAGTGTACATTCTCGCTAACTAGTTTCTAAACGTGGCTGGAGTTGATGGATTAGGTCATACGGCTTTTTAAAACACATACTTCTCAAGTTATGTTTTGTTTATTGAGTAGTCATTAGCTACAAAACTTAGAAATTTGGGAAATGTTGTTATACTGTATGTACTGTGCTGCATATAACGGACAGGCTCCAGCACTATACGTTGCAAATGAAGTAGGCACTGTAGAACACTACTAAAGTACAGTATCATATTTTTCAATCAATAAAACAATTACATACACACCTGGATGAAAACTAAGAGCCACTCTTAGAATCTGCGGGTCATTAATGTTTGTTCTTTTATTGTTTTTTTTTGCTTTCACAATGGAGGGAACCTCAAAAAGTGAAGCTGCTGCTCCCCAGAGCTCTGTCGCTGCTCAAGTTCCATTTCTTCACCTGTGCACCACGCTTGAAAAAATACGGAAGATCAAACGCCGACCAGACAAATCAAAGTTTCTCTGTGACTTCATGAAGTCCTAGAGGAGGTTCCATGCGGCTCTCCACAAAGACAACCCTACCACCACAGACTCTTTCTACCCGGCCATGCATCTCATAGTGCCCCCGTTCGAAAGGGAGCGTATGGCCTATGGCATTAAAGAGAGCATGTCAGCCAAGCTCTACATAGACGTCTTGGGTCTCCCCAAGAAAGGACCGGAGGTCAACAAACTGTTGAATTACCACACTCCCCCAACACATCTCAGGGGGAGGCGGGAGACTTCGCCCTTATGGCCTACTTTGTGTTGAAGAAACGCTGCACAAGCCAAGGCAACCTCACCATCAGAGAAGTCAATGACTTTCTGGACTCGGTGGACATCAACAACGCCAGTAAGCAGAAGGACTTGGTGAAGAAGAGCCTGCTGCACCTTGTCACAAAGAGCATGACACTGGATCAGAAATGGCTTATCCGCATGATCCTGAAGGACATGAAGCTGGGGGTCAGCAAAGAGACCGTGCTCCAGGTGTTCCACTCAGACGCTGCTGAGCTCTACAACATCACCACAGACCTAAACAAGGTGTGCCGGCAGCTCCATGACCCCTCTGTCCCTCAGCGAAGTGTCCATTGGCCTGTTCTCTGCCTTCAAACCTATGCTGGCCACCGTGGCCAACATGCACCAGGTGGAGAAGCAGATGGGCAACAGCACCTTCTTCATAGAGACCAAGCTGGATGCAGAGCACATCCAGCTGCACAGCGATGGCGACGTCTACAAGTACTTCATGCGGAACTCCTTCGAGTACACCCAGCAATTTGGTGCATTGCCGCTAGAGGGCTCCCTGGCGCCTTTCATCCACAATGTCTTCAAGCCCCATGTAGTCAACTGCATCCTGGATGGGGAGATGATGGTGTACAACCCCACCGCCGACACCTTCATGCAAAAAGGAAGCAAGTTTGACTTCAAGAGGCTAGTGGATGACTCCGAGCTTGTGAACAACCACAAGTTTGGCAATGAGATGTTGAAGGAGCGACACGACAACCTTTAGACTGTCTTCACTCCTGTTAAAGGGAGGATACATGTGGTGCCGAAAATGGAGGCCAAAACCATGCAAGAGGTGGTGAACTCCCCTCAACAAAGCCATTGACAACAGGGAGGAGGGCATCATGGTGAAAGATCCCTCATCCATCTACAAGCCCGATAAGCGAGGTGAGGGCTGGCTCAAGCCGGAGTACGTTGATTGCTTGATGGATGAGCCCGACCTGTTGATTGTCGGAGGCTACTGGGGAAAAGGAAGGCGAGGTGGCATGATGTCTCATTTCCTTGTCGCGTTGGCCAAAGCTCCGAAGCCTGGAGAGAAACCCTCCGTCTTCCACAAGCTCTGTAGCATCGGCTCTGGCTACACCGTGAAGGAGCTCTACAACTTGGGGCTGAAGCTGGCCAAGCACTGGAAAGTCTACCGGAAGAACGACCCTCTGGCCTCTTTCCTGTGTGGGAGGGAGAGACCGGAAGTCTATATTGACCCGTGCAACTCGGTCATCATCCAGGTGAAGACAGCAGAAATAGTCAATACTGACATGTACAAAACCAACTGCACGCTACGCTTCCCCAGAATCGAGAAGATCCGGGAGGACAGAGTGGCACCAGTGCATGACCCTAACTGAGCTCGATCAGTTTCACAATAAGCCGTCTGGGAAGTTGTTCTCGCGTCACCTCCGCATCAATGACAATGACGAGCCCGAAAAGAAGAAGCGAAAGGCGCCGGCAGCGGCCAAGCCCAAGAAGTCTGTCGGCGTAATCGACCACTTCAAGTCCCAGGACCTATCTGGCGTCACCAAAGAGACAAACATGTTCGAGGACGTGGAGTTCTGTGTTATGGACGGTAACGAGGCGCACCCCAAGGCAGAGCTAGAGAAAGCAGTGGCCCGATGTAGCGGTATTGTGGTCCAGAACCCGGGACTGGACACCTACTGTGTGATCGCCGCTGTGGAGAACATACATGTGAAGAACCTGATCTCTTCAGACCAGCACAACGTGGTGTGGGCTGCCTGGCTGCTGGAGTGCCTACACAGGAAGCAGGTGGTGCCATGGAAACCGTGTCACATGATACACATGTCGCCCTCCACCAAGGAACACTTTTCCAAGGAATACGACTGCTACGGAGACAGCTACTTCGTGGACACAGACGAGCAGCAGCTGAGGGAAGTCTTTGGTTGGATTTGTTGCGTGGACACTTTGACGGCACAGTGCATCGCTAAGGTGGAGGAATGCTATGGTTGGGACGACCTCCCCACTAGCATGTTCGGACCTTTCAGGGTCTACCAGGACAGGTATGCAGACATAGGAGACCCTAAAAGCACCTGTCTGGACACATGGGCTCTGGAATTCCACTTCCACGGAGGGACAGTAGTGGAGAAGCTCGCGGTCTCTCATGTCATAGTGGTGGAGGAAACAAGAGTGTCGGCTTTAAGAACCCTCAGATGACTATTTACCAAAAGGTTTAAGATTGTTAGAGTCATGGGTAACAGAGTCTACCAAAGGAGGGTTTTTGCGGAATGACAATGACTACTAGTGTGATGGTTAAAGCCAATCCATTAAGTTATCTAATGCAAGCACTGGACACTCAGCACATTATGATTGACATATCTCTGGGATTGTAATATTTTGTTTTAATTCATTTTAGAGTGTAAATAAATGTTTGTATTAAAGGGTTTTCTGAATCAGAAAGTAACGTTATGCAGTGTTTTTCTACACATTTGAATATGGATTAAGGGAACTCAAGGATATAGTGTAGGCCTATATCTAATGGTGTATCTACTATAATTGAGGTAAGCTATTTTAATGTCCTTACCAATGCAGACTATTGTGTTAAGATATTTGAAGACTGTCTATCCCATCGTTTCCCAAACTGACAGCGAGACACCAAGGGTTAAACGTTTTGGTTTTTGCCCTAACACTACACAGCTAATTCAAATGATCAAAGCTTGATGATTAGTTGATTATTTCAATCAGCTGTGTAGTGCTAGATCAAAAACTAAAACTACAACCCTTGGGGTCCCGAGGACCGAGTTTGGAAAACCCTGGTTTATCCCCTAAACTATTTTTTACATTTAATGCAAATTATATTATACTGTATAACTTAAAAAACAATCTTTTCAATTCTCATGTTTTGGAACTAAAATAAATATTTTTAACAAATATTGGAATTGGTATTAGAAGATGGTCTTTATGTATTATCCAGGTATCTAAATATTTAAACAGTTGTTACGATGTTAACTTCAGTAAATTAACTGACTTGAATGAAAGAAAAAGTGCTTTTTATATAGCTGTTAATTTGAGAGAAAAAAAGAAGAAACCTGCACACTTCTCTTCCTAGTATCACTGCTCTTTATTAAGCTTTACTTATCGGCCTCAAGGCATTCGTCAGAGCTGGTAATTAAATTACATCTACCGTAAATTCCGGACTATAAGCCGCAAGTTTTTCCCAGCTTTGAACCTCGCGGCCTAAACAATGACGCGGCTAATATATGGATTTTTCCCGCTTTCACATTTTTTTCTCCAAAAAAACATTCTGTGACGTGCTCAGTTTTTTGGCGGCATGAAGCTTTCATTAGACCAATGAAATTGCCGAATGGGTTAAGGTCAAACAACTTTTTTGTTTACTGTTTAGATTAAATCGAGCGCTCTCAAACTTCCCATCATTCTGATTACGGTAGTCATTTTGTCACCCTCATCATGGCAAAGACACGGAGAAATGCATATGATGCAGCTTTCAAGTTGAAGGCGATTGATCTGGCTGTTGGAAAAGGAAATAGAGCTGCTGCACGGGAGCTTGGTCTTAATGAGTCGATGATAAGACGTTGGAAACAGCAGCGTGAGGAATTGACTCAGTGCAAAAAGACAACTAAAGTTTACTGTTAATTTAAAAAAAAAAATGTTACAAGCCGTGTTTCATTAAAGCCTATTTTTTTTTTTACAAGCCGTGTTTCGTTAAATCCTGTGTAAAGTTATTTTGTTTCAATGTACCGGTAGGCACCTGCGGCTTATAGACGTGCGGTTTATTTATGTTAAAAAATTAAAAAAATTAAATTCAGTGGGTGCGGCTTATATTCAGGTGCGCTTAATAGTCCGGAAATTACGGTATACACAACAATTTCTATGATTTTACTGAGTTACAGTTCATATAAGGAAACCAGTCAATTGAAATAAATTCATTAGGCCCTAACCTATGGATTTCTCATGAGGTGATGGGGTGGATGAATGGCACAACAATGGGCCTCAGGATCTCGTCACTATATCTCTGCATTCAAATTGCCATCGATAAAATGCAATTGTGTTCGTTGCCTGTAGCTTATGCCTGCTCATACCATAACCCTACCATCACCATGGGGCACTCTGTTCACAACGTTGACAGTTGACATCAGCAAATCGCTCGCTAACACGATGTCATAAACGTGGTCTGTGGTTGTGAGGCCGGTTGGACGTTCTGCCAAAGTCTATAAAATGTTGGAGGTGGGTTATGGTAGAGAAATTAAATTATCTGACAACAGCTCTGAGGCATCAGTGGCATTGGGATGTGTGACAAAATAGCAGTTGTCTTTTAATGTCCCCATCACAAGGTACACCTGTGTAATGATCATGCTGTTTAATCAGCTTCTTGATATGCCAGTATAGATAGTATAGATATGACAGTACTAGTCAAAAGTTTGGACACACCTACTCATTCAAGGGCTTTTCTTTATTTGTACTATTTTCTACATTGTAGAATAATAGTGAAGACATGGTACTGTACATAACATGAAAAACAGCACACTAGTAAAGGCAGACAATTGACCTTGAACAAAGTCAAGAATGGTCATCTGTCTTTACTGGTGTGCTGTTTTTTTTTCATGTTTGTACCTTTACAATCCACCTCCAGTAGCCATGCCTGTTGAGTGAGAGGAGATAGAGTGCACTGCCTGGCCGTGCTTTGAGTAGAGAGAATCAGTGAGCCGTGTGAGGTTATTGAGGGGAACGATGTGTCTTGTCAGAGAGATGGGCAAGCCACGGGAGTCCTCCAAAATAGGATCCTCCTGGGGCTCTCGGCAAAGATGTTCCCTCTCGAGAAAAGGTCACAGAGGTACCGTGGGACTGAATGTCTGTTGTTGTTCTCATCCCAACCAGTCCCTGTTGAGTGTATGGATTTGTCTCAAATGGCACTCTATTCCATATAAAAAGTGTACTACTTTTGACCAGTACCCATAAAGCTCTGGTCAAATGTAGTGCACTATATAGGGAATAAGGTGCCATTTGAGATGCAGGCCATGAGTTTTAGGGCTTTTTTTTATCTCAACCAAGTTGGTTTAATTAACAGTGTGGTTTAATTAAATTGAGTCTAAATAGTTATTGGGGTCCACATTGACAGCAACCTGTAAAGTAGTTGGAACATTTTATTTGAATAAGTGCCACATACAGTGCCTTCGGAAAGTATTCAGACCCCTTGACTTTTTCCACATTTTGATACATTACAGCCTTATTCTAAAATTGATTAAATTGTGTTTTTTCCCTAATCAATCTACACACAATACCCCATAATGTCAAAGCAAAAACAGGTTAACATTTTTTGCCCCCCCCAAAAAGTGAAATAGCACATTTCCATAAGTATTCAGACCCTTTACTCAGTACTTTGTTGAAGCATTTTTGGAAGTGATTTTGTGCTTAGGGTTGTTGTCCTGTTGGAAGGTGAACCTTCGCCCCACTTTGTGGTCCTGAGCGCTCTGGAGCAGGTTTTCATTTCTGTACTTTGCTCCGTTCATATTTGCCTCAATCCTGACTAGTCTCCCAGTCCCTGCCTCTGAAAAACATCCCCAAAACATGATGCTGCCACCACCATGCTTCACCGTAGGGATGGTGCCAGGTTTCCTCCAGACGTGAAGCTTGGCATTCAGTGCAAATAGTTCAATCTTGGTATCATCAGACCAGAGAATCTTGTTTCTCATGTTCTAGGAGTCTTTAGATGCCTTATGGCAAACTCCAAGCATGCTGTCATGCCTTTTACTGAGAAATGTCTTCAGTCTGGCCACAATATCATGAAGATTGGGGCAGTGCTGCAAAAATGGTTATCCTTCTGGAAGGTTCTCCCATCTCCACGGAGGAACTCTAGAGCTCTGTCAGAGAGACCATCACATTCTTAGTCACCTCCCTGACCAAGGCCCTTCTTTCCCGATTGCTCAGTTTGGCCGGATGTCCAGCTCTAGGAAGAGTCTTGGTGGTTCCAAACTTCTTCCATTTAAGAATGATGGAGGCCGCTGTATTCTTGGGACCTTCAATGCTGTAGAAATGTTTTGGTACACTTCCCCAGATCTGTGCCTCAACACAATCCTGTCTCGGAACTCTATGGACAATTCCCTTGACCTTATGGCTTGGTTTTTGCTCTGACATGCACTGTCAACTGTGGGACCTTATATAGACAGGTGTGTGCCTTTCTAAATCATGTCCAATCAATTGAATGTACCACAGGTGGACTCTAATCAAGTTGTAGAAACATCTCAAGGATGATCAATGGAAAAAGGATGCACCTGAGCTCAATTTCGAGTCTCATAACAAAGGGTCTGAATACTTACGGTACCAGTCAAAAGTTTGGACACACCTACTCATTCCAGGGTTTTTCTTTATTTGTACTATTTTCTACATTGTAGAATAATAGTGAAGACATCAAAACTATGAAATAACACATATGGAATCATGTAGTAACCAAAAAAATGTTAACCTCTTGACGCACCTTAAGGCCAGGGGGCGCTATTGCGAATTTTGAAAAAAATACGTGCCCATTTTAAACGGCCTCCTACTCAAACTCAGAAGCTATTAGTAGATTTGGATAGAAAACGCTCTAAAGTTTCTAAAACTGTTTGAATGGTGTCTGTGAGTATAACAGAACTCATATGGCAGTCAAAACCCTGAGACAAATCCTAACAGGAAGTGGAAATCTGATTTGTGGAATCACTTTCAAGCCTTTGCCTATGAAACACACTGTGAGTTAGGATTCATTTAGCACTTCCTAAGGCTTCCACTAGATGTCAACAGTCTTTACAAAATGGTTTGAGTCTTCTCCTGTAAAAACTGACCGAACGAGAGGCCTGGAAAGTTTGTCATAGGGGGAGGGCCATTACTACTATGATGTGGGTACTCTCTCGTTCCGAAACATTTAGTAAGACAATGCATTCATCTGCCTTGAATATTATTGAAGTTCTGATTGAAAAAGGCCCTAAAGATTTATGTTATACAACATTTGACATGTTTGAACGAACGTAAATAAAAAAAAATTGCACATTCGTGAGGACAAGTCCCGTGCGCTTCGTACATTTTGAGTAGCCTTCGGAATGCACTAACAAGAAGGAGCTATTGGGACATAAATTATTAACTTTTTTGAACAAAACTACATTTGTTGTGGACGTGGGATTCCTGGAAGTGCCTTCTGATGAAGATAATCAAAGGTAAAGGAATATTTACAATAGTATATTTGATTTTAGATGGTTCCAAGATGGCGCTAACCTGTATCGCCTAGGCTATTTTTCTGAGCATAGCACCTCGTTTATTGCAAAGTGTGATTTCCCAGTAAAGTTATTTTTAAATCTGGCAATGCGGTTGCATTCACGAGATGTTAATCTATAATTCTTTGAATGACAATATTGTATTTTACCAATGTTTTCGAGTAGTAATTTTGTAAATTGTAGCGCAGATTCACCGGAAGCATTTGAGGGAAAATATTTTCTGAACATCATGCGCCGATGTAAAATGCTGTTTTTATATATAAAAATGAACTTTATCGAACAAAAGAATGCATGTATTGTGTAACATGATGTCCTAGGAGTGTCATCTGCTGAAGATTGTCAAAGGTTAGTGCTTCATTTAGCTGTGTTTTGGTTATTTGTGATGCATGTGGTTGGTCGGAAAATGGCGGTGTGGCTATTGTGTCGATGTACTCTCCTAACATAATCTAATGTTTTGCTTTTGCTGTAAAGCCGTTTGGAAATCGGACAACGTGGTTCGATTCAGGAGAGGTGTATCTATAAAATGGTGTAAAATAGTCCTATGTTTGAGAACTTTGAATTATGACATTTTGTGGTTTTAAATCTCTGATTTTTCACTGGCTGTTGAATAGTGTGGCAAAGGCTTGAAAGGTTTCATAGGCAAAGGCTTGAAAGTGATTCCACAAATCAGATTTCCACTTCCTGTTAGGATTTGTCTCAGGGTTTTGACTGCCATATGAGTTCTGTTATACTCACAGACACCATTCAAACAGTTTTAGAAACTTTAGAGTGTTTCCTATCCAAATCTACTAATTCTACGCATATTTTCATTTCTGGGTAAGAGTAGTAACCAGTTGAAATCGGGTACGTTTTTTTATCCGGTCGTGAAAATACTGCCCCATAGCCTCAACAGGTTACATCCCTGTTAGTGAGCATTTCTCCCTTGCCAAGATAATCCATCAACCTGAAAGGTGTGGCATATGAAGAAGCTGATTGATCATTACAATAAAAGGCCAGTCTAAAATGTGCAGTTTTGTCTCATAACACAATGCCACAGGTAGCGTGCAATTGGCTTGCTGACTGCAGAAATGTCCACCAGAGCTGTTGCCAGAGAATTGAATGATAATTTCTCTACCATAAGTCATCTACAATGTTGTTAGAGAATGTGGCAGTATGCCCAACCGGCCTCACAACGGCAGACCACGTGTAACCATACAAGCCCAGGACCTCCACATCAGGGTTCTTCACCTGCTGGATTGTCTGAGACCAACTACCTGGACAGCTGATTAAACTGTGGGTTTGCACAACCAAAGAATTTCTGCACAAACTGTCAGAAACCGTCTCAGGGAAGCTCATCTTCATGCTCGTTATCCTCACCAGGGTCTTCACCTGACTTCAGTTTGGCATCGTAACTGGCTTCAGTAGGCAAATGCTCACCTTGGCATGCTGGAGAAATGTGCTCTTCATGGATGAATCCCAGTTTCAACTGTACCAAGCAGATGGCAGACAGCGTGTATGGCGTCATGTGGGCAAGCAGTTTGCTGGTGTCAACATTGTGAACAGAGTGTCCAATGATGGCAGTGGGGTTATGGTATTGGCAGGCATAAGCTACGAACAACGAGCACAATTGCATTTTATCAATAGCAATTTGAAAGCACAGAGCTAGCGTGATGAGATTGCCTTATGTTTCAGCAAGATAATGCATGGCCCCATGTCGCAATAATCTGTACACAATTCCCGGAAGCTGAAAATGTCCCAGTTCTTCCATGGTATCACAAGTGTAGAGAGGAGTAGGCAGGAGGAAGTTGCAGGTTTAGAACTACTGAGTTTATTAAAGCACTATATATATATATAAAAGCGGGACGAAACCCAAAGTGCAAAATAATAAAGTAGTCAGGAAAATAGTAGGAGAGATTCCTCTCAGGACAACAAGCCACATTTACAATGACCAATAAAGACAAATGACAGAGGGAGTATATATATAGAGTGATAGAGTGGGGATTGGAACCAGGTGTGTATAATGATGACGAGACAAGTCCGGGGTTGGTGAGTGAAGAGCGTTTTCCAGCAGCAGTTTCGGCAGCAGTTAGAAGGCCGGCGACGCCAAACACCTGAGCTGGACAGGAGGGGGAGCCAAAGCGAATGCTGTTGTGACAGTACGCCCACCCCCCACCCCCAGGAGGCGCTGCTCCAGCGGCGGGGCGCCGCCGACCTTGGGGACAACCCCGGAGACGCGTTGCGGGTCGTACCCCTCCTCGTCAACCATGTACTGGAGAGACCCCAACGACGGCGTGAGTCCAACAGGCTGCAGATGGAGTATGCCGGCACCCCCTCAACGTCCAAGGGAGGGGGAGGTGCGTCGTGGGGTCCAGCACTAGCCAAGGGACCAGCTGCCACCGGCCTGAGGAGAGATACATGACATGAAATGAGGGTGAGATACAGTAATTGATGCGGAGCTGTAATCTGTATGACACCTCATTGACTCTCCTCAGGACTTTGAATGGCCCCAGAAACTGCGGGCTCAGCTTCCGGCAGGGCAGGCAGAGGGGCAGGTCCTTCGTAGAAAGCCAGACCTTGTCACCAGAGTGAAAGACCGAGCCACATTGCGGTGACGATCGGCCTGCGCCTTCTGCCGGAGGACGACACACTGGAGACGGGTGTGTGATGTGTTCAATACCTCCTCGGCATGCCGGAACTAATCGTCCACCGCAGTAGCCTCGATCTGTCTCCGGTTCCAGGGTGCCAGGGCTGGCTGATAACCTAGAACACACTGAAAGGGTGTGAGGTTAGTGGAGGAGGGAGTTTTGTGTGTATTCTGCCCAAGGCAGAAATGCAGCCCACTCCCCTGGCCGGTCCTGACAGTACCTACGAAGGAACGTACCCAGTTCCTGATTTACCCTTTCCACCTGCCCATTTGATTGGGGAAGTACACGGAGGTGAGGCAGACCGTTACCCCCAGTCATTCCATGAGGCCTTCCAGACATGGGAGGTGAACTGAGGACCACGGTCAGACACAATATCCTCTGGGATCCCACAGTGCCGGAAGACGTGAGAGAAGAGAGCCTCCGTGGTCTGCATGGCCATCGGGAGACCAGGCAGAGGAATCAAACGACAGGCTTTGTAAAACCGGTCCACAACGACCAGGATGGTGGTGTGCCCCTCTGAGGGGGTAAGATCTGTGACAAAGTCCACGAGAGAGATGGGACCAGGGCCGTTGTGGAACCGGCAGCGGGTGGAGTTTGCCATAGGAGAGGTGTCTCGGTGTCTTGCTCTGTGTGAAGGACCTCTGCGGCATTTCCCGTATGATCGGTGAGGATTTCCATATGGCAAATGGACGGTCCCTTACTAATGTCCGCGGGTGTTATTAACATAGGCCGAGGGCCTTGGGTCGTCCCCAGGGGCCCAATCTTCCTTAAAGTAAAAAAAATAACGTTTCCAGAACACTTGGTTTTCGCGATATACATTTAAATAAATAAATACGCTGTTACGGAAGATTCCACCAGATGACGTCTGGCTGTATATGGCAAATGGACATTTCAAATACCAAATGGACTTGGCCATTTATCAGAAACGGAACAGACTTCAAAGATGAAACTCGGTGAGCAGGGGGGCGGCCAAATGTACTTTTAGCCCAGAAACAAGATGGCATCGAGGCCACAACGCCCTTTGAGTTAATGCACATTTTGTGGGATTAAAGGTTGAAAAAGGTAATACAGCACTAATTTGACCACTTCATGTCAAAGTACATGAACTTACGGTGTAAGGAAAAATAGAACCAGACATTTATCTATTGTAGTTTACGAGGAAATCGTACAATGTCCATTTCATAATGCTTTAAAACCTGTTGGGGATAGGGGGCAGTTTTGAAAAAAATATGTGCCCATTTTTAACTGCCTCCTACACCAACTCAGAAGCTAGGATATGCATATTATTAACAGATTTGGATAGAAAACACTCTGAATTTTCTAAAACTGTTTGAATGGTGTCTGTAAGTATAACGGAACTCATATGGCAGTCAAAACCCTGAGACAAATTCTGACAGGAAGTGGATACCTGATGTGTTGAATTACTTTTAAGCCTATGCCATTGAAACACACAGGGACGTATTAATCATTGAGCACTTCCTATGCCATCCACTAGATGTCACCAGTCTTTACAAAGTGGTTTGAGTCTTCTACTGTGAAAACTGACCGAACAAGAGACTTGGAACGTTGGTCATAAGCGGATGGCCGATACGACTCTGGCGCGCGAGTGCATGTTTGGGTACTCTCGTTCCAATACGTTTTAAAAGAGAATGCAATCGTCCGCCTTGAATATTATTGAAGTTCTGATTGAAAAAGGCCCTAATGATTTATGCTATACAACGTTTGACATGTTTGAACGAACGTAAATATTTTTTTTCCTTCTTTGATGAAGACAAGTCCGGCAGGCGTCGTTCATGTTTTTGAGTAGCCTACAGGACGCGCTAACAACACGGAGCTTTTTGGACATAAATTATGAGCTTTTTCAAACAAAACTACATTTGTTATGGCCCTGGGATTCCTGACAGTGCCTTCTGATGAAGATAATCAAAGGTAAGGGATTATTTACATAGTATTTTTGATTTTAGATCTCTCCAACATGGCGCTTAGTCTGTATCACCTAGCCTATTTTTCTGGGCGCAGTACTCAGATTATTGCAAAGTGTGATTTCCCAGTAAAGTTATTTTTAAATCTGGCAATGCGGTTGCGTTCAAGAGATGTTAATCTATAATTCTTTGAATGACAATATAATATTTTACCAATGTTTTCGAATAGTAATTATTTAATTTGTTGTGCTGATTGACTGGCGGTATTGGAGGGAAAATATTTTCTCAACATCAACGCCATAGTAAAATGCTGTTTTTGGATATAAATATGAACTTGATAGAACAAAAAATGCATGTATTGTCTAACATAATGTCCTAGGAGTGTCATCTGATGAAGATTGTCAAAGGTTAGTGCATAATTTTAGCTGGTTTTCTGCTTTTGGTGACGCCTGTCTTTGCATTGACAAAACATTACACACAGCTATTTTCAATGTACTGTCTTAACATAATCTAACTTTATGCTTTCGCCGTAAAGCCTTTTTGAAATCGGACAACGTGGTTAGATTAAGGAGATGTTTATCTTTCAAATGGTGTAAGATAGTTGTATGTTTGAGAAATTTTAATTGTTTTCAAATTTGGTGCCCTTGATATTTCACCTGCTGTTGATAGTTCCCAGACAGGTTAACAATACATTTTTTTTTACCAAAAAGTTAAATATCCAGTTGAGACAGGAGAAATACTCCAGATATAACAGACTGACCCTAGCCCCCGACACATAAACTACTGCAGCATAAATACTGGAGGCTGAGACAGGAGGGGTCAGAAGACACTGTGACCCCATCAGGCAGGATATGGCCAAACAGGCAGGATATAACCCTGCCTCCAGCTGTTTGCTTAGAAATTCTAGGGACAATTAGGAGGCCTGCGTCTTGTGACCGTAGCGTACGTGTAGGTATGTACAGCAGGACCAAATCGGAAAGGTAGGTAGGAGCAAGCCCATGTATTGCTTTGTAGGTTAGCAGTAAAACCTTGAAATCAGCCCTTGCCTTAACAGGAAGCCAGTGTAGGGAGGCTAGCACTGGAGTAATATGATCAAATTTTTTTGTTCTAGTCAGGATTCTAGCAGCCGTATTTAGCACTAACTGAAGTTTATTTAGTGCTTTATCCGGGTAGCCGGAAAGTAGAGCATTGCAGTAGTCCAACCTAGAAGTAACAAAAGCATGGATACATTTTTCTGCATCATTTTTGGACCGAAAGTTTCTGATTTTTTCAATGTTACGTAGATGAAAAAAAGCTGTCCTTGAAACGGTCTTGATATGTTCTTCAAAAGAGAGATCTGGGTCCAAAGTAACGCCGAGGTCCTTCAGTTTTATTTGAGACGACTGTACAACCATCAAGATTAATTGTCAGATTCAACAGAAGATCTCTTTGTTTCTTGGGACCTAGAACACGCATCTCTGTTTTGTCCGAGTTTAAAAGTAGAAAGTTTGCAGCCATCCACTTCCTTATGTCTGAAACACAGGCTTCTAGCGAGGGCAATTTTGGGGCTTCACCATGTTTCATTGAAATGTACAGCTGTGTGTCATCCGCATGGCAGTGAAATTTAACATTGTGTTTTTGAATGACATCCCCAAGAGGTAAAATATATAGTGAAAACAATAGTGGTCCTAAAACGGAATCTTGATGAACAACGAAATTTACAGTTGATTTGTCCGGGGACAAACCATAGAGACAAACTGATATCTTTCCGACAAATAAGATCTAAACCGGCCAGAACTTGTCCGTGTAGACCAATTTGGGTTTCCAATCTCTCCAAAAGAATGTGGTGATCGATGGTATCAAAAGCAGCACTAAGATCTAGGAGCACAAGGACAGATGCAGAGCCTCGGTCTGATGCCATTAAAAGGTAATTTACCACCTTCACAAGTGCAGTCTCAGTGCTATGATGGGGTCTAAAACCAGACTGAAGCGTTTCGTAAACATTGTTTATGCAACAGCTCTCTCTAAAAGTTTGGAGAGGAATGGAAGATTCGATATAGGCCGATAGTTTTTTATATTTTCTGGGTCAAGATTTGGCTTTTTCAAGAGAGGCTTTATTAATGCCACTTTTAGTGAGTTGGGTACACATCCAGTGGATAGATTATTATGTTCAACATAGGGGGGCCAAGCACAGGAAGCAGCTCTTTCAGTAGTTTAGTTGGAATAGGGTCCAGTATGCAGCTTGAAGGTTTAGAGGTCATGATTATTTTCATAATTGTGTCAAGAGATATAGTACTAAAACACTTTAGTGTCTCCCTTCATCCTAGGTCCTTGCAGAGTTGTGCAGACTCAGGACAACGGAGCTTTAGAGGAATATGCAGATTTAAAGAGGAGTCCGTAATTTGCTTTCTAATGATCATGATCTTTTCCATCACAAAGAAGTTCATGAATTTATTACTGCTGAAGTGAAAGCCATCCTCTCTTGGGGAATGCTGCTTTTTAGTTAGCTTTGCAACAGCATCAAAAAGAAATGTTGGATTGTTTTTCCTCAATTAAGTTTTAAAAATAGGATGATAGAGCAGCAGTGAGGGCTCGGTACTGCCTTTCCAAGCTAGTCGGAAGACTGTGGCGCCATTTCCGTTCCAATTTTCTGGAAGCTTGCTTCAGAGCTTGTGTATTTTCTGTATACCAGGGAGCTAGTTTCTTATGACAAATGTTTTTAGTTTTTAGGGGTGCAACTGCATCTAGGGTATTGCGGAAGGTTAAATTGAGTTCTTCAGTTAGGTGGTTAACTGATTTTTGTCCTCTGACGTCCTTGGGTAGGCAGAGGGAGTCTGGAAGGCCATCAAGGAATCTTTGGGTTGTCTGAGAATTTATAGCACAACTTTTGATGCTCCTTGGTTGGGATCTGAGCAGATTATTTGTTGCAATTGCAAACATAATAAAATGGTGGTCCGATAGTCCATGATTATGGGGAAAAACATTAAGATCCACAACATTTATTGCACGGGACAAAACTAGGTCCAGAGTATGACTGTGGCAGTGAGTAGGTCCAGAGACATGTTGGACAAAACCCACTGAGTCGATGATGGCTCCGAAAGCCTTTTGGAGTGGGTCTGTGGACTTTTCCATGTGAATATTAAAGCCACCAAAAATGTGAAAATTATCTGCTATGACTACAATGTCCGATAGGAATTCAGGGAACTCAGTGAGGAACGCTGTATATGGCCCAGGAGGCCTGTAAACAGTAGCTATAAAAAGTGATTGAGTAGGCTGCATAGATTTCATGACTAGAAGCTCAAAAGACGAAAACGTCGTATTTTTTTTTGTAAATTGAAATTTGCTATCGTAAATGTTAGCAACACTTCTGCCTTTGTGGGATGCACGGGGGATATGGTCACTAGTGTAACCAGGAGGCGAGGCCTCATTTAACACATGAAATGAATCAGGCTTAAGCCATGTTTCAGTCAGGCCAATCACATCAAGATTTTGATCAGTGATTAGTTCATTGACTATAACTGCCTTGGAAGTGAGGGATCTAACATTAAGTAGCCCTATTTTGAGATGTGAGGTATCACGATCTCTTTCAATAATGGCAGGAGTGGAGAAGGTCTTTATTCTAGTGAGATTGCTAAGGCGAACACCGCCATGTTTAGTTTTGCCCAACCTAGGTCGAGGCACAGATACGGTCTCAATGGGGATAGCTGAGTTGACTACACTGACTGTGCTAGTGGCAGACTCCACTAAGCTGGCAGGCTGGCTAACGGCCTGCTGCCTGGCCTGCACCCTATTTCATTATGGAGCTAGGGGAGTTAGAGCCCTGTCTATGTTCGTAGATAAGATGAGAGAACCCCTCCAGCTAGGATGGAGTCCGTCACTCCTCAACAGGCCAGGCTTGGTCCTGTTTGTGGGTGAGTCCCAGAAAGAGGGCCAATTATCTACAAATTCTATCTTTTGGGAGGGGCAGAAAACAGTTTTCAACCAGCGATTGAGTTGTGAGACTGCTGTAGAGCTCATCACTCCCCCTAACTGGGAAGGGGCCAGAGACAATTACTCGATGCTGACACATCTTTCTAGCTGATTTATACGCTGAAGCTATGTTGCGCTTGGTGACCTCTGACTGTTTCATCCTAACATCGTTGGTGCCGACGTGGATAACAATATCTCTCTACTCTCTACACTCGCCAGTTTTAGCTTTAGCCAGCACCATCTTCAGATTAGCCTTAACGTCGGTAGCCCTGCCCCCTGGTAAACAGTGTATGATCGCTGGATGATTCGTTTTAAGTCTAATACTGCGGGTAATGGAGTCGCCAATGACTAGGGTTTTCAATTTGTCAGAGCTAATGGTGGGAAGCTTCGGCATCTCAGACCCCGTAACAGGAGGAGTAGAGACCAGAGAAAGCTCGGCCTCTGAGTCCAACTCGCTGCTTAATGGGGAGAACCGGTTGAAAGTTTCTGTCGGCTGAATGAGCGACACCGGTTGAGCATTCCTACAGCATTTCCCTCCAGAAGCCATGAGAAAGTTGTCCGGCTGCGGGGACCGTGCGAGGGGATTTATACTAACGTTACTATCTGTACTTACTGGTGGCACAGATGCTGTTTCATCCTTTCCAACACTGAAATTACCCTTGGCTAACGATTGCGTCTGAAGCTGGGCTTGCAGCACAGCTATCCTCGCCGTAAGGCGATCGTTCTCCTGTATATTATGAGTACAACGACTGCAATTAGAAGGCATCATGTTAATGTTACTACTTAGCTTCGGCTGTTGGAAGTCCTGACGAATCATGTCCAGATAAAACGTCCGGAGTGAAAAAGTTGAATGAAAAAAGTTGAGTGAGGGAAAAACTAAAAATATAAACGGTAATTAAAAAGTAAAAACCGTAAAGTTGTCAGGTAGCAAAGTAAGGTTGGCAACAAAACACACAGCAGCACGTAAACAAGTCTGCCAGTTGTGACCAGAAATAACGTGCAACAGAAAAAGCCACTGCTCCAAAACCGCCATAAAAAAGCCAGACTACGGTTTGCAACTGCATATGGGGACAAAGATGGTACTATTTGGAGAAATGTCATCTGTTCTGATAAATTTTTTTTAACTGTTTGGCCACAATGACCATCATTACATTTGAAGGAAAAAGGGGGAGGCTGGCAAGCCGAAGAACACCATCCCAACCGTGAAGCACGGGGGTGGCAGCATCATGTTGTGGGGGTGCTTTGCTGCAGGAGGGACTGGTGCACTTCACAAAATAGATGGCATCATGAGGAAAGAAAATTACGTGGATATATTGAAGCAACATCTCAAGACATCAGTCAGGAAGTTAAAGCTTGGTTGCAAATAGGTCTTTCAAATGGACAATGACCCCAAGCATAATTCCAAAGTTGTGGCAAAATGGCTTAAGGACAACAAAGTCAAGGTATTGGAGTGGCCATCACAAAGCCCTGACCTCAATCCTATAGAAAATTTGTTAGCAGAACTGAAAAAGTGTGTGCGTGCCAGGAGGCCTACAAACCTGACTCATTTACACCAGCTCTGTCAGGAGGAATGGGCCAAAATTCACCCAACTCATTGTGGGAAGCTTGTGGAAGGCTACCCGAAACGTTTGAACCAAGTTAAACAATTTAAAGGCAATGCTACCAAATACTAATTTAGTGTATGTAAACTTCTGACACACTGGAAATGTGATGAAAGAAGTAAAAGCTGAAATAAATAATTCTCTCTACTATTATTCTGACATTTCACATTCTTAAAATAAAGTGGGGATCCTAACTGACCTAAGACAGGGAATTTTTAGTAGGACTAACGGTCAGGAATTGTGAAAAACTGAGTTTAAATGTATTTAGCTAAGGTGTATGTAAACTTCCGACTTCAACTGTATCTGTGACAAACAGATGCATATCTGTATTCCCAGTCAAGCAAAATCCATAGACTAGGGCCTAATTAATTTATTTAAATTGACTGAGTCCCTTATATTAGCTTTAACTCAGTGAAAACTTTGAAATTGTTCCACATTGCGTTTTTATTTTTGTTCAGTGTATAATCTCAAAATGGTATACCCTATATGCAGTATAGATACATCACAGTATCATAGTTAGCTAGCTACTCACCACACACCAGTCACAGCCATCATGTTGTTTGTTGTATGCTATCCATTACTTGCCATCTTGCACAATATTGCTGAATGCATTAAAACTTTGCACCAACTTTATGGAAGCCCATTTTCACTCCTGTACCAAGCAAGAGTGAGTGCATTGCAGACTTGACAACATGTCCACAACACATGGCAGCTGGGGGCGGACCACATCTGTCTGTCTCTGGGCGTTTGGACATCATTGGCAAAAGTGGGCATGTAAGTCATCCATACCAGACCCATTCATACCCTTTGCGATGCACTTACTTCGAAATCTAATTTTGGACGAGACTGACTTGATGACCGAAATTATCCTATTTACACTTCATAGTCAATTTTGCAAATAGTCTGGGTAGTAATTTGATTAGCTCTTCAGGAGTCTTATGGCTTTGGGGTAGAAGCTGGTAAGAAGCTTTTGGACCTAGACTTGGCGCTCCAGTAACCCTTGCTGTGCGGTAGCAGAGAGAATAGTCAATGACTAGGGTGGCCTTCCTCTGACACCGCCTGGTATTGAGGTCCTGGATGGCAGGAAGTTTGGCCCCACTGATGTACTGGGCCCTCTGTAGTACCTTGTGGTCGGAGGCCGAGCAGTTGCCATACCTGGCAGTGATGCAACCAGTCAGGATGCTCTCGATGGTGCAGCTGTAGAACTTTTTGAGGATCTGAGGACCCATGCCAAATATTTTCAGTCTCCTGAGGGGGAATTGGCTTTGTTGTACCCTCATCACGACTGTCTTGGTGTGTTTGGACCATGATATTTTGTTGGTGATGTGGACTCCAAGGAACTTGAAGCTCTCAACCTGCTCCACTACAGCCACATCAATGAGAATGGGGCCATGCTCGGTCCTCCTTTTCCTGTAGTCCACAATATCTCCTTTTTCTTGATCACATTGAAGGAGAGGTTGTTATCCTGGCACCACACGGCCAGGTCTCTGACCTCCTCCCTATACGCTGTCTCATCGTTGTCGGTGATCAGGCCTACCGCTGTTGTGTTGTATGCAAACTTAATGATGGTGTTGGAGTCATGCCTGGCCATGCAGTCATAGGTGAACAGGGAGTACTGGAGGGGACTGAGCACGCACCCCTGAGGGACCCCCGTGTTGAGGATCAGCGTGGCAGATGTGTTGTTACCTACCCTTACCTACCCTTACCTATGGGGCGGCCCGTCGGGAAGTCCAGTTGCAGAGGGAGGTGTTTAGTCCCAGCTTTAGTGATGAGCTTTGAGGGCGCTATGGTGTTGAATGCTGAGCTGTAGTCAATGAATAGCATTCTCACATAGGTGTTCCTTTTGTCCAGGTGGGAAAGGGCAGTGTGGAGTGCAATAGAGATTGGATCATCTGTGGATCTGTTGGGGCGGTATGCAAATTGGAGTGGGTCTAGGCTTTCTGGGATAATGGTGTTGATGTGAGCCATGACCAGCCTTTCAAAGCACTTTATGTCTACAGACGTGAGCACTACAGTTCTGTAGTCATTTAGGCAGGTTACCTTAGTGTTCTTGGGCATAAGGACTATGGTGGTCTGCTTGAAACATGTTGGTATTACAAACTCAGTTAGGGACAGGTTGAAAATATCAGTAAAGACACTTGCCAGTTGGCCATCGCATGCTCGGAGTACACGTCCTGGTAATCCGTCTGGCCCTGCGGCTTTGTGAATGTTGACCTGTTTAAAGGTCTTACTCACATCGGCTACAGAGGGCGTGATCACACAGGCATCTGGAATAGCTGATACTCTCATCAGTGGCAGAGCCTCACCTGTTTTTATTTTTAGGTATAAATGTTATTTTGGTATTAATACACATCACATATCAGTTTGCAAACAATGTACAAAAAGTCATTGAGTTAATAAAGCCGCAAACAAATATGGTCTCTTTTTTGCTTTCTTGAGTAAGGCAGCTCCAAATGCAGATGTTTCAGCCTAGCGCAGTGCTTTCTGTGGTGGTGGGGCTAGCCTGCAGAAAATACAGAGCGTTGCGCCTGATTGGCTCAGTTTTCTGTTTCTTATGGGACAGTACATCATCGCCAATTCTAAGCTAAGGGCTCAAAAATGTTATAGAGTTATATTAGAAGTGCCGATCCAAGAAGGCTCAAGGTCAATGGCCACAGATAGAACGACATCAAATCACGTTATATCTACAGTAGCTTTGATTGGCGTGATCATGTCAACGTCCTACTTTCAAAGTCTTAGCTAGCAGTCGTCATCAGTTGTCATCAAGTTGAAAATCGACTGGCAAATCCTTTTTAATCCTTGTCATATGAAGAGAAATAATGAAGAGAAATTATAGAGAAAACGTATCTGTGCTCATCAACCATTGTACATAAAGATTACACAAGTTGGAAATCGCAAATTTAACAATGAGTCGTTTGGAAGGAATAAGTGGCTAACTGCAAGCGTTGCAAAGAAACCACTAACGCTAGCCTGCTATTCAATGGAGTGGCTCTGTGGCGTTTCCACCATAAATCCAGAGAATGCCAGACTTTGATGACAAAGTTGGATGACAAAATTGGCCCACAAAGGGCCACTGCACCACCTTCACAAGGTGAATCCAAAAAATGTATTGTATGCTGCTGCATAAATGATGTATTATGCAAGGGAGAAATGTACACTGATGCTAAGAAAGTAATACGAAGTGTATATTGTTTAGTAAGCTGTTAGTAGCCTATGAGCCTCACCAACGCGATATTGCAAACACATCATTCGTGGCCCGGTGTGTGCTTGTTTGGCTACTATTTTGTACAGCTTTGACAGTGCTACTGATAGTACTGGTGGTACTTGGCTTGCACATTCTATGATAGAATTGTGTTATTTGACGTGTCAAATTAAAAGCTTATTTAACGCGTCAAATAGTGTTATATGACGTGTATCTTTTTTGACACGTAAAGACCCAAATGGCGTTCAATGTGCCTCACCATAATAATTTGGTCTATTTTCACCTCTTATACGGTTCTAACTTGGTGGTCACAAATAGGCCATAACCTGTTTTAGAGAAATGTAATCATCAAATATTGTAAGACCTTTCATTGTCTGTTTATCTGCTCCATTTATTTATCCTACGGTTTTAACTTGTACACTGTAAGAACGGCCCATGTTCTGAATTCTGTCGCTGTACATTTCAAAAGTGCTGAACAAATAGTTATATTGACTACGTCTGTCTTCATTTGCTCATTAATGTCTTAATCGAAAGTATGGATTGCCTCTTATCCGCTTGTCGTCCCCTTCTGCCATAGTTTGTACATCTGAATTGTCAGTAGAAACCGCATTTGTTTAAGCAAGTCTGCCATATCAGCTATGTTTTGTTAAAAGGCAGTAAATGAGGCTGAATTAACTGTTTCGATGCCAGACAAGGCTCCACTGGAAGCCAGGTGTAGCAGTGGTAAGCTGTTGGGACTCTGCTGTTGGGACAGCTTTATGTAGGCCCTAACAGTTTGTGGGCACCATTTGTCACTGTTGTAGTGCAATTAATGTATTGTTTAGTGTTGTGTAGTGGCTTTGCTGGCATGCATCCTACTTTTTTTTGTCCCCACCAAGATTTACATGCTAAAATCGCCACTGGCTCTAATGCATGCTTTAGTGTTCCTTGCCTTGAAGCGAGCATAGAAGTAATTTAACTTGTCTGGTAGGCTCGTGTCACTGGGCAGCTCGCTGCTGTGCTTCCCTTTGTAGTCTGTAATAGTTTGCAAGCCCTGCCACATCCGACGAGTGTCGGAGCCAGTGTAGTACTACGATTCAGCATAGTTGGATTTCATATAAGCTTCCGGGTTTGAGTCCTGCTCCCTGAAAGCGGCAGCTCTACCTTTTAGCTCAGTGCAGATGTTGCCTGTAATCAATGGCTTCTGGTTGGGGTATGTACGTATGGTCACTGTGGGATGACGTCATCGATGCATTCATTGATGAAGCTAGTGACTGATGTGGTGTACTCCTCAATGCTATCGGAAGAATCCCGGAACATATTCCAGTCTGTGCTAGCAAAACAGTCCTGTAGCTTAGCATCTGCATCATCTGACCACTTCTTTATTTACCGAGTCACTGGTGCTTCCTGATTTAGTTGTTGCTTGTAAGCAGGAATCAGGAGGATATAATTATGGTCAGATTTGCCAAATGGAGGGCGAAGTGTGTGGAGTAAAGGTGGTCTAGAGTTTCTTTTCCCTCTGGTTGCACATTTAACATGCTGGTAGAAATTGGGTAAAACGGATTTAAGTTTCCCTGCATTAAAGTCCGCGGCCACTAGGAGCTCCTTGCGAAGTTAGTGCTAGCATCGGTTTGTGGTAGTAAATAGACAGCTACAAAAAATATAGATGAAAACTGTCTTGGTAAATAGTGTGGTTTACAGCTAATCCTGAGATACTCTACCTCTGGCGAGCAAAACCGTGAGACTTCCTTAATGTTAGATTTCGTGCAGCAGCTGTTGTTTACAAATATACACAATGGAGGCAGCTGTTCTATCTTGCCGATGCAGTGTAAACCCCGCCAGCTGTATTTTAACCATGTCGTTGTTCAGCCACGACTCGGTGAAACATAAGATATTACATTTTTAGTTATTTTACCCCTTTTTCTCCCCAATTTCATTGTATCTAATTGGTAGTTACAGTCTGGTCTAATCACTGCAACTCCCGTACAGACTCGGGAGAGGCAAAGGTCAAGAGCCATGCGTCGTCTGAAACATGACCCAACCAAGCCGCACTGCTTCTTGACACAATTCCTACTTAACCCAGAAGCCAGCCACACCAATGTGTCAGAGGAAACACCGTACACCTGGTGACCGTGTCAGCGTGCATGCACCCGGCAGCCACAGGAGTCGCTAGAGCACAATGGTACAAGGACATTCCTGCCTGCCAAACCCTCTCCTAATCCAGACGACTAGGCCAATTGTGCGCCGCCCCATGGGTCTCCCGGTCCCAGCCAGCTGCGACAGAGCCTGGACTCGAACCAGGATCTCTAGTGGCACAACTGCAATGCAGTGCCTTAGACCACTGCGCCAGGAGGGAGGCCTCAGATATTATAGTTTCTGATGTGCCGTTGGTAGGATATTCGTGATCGTAGCTTGTCTATTTTGTTATCCAATGTTTGTACGTTAGCTAATAGGACTGATGCTAGAGGCACATTTCCCACTCGCCATCCCATTACCCATTACCTATGTCCCCAATATCTCCATCTCTTTCTAATGTGAATGACGGGGATGAGGGCATTGCCAGGTGTCTGAAGTAAATCCTTTGCGTCCGACTCGTTAAAGAAAAAAATCTTTGTCCAGTACGAGGTGAGTAATCGCTGTCCTGATATCCAGAAGCTCGTGTGCATACTCTATTATCAATAATTGTTTCCTGGAATGCATCTATGTTTGCATAACCAATTTTGTGTAAATCTTGAAAATCTTCAATCCGTCCCTCCTGTTAACCCGCCATGTCAAGTGTGTTTGCGTGTCATTGTCTTTGCATGCATAGTGTATGTGTGTACGCATGTTGTCATTGGATTTGTGTATATACAGTATGTGCGTATAAATTAGTGTTTGATTGTGTTTCTGTGGTGTATTTGGGTTTTTGAGTGTTTATATTACTTTCAGCTGCATATATGTCTTTGTGTGTGTGTGTGTGTGTGTGTGTGTGTGAGAGAGAGAGAGAGAGAGAGAGAGAGAGAGAGAAAGAGAGATTTATAAAGAAGGAAATTCAATAAGACAGGCAGACAGAAATAAATACAAAATTATTTGCTTTATTGCTTCTACAGCAAACCTCTGATCAACTGATATGTCTGCATCATCTACACTACACTCTACTGTATATAGCACAGCTCTCAGACCAGCTAGCTCTCAGACAACTGGGCCCATATTCTTAAAGCATCTCTTAGTAAGAGTGCACGATGTAGCTTCAGTGTTAACTTTTGATCATAATGAAAAAGATCACATGGACAAGGGGGACCTGATCCTAGATCAGCACTCCCACTCTGAGAAGCTTTATAAATATGACCCCTGACCTCAGTTCAGTTTCTCATCTGTGGCCAATTGCCTATAGATTGCAGTCATCAATGGGAAGGACACAAAGTGATGCAGAATAATTCCAAATGCATGATGGGTTGTTTCTTTCCACTGACCTTCTCTCAGGCTTTACTTTGGGTCAACTGGGTATTTACAAAGGATCTGTGAAGGAGTAGTAAAGACATTTGTATGGAGAATAGAGAAGGAACTAACAAGTATTCTACAGGAGAGAAGGAAGCGAAACTGAAATTAGTTCAAGGAGATTTGTTGCCAGGAAACTTTACCAAAGCTCATCTAGCTATTCACCTGTTTTATGCAATCTATACCACTCTGGATCGTCAGTTATTTAACTATTTAAATGAGAAATACATTTTTTTGTTTTGTTTTTAAATGGTGTGTTTCAAATGTATCTTTGCTTTTATTGCAGTGTATAGGCTATACTACTTGTTTTGTCTTTGAAGGACTGTTGCAAGATAAGCCTGTGGGATAAAAGAGAAACAAACAAAAAACAAGGTCCACAGCCAAACAAACCACACAATACATGATCAGTGGCCTTGGATACAATCCTGAACCCATGTCACCCTGAATGATTGATTGTGCCATGATTAAATGTTATATTGTTGTTATATAAATGTTATAATGATTGTATAATGACATGCACCTGATGAACATGTCAGACAAAGCAAATGAAAGGAGTGTGTGTATTTTTCTTTCTTTTGACCTTGATGGAAGTATTCACATGGCCATAATTCAGTAATAATTCTAAAATAATGCATGCATGCTATACATACAGAACACACATCAACCCCTATGGGTCAGATCAGACTAAGTGTATTTTTTTTGTATTCAACTCCACTAGTGGGAGAACCCTTACAGAAATGAAATCATTCCCGGGTTTCAGGATCATGGACAGCTATCACCCGAACGCTATGGCTGCGTTTTGTGACTGATGCTAAATATTTCATATTCAATTTTGTCATCCGTTAGGCTACTTGTTGAGCACACTCTCCTGTCTCTCGAGTCCACACTATTTCCTATACTATGTTTTAGCTTTCAGAGTAGCTGGATGGCAACTGATGCTGCACCTTCTGAAAACAGACCCTCCAGGTGCGTCAGAATGGAACGGTCGCAGCTCTAAAGATGTCGCGCACGATACAAAAAAGTGTTCCAAGAAGAACATGATGGCGGCAACTAACCCAGGACCAAGATGACAGTGGACATCAAAATACAACTTCTCAGGCATTTTACCGCCTAGCAGACACGGAAGCGAAAATCACTGGGCTGACATAGAACCCAGCCCTCATCCGAGAGCCACGACCGGCGGATTCAAGTCGAACGTAAATGCAGATTGCCGTAAAACGGGTCTACGCAAAGGACCAGTGCTGAGCGCAGGCTAGAGGAGAGGAGCGAGACATGTTGCTACAGAAAACTAGCATCTTCATCGGAGAGCCATGGAGAACGCGGCCCCATCAAATCAAGGCTTCATCTCCTCCAACACATTAATTGAATATGAATTTCAGATAATCGCGGTGGTAAACCAGCAGCACTACCTACGACCCAACATTTAAGAGGTGAAAAACGCAAATTAGACCCCAAGTCAATGAATGTTGCGGCAGAGAAACCCCCACGGTGGAGTCGGCCGGTGAAGAAGCACGTTCCCAAAATATGACCTGGGGTGCTTGGACGTGTCTGCAGCAAGAAGACGGCTTCAAAATCTGGCTAGAACCCCGCGAGAACGAAAAGCCATTCACCGACTCAGAGAGGGCCCAGAGATGGCGACTGTCCTTGGCTTCGCTCTTGTTTCTAACCATTCTGCTCTCTGATCACTTATGGTTCTGCGCCGAGGCGAAATTGACAAGGACCCGTGATAAGTTTGCATTGACGGACATGGGAGTTTACCCGTCTGCAAACCCCATACCATCATCAAGCCTCCATTTAGCACACAGTAGCCTCAGAGAAAAAGAATATGCTATTTTTATAGGGAATTCTACCAAACCTTTGTGGCGACTTGAAACTTGCCACCACGATAGTTTATCTAAAAACGGCTTTACTTTTGATGACGCCGATCATTTGTGCAAGGACCTTTTGGAAAAAGAACGGACCCGGACAGTAAATATAAGTGATTTGTACCTTTCCTTTTGTAATTCTTATTTTCTTTTGGATTTATTTTACGGGTCTAAAAGTCCGGACAATTTGAACTGCAGTCTTGACGTGCTTATTGGTGGCGATGTGGCGAGGTGCAGCCTGTGCGTCCAGGCTTACCAGCGCTACGACCAACACGCCCTGGAGAAATATGAGGAGTTTGAGCTTATGACTCAGAAATATGAAACGGATGCATATTCAGTGAGAACATGCATGGATGAATGCAAGGTAGGCTGACGGGGATCGTGCCCCAATCTGTTGATTTTGGCTAAATAGATGCAATTTGGTCCCATACAGTCGTCAATCGACGGATGGCAGATTCAAGGAGATCCTCTGCTCTCTTATCAGAAGGTTCAAGCAGGATGAGAAGCATATGGCCTTGTACTTTAAGGTCTTGCATGTGTGTGTCTTTGGTTGCTTTCCCCCCAATTGAGGAGTTTTACATCGGTTGTGGAATGGAGAAAGGGCCAGGCCTTGACGTGTCATAACTTTCCTTCCACAGGCTTCACAATATCACCAGAAGTAGGCTATTATTTCCAAGCAAATATCAGCCAGCTTTACATGTTAATTCTTTCTGTAAATTATGATATTTTCTTTTAGTGCTAGGCTAGTATATGGCAAAGACTACAGTAGCTGCTACTATTTTCCTATTCATGCATCATCCCGCACCGGTGATGGTCTTTTTTCAGTATTGTGATGCGCATGCGGTGTAGTGGCCACTCGGTGCCAGGTGTTCCGCCATGGCCACTCCACTCCACATTGAGTACATTTCAATAACGTTATTAGGGCACCGGTGGCTTCCATGCCTAATCCGCTGGAATGGCCTTCCCCCCGCGTCGCATTTGGCACTGTTTGCTCGTTATTCGCCTGCTGGAGCCTAGGGCAGTATTTTTTTCGGTCGTAAACTCGACAATGACGTTGACACAGAATTACGACAGCTGCTCTCTTTTTATCACATAATTTATACCTCAAATATGACCATGTGGCCTGGAGGAAGCTCCGACCCTGTAGTTTTGTTTTACACTTCACCGACAGGTTGGTCATGAGCCATTATAAAAGAGGCCTATGTTTCAGTGTGCCCTTGCCATCTCTATTCGGTAATCGTATGCAACATTCACGAGTAGCCTGCTTGGAAAATATCTTTTTTTCTGCATTCAGGGTTTTTGGTGTGAGATTTTCAGTGCTTTTATAGGTTCAGTAAATAATTGTTTTCTATTTTCTATTTGATTCTTTAAAATCCGCCACTATGGACGCGGAAGAGAGCTGTCCATGGTTCTGAAATCAATCTATAGAAAGCCGACGCTCCAAGCGAATGGCAGCCATGCGGTCAGTATTCATAAACCAGTCAGTGAAAACAAACAGACAAACACGGTGTGGGGGCGATTTGCCCCTAGACACTGATCTTCGGTCAATTTTGCATTTCTCCCACTAATGGTTAAGGCTAGGATTGGGGGTGGGGGGAATGGGGCACCACCTGAAGTGCTCTATGAACACAGGTGTTTGTAAACCCGACACATAAGTCATGATAATAGTGTGTGTGTGTGTGTGTGTGTGTGTGTGGTGCTGAAAGACAGCTCCCAGCCTCCCACCAATAGGCCAGGAATCACTGTGATGAGGATGCAGTAATAGCCACACTATTTTTGGATGATTTTGGCAGGATACTTTTGGCATGCTGCTTTCATCCATGTGGAGCTTATTGTGGTTCAATAATGATGAGATAACAAAACAAAAACATTTGCCTACATGCTCATATTTGTTTGATAATTATCAAGGGATATCTCCATCACAACTAAAGATTCGTTTTCTGTCTTATCAGTATTTTCAGTTGATTTGTTAATTTTTTATTTTGACTTTCATCTTCTTTTTCTGTCTATCTCATGCTGTCTCATCCTCTCCTCCAGTACTCCCTCCATCCCTGGTTTTGACAGGCAGATGATGGATGTTGAGGGCATCACTGTAAACCCCAAAGCATGTTTTACTCAAATACATCTAGTAAGTTGTACTCAAAGTCAATAAAAAGTCATTATTACTTAAAATGTTAATGTGGCACTGACTCGAAACTAAATGAGAAGTCACAGCAACATTTTTTTTAAAGACACAGAATGATAACAAATTAACATTTTTTCCAGCATGTTGTGTTTTGGCATGTGTTTTGGCATGTACATTGAGTGATTGATTGATTCAATGTTATGCTACACAGCCATTATGAATGCAGGTTGCTGGTGAATACAAATCTCAACTGTTGGATAGCCTAATTCAGGCTAGATTCCAATAGGAATTATCACTTTGCAAGCCAGCATAATGCCATTTACAATTAGTGTTTCAATATTCAATATTTCAATATTCTAGTCAATTTCCCAGGTTTTCCAGAAATCCTGGTTGGAAGATTACTGGAAAAATGGCAAAATGGCTTAAGGACAACAAAGTCAAGGTATTGGAGTGGCCATCACAAAGCCCTGACCTCAATCCTATAGAACATTTGTGGGCAGAACTAAAAAAGCGTGTGCGAGCAAAGACGCCTACAAACCTGACTCAGTTTCACCAGCTCTGTCAGGAGGAATGGGTCAAAATGAACCCAACTTATTATGGGAAGCTTGTCGAAGGCTACCCGAAATGTTTGACCCAAGTTAAACAATTTAAAGGCAATGCTACCAAATTCTAATTTAGTGTATGTAAACTTCTGACCCACTGGGAATGTGATGAAAGAAATAAAAGCTGAAATAAATAATTCTCTCTACTATTATTCTGACATTTCACATTCTTAAAATAAAGTGGTGATCCTAACTGACCTAATACAGTGAATTTTTACTAGGATTAAATGTCAGGAATTGTGAAAAACTGAGTTTAAATGTATTTGGCTAAGGTGTATGTAAACTTCGGACTTTAACTGTCTCTCTCTATATATATATATACATCCAAAAATGGTGCAAGCTTGAGCATGTGTCCATTAGGCCTGTGGATTTTTTTTTATCAGCATGAATTTGATGGAGCAATTCAAGCCCCACATTTATTCCATAGGCTTGGACCCGCACTATGCAGCTGTTGCAAGAGCACATGTTTCACTGGCTGTCCACTGGTTTAAAAAACAATGAATGATAGGCAGGTTAAACCTCTTGAATTCAACCATTATTAGGTTCAAATACACATTTCGTTTTGTGAACATCCATTCACAACAACCACAAACCGTGAGGCACAAATAGCTAAATGAGAGAGCAGCAGTGTGATTCACATCAATGCGCTATGTAGATATCAATAATAAGTGATATCCGTATCGCCGTAGACAACACTCTGCTGTCATCCTTACCTCCAAGCGTTTATTCAAGTTGGATAATCTTTGGATGCCGACAGCAGTCGCACCATTCGAAGACATAGCTTTGACTGTAGCCTACAAAAGCCTATTCCTGCTCTTTTCTCGTGATCCATCAAACACATTTGGTTTGTCATCATAGCGGTCTCTGACTTGTGGTCAGACTCGCTCAGGTGGAACAAACTTGCGGCCTTTTCAATGCTGATTTGAATGTAATTGAGAAAACAGAGAAGTGTCAAAAATTTTTTTTCGAAAACATCCTTTCTGAATTTAAAAGTAATCCTCGAAGTAATCATCTAGTTTTTCAAAAGTATCTGTAATCTGATTACAATATTTTTGCTGGTAACATTAACCCAGCAAAGGAATGTGTGTGTGTGTGTGTGTGTGTGTTGATCGAGCGGGACAGAACTGGTGCTGAGAGGTGAAGGGTGACGTGAAACTTTCTGTGTGAAAAAAACCTTCTCATTCAGTCAAACACACACACACACAAATGCTCGCACACACACGCTTGCTCGCTCACTCACTCACGGGTAGGTTGTTTAGCAACTAAAGCGATGTGTGCTCAACCGTGGAGCAAAACAGGCAGGGTTGGTTTAGAATCAAAGGATTGTTGACACCATGTAAACTATATTTCTCCCCCAAATATTTATTGAAAGCATAAATACATTTGCACAATAAGCAGTTGGTGTCTCTCAAATACATCATTACAATTGATGGTTAGCTAGTTAGCTTAAGTTTAATCACTATCGGGAAATTCTGGTCTTCAGTACCACTTTGTAGGAGGTTTTTTTTCTACTGCAAAGAAACTGTGGCGGAGGGTTTATGAGTGGAATTTCTGTGTGTCAAATGTCTGTTTTTGTGTGTGTCTATGTACTGTTTGTTTATTAATAACACTTTCACACTTACCATCTCAATTTGAAAGTCTATGCTGATGCCGTGGTTTATTGTCTACAATAAATATTTCATAATGACCTTGTTAGTGTCAGGATTACAGTAGCATACTAAGATCAAAACCTATGCTGTGTTTTAGCATCTACACCAATTCTACTGTTGTGTTTTTTTCAGATCAGGTGTGATCTCAGGTCTATGGCCCTGTACACACTCAAGTTTTACAACTGATCTACAACTCATTTGACACAAAGGTTGTGATACAACAGATATTTCCGTGATACAATGGAGAGTTTGTCTGCACAAAAATATTTACAGAACTATTGGAGGTTTCTTCACAATGCTTGTGTAACTAGTTTTGTGCAGAGAAGATCTTCGTTGTATCACAACCATTTGGTCAAATGTGTTGTACATCAGTTGTACAACTTGAGTGTGAACGGGGTTCTGCGTGGTTACAGGGTTCAATCTGCGTGGTTACAGGGTTAAAACAGAAACAACTCAAAGGGTTAAGTTTAGGTATTAATTCCGAGTGGTTAAGGTTATGGCTATGGTTTGGGGAAAGCATAAAATTAAATAAAAAATACATAGTATCATAGTATCATCAAGTGCTCTCCCTGCTTGCTAGACAATTGTGAACTGCCATGCCGCAATGGTTTATGCAGCATCGTCTGGCTCTGAGTTTGAGCCCAGTGCTATGCCATAATGTCTTTGTTTTTATGGTGAGCGCCAAGGATGGCATATATCGAAGTCCTCAGAACCTTTTCAAATATCCAAAATTGACGTGTGTTTCTAGTGACCAGCCTGTAATAGGAGCCATATAGCTACAGTTCGGTTCCCAGGGCTGAGGGCTGGCTTCTGAATCGACTGGCCACTGATTGAGTCAGCATGTCAGCACCGCCACCGTAACACCCCCCCCCCTCGCTGCCGTGGGAGTTTGACCTTGTAACCTAGGAAATATTTATTTTAAATCCTCAAGGGTCTCTCTCTCTCTCTCTCTCTCTCTCTCCCCCCTCCTTCTCTCGTTCTGTTTCTCGACCTGACCGCTGAGAGGGAGGGCCGTTAGAGCAGCAGCGAGAGGCAATAGTTTGGCACCTACTGACTTGCGTTTCCTAATTGACTTTGTTGTTGCTTCGTGCTTTACAGCAGCAGTAAAATTCTCTCCACTAGTGAGAGTGGGTGAGATATTGAAACCTTCTGATACCTTTACAGAATTCACCTCACCTCACTGTGTGTGTGCCTGTGGGTACACCCTCCCAGAATGTCCTCTCCAGTGTGTGTGCTCTGTTGTGTGTGTGACCCCAAACCCAACCCCATCCTTATGAAATTGAATGACATAGTCTAAGATTCATTGTCTTGTTCTATATCCCTGAGCATGGTAATCTCAATGAAGGGAGCCTGGCGATGGAACAGCATTGTGGCTGTGTGTGTGTCTCCTAGGATGATAAGGTTCTCCTCTCCTCTCCTCTCCTCTCCTCTCCTCTCCTCTCCTCTCCTCTCCTCTCCTCTCCTCTCCTCTCCTCTCCTCTCCTCTCCTCTCCTCTCCTCTCCTCTCCTCTGTGTGTGTGTTGTGCTATACTACGTGCTGTGGGTACACCCTGCCAGACACCCTTGACAGTGGCCTGGCAGCTCCCCATTCATCACCCACCCGCACCGTGGTGGGCACCATCACTCGCTCCCTCCCTCATTTCCTCCCACCATCCCTGAATGAGATACAGCCCAATTCAATCACAGCTACAGTATGTTTATTTTACTGAATGAGGGAGGAAAGAGGGCGAGAGAGAGGGGGAGAGATTCTGTATGTGGTTCTGTGTATGTGTGTGTAAAGAGAGGGAAAGGCAGGGAGAGAGAGAAAGAATGAGGGAGCGAGGGAAAAATATAGATTATGAATGTGTTTGTGTGTGAGATATATTATTATATTATAGAGAAGGAGAGAGAAAATATATTCTGTGTGTTTGGGGGAGAGAGTGAGAGAGAGAGAGAGAGAGAGACAGAACAACAACAGCCGCAGGAAACTGTGATGAGTGAGAGGGAAACTCAGGAGGAGGAGGAGGACTTGACAGGTGTCTCCCCCGAGGGGGGCGGATAAAGATACTGTGACTTAGTGAAAGGCAATGAATGATGTCTCAGGATATGTGTGTGTGTGGTTGTGTAGGATTACAACAGGAAATAAATATGACTAAAGGAAGTTATGTATACGGTAGTTGTCATCAGTGTCTTCATTGTCAGTGTGGTGTACTGTATAAGGTGCATACACAGTGCCTTTGGAAAGGATTCAGACCCCTTGAATTTTTCCACATTTTGTTACGTTACAGCCTTATTCTAAAATGGATAAAATAAAAATTTTCCTCAGTAATCTACACACAATAACCCATAATGACAAATTGAAAACAGGTTTTTAGAAAGTTTTGTTAAATATATATTTTTTAAATCAGAAATACCTTATTAACATAAGAATTTGATAAGCGGTACCAGAGTGACAAGTCTAGGTCCAAAAGGATTCTTAACAGCTTGTACCCCCAAGCCATAAGACTCATGAACATCTAATCAAATGGCAACTCAGACTATTTGCATTGCCCACCTTCTTTTACGCTGCTGCTACTCTCTTTTTATTATCTATGTATAGTCACTTTAACTCTACCTACATGTACATATTACCTAAATTACCTGGACTAACCGGTGCCCCCGCACATTGACTCTGTACCGGTACCCCCTGTACATAGCCTCGCTATTGTTATTTTACTGCTGTTCTTTAATTACTTGTTACTTTTATTTAAATTACTTAACACTTATTTTTCTTAGAACTGCATTGTTGGTTAAGGGCTTGTAAGTAAGCATTTTACTGTAAGTTCTACCACTGTTGTATTCGGCGCATGTGACAAATAAAATTTGAATTTATTTGATTTGATGTTTAGCCCCTTTGTTATGAGACTCGAAACTGAGCTCAGGTGCATCCTCTTTCCATTGATCATCCTTGAGATGTTCAACAACATGACTGGAGTCCACCTGTAGTTAATTAAATTGATTGGACATGATTTGGAAAGGCACACACCTGTCTACATAAGGTCCCACAGTTGACAGTGCATGTCAGAGCAAAAACCAAGTCATGAGGTCGAAGGAATTGAGCGTAGAGCACCGAGACAGGATTGTGGCGAGGCACAGATCTGGGGAAGTGTACCAAAACATTTCTGCAGCATTGAAGGTCCACAAGAACACAGTGGCCTCCATCACTCTTAAATGGAAGAAGTTTGGAAATACCAAGACTTTTCCAAGAGCTGGCTGGCTGGCCAATCTGAGCAAATGGGGGAGAAGGGCCTTGGTCAGCGAGGTGACCAAGAACGTGATGGTCACTCTGACAGAGCTCTAGAGTTCCTCTGTGGAGATGGGAGAACCTTACAGAAGGACAACCATCTCTGCAGCACTCCCCCAATCAGACCTTTATGGTAGAGTGGCCAGACGGAAGCCACTCCTCAATAAAAGGCGCATGACAGCTCGCTTGGAGTTTGCCAAAAGGCACCTAAAGACTCTCAGACCATGAGAAACAAGATTCTCTGGTCTGATGAAACCAATATTGAACTATTTAGCCTGAATGCCAAGCTTTATGGCTGGAGGAAACCTGGCACCATTCCTACGGTGAAGCATGGTGGTGGCAGCATCATGCTATGGGGATGTTTTTCAGCGGCAAGGACTTCGAGACTAGTCCCGATTGAAGCAAAGATGAATGGAGCAAAGTACAGATAGATCCTTGATGAAACCTGCTCCAGAGTGCTCAGGACCTCAGACTGGGGCAAAATTTCACCTTCCAACAGGACAAAGCACACAGCCAAGACAATGCAGGAGTGGCTTTGGGATATGTCTCTGAGTGGCCCAGCCAGAGCCCGGACTTGAATCAGATCGAACATCTCTGGAGAGACCTGAAAATAGCTGTGCAGCAACTCTCCCCCATCCAACCTGACAGAGCTTGAGAGGATCTGCACAGAAGAATCGGAGAAACTCCCCAAATACAGGTTTGCCAAGCATGTAGCGTCATACCCAAGGATGACTCATGGCTGTAATCACTGCCAAAGATGCTTCAACAAAGTACTGAGTAAAGCGGCTGAATACTTATGTACTGTAAATGTGATATTTAAGAGTTTTTTTATTTATAAATGATCAAAAATGTAAAAAAAATATGTTTTTGCTTTGTCATTATGGGGCATTGCATGTAGCTTGATGAAGAAAAAAACAATTTCATCAATTTTAGAATAAGGCTTTAACGTAACAAAATGTGGAAAAAGTAAACTGGTTCGAATACTTTCAAAATGCCAGTCAAAAGTTTAGACACACCTACTCATACAAGGGTTTTTCTTTATTTGTACTATTTTCTACATTGTAGAATAATAGTGAAGACATGCAGTAACCAAAAAAGTGTTAAACAAATCTAAATATTTTTTAGATTCTTCAAAGTTGACACCCTTTGCCTTAATGACAGCTTTGCACACTCTTGGCATTCTATCAACCAGCTTCATGAGGAATGCTTTTCCAACAGTCTTGAAGGATTTCCCACAGATGCTGAGCACTTGTTGGCTGCTTTTTCTTCACACTGCGGTCCAACTCATCGCAAACCATCTCAATTGGGTTGAGGTCAGGTGATTGTGGAGGCCAGGTCATTTGATGCAGCACTTCATCACTCTCCTTCTTGGTCAAATAGCCCTTAAACAGCCTGGAGGTGTGTTTTGGTCATTGTCCTGTTGAAAAACAAATGATAGTTCCACTAAGTGCAATCCAGATGGGATGGCGAATTGCTGCAGAATGCTGTGGTAGCTATGCTGGTTAAGCACTCCCACACCATCACACATCCCCCTCCATGCTTCATGGTGGGAACAACACATGCGGAGATCATCCATTCACCTACTTTGCGTCTCACAAAGACACAGCAGTTGGAACCAAAAATCTCCAACTTGGTCTCATCAGACCCAATGACAGATTTACACCGGTCTAATGTTCGTTGTTCGTGTTTCTTGGCCCAAGCAAGTCTCTTCTTCTTATTGGTGTCCTTTAGTAGTAGTTTCTTGGCAGCAATTCGACCATGAAGGCCTGATTCATGCAGTCACCTCTGAACAGTTGATATTGAGATGTGTCTGTTACTTGAACTCTGTGAAGCATTTTTTTGGGCTGCAATCTGAAGTGCAGTTAACTCTAATGAACTTATCCTCTGCAGTAGAGGTAACTCTGGGTCTTCCTTTCCTGTGGTGGTCCTCATGAGACCCAGTTTCATCATAATGCTTGATGGTTTTTGAGGCTGCACTTGAAGAAACTTTCAAAGTTCTTGAAATGTTCCGCATTGACTGACCTTCATGTCTTAAAGTAATGATGGACTGTCTGTCATAGGCGTCATAAGGATTGGACTAAGGCGCAGCGGGTAAAGCGCTCATACTTAATTTATTTGATGAAAACACTTAAACAAAATAAACATACGATGGAAAAACCAGTTCCATAAGGCACACAGACTATACAGAAAATAACCACCCACAAAACACAAGTGAAACAAACACAACTAAATATGGCCTCCAATTAGAGACAACGACAACCAGCTGCCTCTAATTGGAGGTCATTGCCAAAAACCCAACATAGAAATAGAAAACTAGATATAAACATAGAAATAGAAAACATAGAACCTAAACCAAAAACACCGAAACACACAAAACAAACACCCCCTGCCACGCCCTGACCAAACTACAATGACAAATAACCCCTTTTACTGGTCAGGATGTGACAGTACCCCCCCCCCACAAAGGTGCAGACCCCGAATGCACCTCAAAAACAAAAACCCCACAAAAACAACCCTAAACTTAAAGGGAGGGAAGGGAGGGTGGCCACCGTCAACAACGGTCCCTGTGCTACACCCCCCCCTCCCAATCCTCCCACTACGGAGGTGGCTCTGGCTCTGGGCATAGCTCCCGTTCAGAAGACTCTAGGCTGAGGAGCATCCCTGGAGACTCCGGGCTGGGGAGCGTCGCTGGAGACTCCTGGCTGGGGAGCGTCGCTGGAGACTCCTGGCTGGGGAGCGTCGCTGGAGACTCAGGGCTGAGGAGCGTCGCTGGAGACTCGGCTGAGGAGCATCGCTGGAGGCTCAGGGCTGAGGAGCATCGCTGGAGGCTCAGGGCTGAGGAGTGTCGCTGGAGGCTCAGGGCTGAGGAGCGTCGCTGGAGGCTCAGGGCTGAAGAGCGTCGCTGGAGACTCAGGGCTGAGGAGCGTCGCTGGAGGCTCAGGGCTGAGGAGCGTCGCTGGAGGCTCAGGGCTGAGGAGCGTCGCTGGAGGCTGAGGAGCGTCGCTGGAGGGCTGAGGAGCGTCGCTGGAGGCTCAGGGCTGAGGAGCGTAGCTGGAGGCCGAGTGCTCACAGCAGGCACTGGCTGTACCGGGTTATGGAGGCGCACTGGATGGTGAGTGCGGGGAGCAGGTACAGGACGTACTAATGGCCGAGTGCTCACAGCAGGCACTGGCTGTACCGGGTTATGGAGGCCTACTGGAGGGTGAGTGCGGGGAGCAGGAACAGGACGTACTGGACTGGGCAGGCGCACTGGAGGCCTGGTGCGTGGGGCTGGCTTTGGAGGCGCCAGACTAGTAACACGCACCTCAGGGCGAGTGCGGGGAGCAGGAACAGGACGTACTGACTGGGCAGGTGCACTAGAGGCCTGATGCGTGGGGCTGGCTTTGAAGGCACCAGAATAGTAACACGCACCTCAGGGCTAGTGCAGGGAGCAGGAACAGGGTAAACCGGACCGAGGAGATGCACTGGTGGCCAGATGCGCTGCGCCGGCGCACTTCTCCCTGGCTGCCGGCCAACTCTCGCCCGGCAACGCTGTGGAGCCCTTATTGACCGCACTGGCCTGTGCGTGCGTATGGTGCATACAGTGCGTATCTCCGCATAACAAGGTGCTTGCTTGATCCGTCGCTCCCCATAATAAGCACGGGTAGTTGGCTCAGGTCTCCATCCTGACTCTACCCAACTCCCCGTGTGCACCCCCAAAAAAATATTTTGGGGTATGCCTCTCGGCCTCATGTAGCTCCCTTAATTTCCTCTCCCAGAAACGTTGTTCTGCCTCCCACGTCCATCCTTCGCCTCGGTGCTCCAATCCCCGCTGCTTGGTCCTTGTTTGGTGGGTGGTTCTATCATAGGCATCGTAAGGATTGGACCAAGGCGCAGCGGGTAAAGTGTTCATACTTAATTTATTTGATGAAAACACTTAAACAAAATAAATGTTCGACGGAAAAACCAGTTCCATAAGGCACACAGGCTATTCAGAAAATAACCAGCCACAAAACACAAGTGAAACAAACACAACTAAATATGGCCTCCAATTAGAGACAACGACAACCAGCTACCTCTAATTGGAGGTCATTGCCAAAACCCAACATAGAAATAGAAAACTAGATATAAACATAGAAATAGAAAACATAGAACCTAAACCAAAAACACCGAAACACACAAACACTCCCTGCCACACCCTGACCAAACTACAATGACAAATAACCCCTTTTACTGGTCAGGACGTGACACTGTCATTTCTCTTTACTTATTTGAGCTGTTCTTGCCATAATATAGACGGTCTTTTACCAAATAGTGCTATCTTCTGTATACCACCCCTACCTTGTCACAACACAACTGATTGGCTCAAACGCAAATTAACTTTTGACAAGGCACACCTGTTAATTGAAATGCATTCCAGGTGACTACCTCATGAAGCTGGTTGAGAGAATGCCAAGAGTGTTGAAAGCTGTCATCATGGAAATGGGTGGCTACTTTGAAGAATCTCAAATATAAAATATATTTTCATTTCTTTAACATTTCTTTGGTTACTACATGATTCCATGTGTTATTTCATAGTTTTGATGTCTTCACTATTATTCTACAATGTAGAAAATAGTAAAAATAAAGAAAAACCCTTGTATGAGTAGGTGGGTCCAAACTTTTGACTGGTACTGTACATAACATAATGTTGTGTAAGTAATTTGTGAGCTGTTGACATATTTTCTTCTTGAAAGATAAACATAATCAATCGATCTATTAACATTGATCAATAACATTGATCAGTCAGTCCGTCCATCCACCCACCCATCCATCTATCCATCCATTAGAATATCTTCCCTCTAAAAGGTATAATAAGTTACAATAAGAACTGCCAAAATTTAAGTTACTCAGTGGGTGGACCATGTCATCATGGTGAAAGGTAAATCGTAAAGATTAAATAACTGAGTGAATGTGTTTCAGGGTTTCACTGTTAATAATTAAGTCTTTTGACCGACCTGTGTGACAATCTAAGTAACATCAAAAAATATTTAAGCTACAGATCATGGGCTCCGTCTCAATCCACCACATCCGTCTATGTCGGCCTTTCGCATCTGCAGTGGAAGGTGGCTGAGCTACAGCAGTGTTTGTCAGACTATGGAGACATCCCGAAAATTGGTCTTCTCACGAAAACGACTTTAAAGTCCGAACGGATTGGTCTACACATATGACCACTCTATGGAAATATGAGACTCTCATTAACATGATGGTGTTCTCCCTTTTGCCTTACAAGTGTGACCCTTACAAGTGTCACAGGGCTCGTCTGAAGGTAACCCATACAAATGAATGGAAGTATGGATGTAGTTTTATGCCACCAAAAATAAGGGGTTAAATGTGTCCAGAAAAACTACAATATTTCCTGATCTTTCTTATATGTCCTAGACACTTCAAAACCTTATTCATTATTATGCATTTTTTTATTGTCTTTTTTTGCCATTTATTATTGTGTTATTCAATACGTTTCTATGGGTTACAGTAGTAAAGACCAAATTCAATATTAAAAAATAAATAAATAAATACAAATTAAAAAGATACCTAAAGGGTTGCTAGAATTCAAAATCAAATAGCTAAATGATTCATGGTATGACCATCTTACAACAATTCCATACAATAGCTTAGTATAACCCCCCCCAATGAAACATTGTTATATTACCATCAACCGTTAGCTTACCTTGTAACACTGAAGTGTCATGACTGTGTGTGTTTGTGTGGGCATGACTGTGTGTGTCTGTGTGTATGTTCATGACTGTGTGTGTGCATGTTCATGATGACTGTGTGTGTGTGTGTGTGGGGGGGGGGGGGGGGGGGGGGGGGTTCTACGTGTTTGTTGCCCCTTCTTGAAATTGTATCTGCATGTTGGAGGGCCTGGACATTACGAATGAGTATTATGAGTGAGAGGGAGAGTGAGAGAGAGAGATGGCGAGAGAGAAAATGCAAATTAATTTCTAATTATGTTCATGAATGGAGGGGTCTCTGTTTCACAGGTGCGCACAGGGGCCTTTGTGTCTCTCATTAGCGCCAATGCTATCGTCTTCTAGGGCCTGGCTGGAGGAGCAGTGAGCTATTTCTTTGCTCCCACTTTCTCTCTCGATCTCTCTATGGTTCACTCAAAAAATACTGTGTTAAAAACAACCCAGTTTGGGTAAATATTGGACAGAACACACATTGGGTTATTTTGACGCAGCCAGTTGGGTCACTTAGTTGGATTATTGAGCAATGGGTATCCTACGAAACAGGTTTGAGGAGGTAGTGAGGTATCTTTGGTCAACTCTGAGTTCAACTCGGGATAACTGGTCATACAAAAGTGGCAAACCTTTTAGCCAGGTAAAATTCTAGGGCAACGAATCCTTCAGACCTACCCTGCTCTGGGGCAGGCTAACTCACGGCTAACTCCACTTACCCTGATTGAAATTTGACGTGTATTCATGGCTGCTAAGGGAAGCCAGGCTTCTCCAAAGAATGTGCAAAACCCCCCTAAAAAAATACAATTTATCTTTCATGTGTTTCATAACTGTCCTTCACTTCGCAAGAGGCTGAATGTATCCACCCTAGAAAGCATCCAAGCAAACTAAACAGTAGCCCTGTGTGTCAGTATGTGTAGCGTATCAATCTGATGCTTTCTGGTCAGAAAGAGTATGACATTCTTCCCGCCCATACCATTAAATGCAAGGGAAGCCAGCGAGCATTTGGCCTCCCTTGTTAGAAACAAATATAAAATAATAGCCAATCAGCTGTCAAAACTCTCCTGTGACGATCTGAAGGATCAGGTAACAGTGGGTCCGCTCTACAGCGTGCTCTCTCTCGTAGAGGGGGAGAGCGGGAAGTCGGCTGTTTTATGGTCGGTCATAAAATACGCTGCCTCTATGCTCTGTAGTGTTTGAGGTTGGAATGTAAACTGTGGAACACAGTCAAACCCTTGGACATAAGAAGTTGTAATAATTAAACAATATTTATATTTTTGAGAATGTGGGAGTAATCTGTGGACACTTAAGGGACATGTCAAGTGTGTTTCATTAGGTGATCTCATGAAGTACAGGAAACACACATAACTGTATCTCTTGAAGTGTACATTTCCCAGCTGTCAGGTTTACATCTAAATATTGTGAAACGTATGTGATTAAACATGAAACTATTTGTGAAAAGATGTAATGTGATGGTAACCTTCTAAATGAGAAAATATGGATTTCATATAAAGTTAATCAAATCGATGGCCACGCCCACGTGAGCATAGACATTACGTCGACGTCATGGACCGCCCTTTTCTCAGAAGTGTATAAAATCCACTTCCTACTAAATGTACATTAAGTCAGAGAACAGAGAACTATAGACCATAAGACCAGAAAATATGGAGCTGTAAATATGAACTCTATAGGCCACGGAGACCATACAGCTGTAGTGTTGGCTACACAGCTGGAAATGGTTAAACTCTGAGACTACAGAATAAGAGAAAATCCTGGACATATAATTACTAGTCTGCAGCTGGAAATTATGTAAATCTAGTACGAGAATACCGATAACCGCGGAACCATCTATCTATGCACAACCATCTGTATGCCTGACATATCCATTACAACAGACACTATCCAGAGCCGCTGAGAAAGTGACAACTACGAAAGACATTTTGACTTCTGGGGAAGTTAACCAGAGACTTTCTGATGAACTGACTCTCTAGCAGACGGACCTTTGATTCCAACAGAGAAGACAACAACGACATACAGGCGTAAATTTATACATTGCAATTATTCTCGAATGAGGGGCCGTTCATATGCAAAGGATTAGCATTTTAATGAATATAATTATCAACTGTGTGTAGTGAATCCAGTTTGTCTCTCCCACTCTTTTCCAGTCTCCACCCTTTTTCCATTGTCTACCAAGCCGTCATACCGGTTTAGCCCACTAGGGACTTATCAATGCATTGTGTTAGTAACCAAGATCTACTGTTTGTTTGTTATATATTTCTGTGATTTATTTAGTTAGTAAATAAATAATTAAGCCAAGTTGTATATTGCTGATTCATCATTTTCGCTAGGGTTTGTGCAGATATTCAAGGGTTTGCGATGTTCAGTAATGAGAACTGATGAGGTAATAATGATACATTAATAGAATACTAATCAATAAGATATGAAAAACAGTAGATTCGGGAAATAGAGAATCTTTAAACATTTTCCTGTGGTGCCCCGACTTCCTAGTTAATTAAAGTTTACATGATTAGTTTACTCACGTATTAATAATTACACATAGAAAATTTATTTGATAAAATAAGTCTTCACATTTAATGATAGTCACAGACACGACACAGCTTTGAGCTAAACTATGCGAGCTCAGCTGTGAATGCTCCTAGTCATCTATAATAAGGTGTTAATGGAAGGCAGTTTGAATTTAGCTTCAGACCAATCACATCACAAGACAAACATCATTATTGACAGAAAAAAACTTGAATTGTTGCATCTTGTTGTGTTGTTGGCCTCCAGTGGCTAGCTAGGTAGCTAAAACCGTCCCTTTCCTAAATTAGCCATGGATGGAGATAGGGATTTGGACTTGCGGTTTTGCTTAATTCTCCGTACTGGCCAATGATTATAATAGTGATTCTGATCCAACCATAAATTCATACATTGCGACCCTGGCCTGATAGGAAGGACGTTCAACATGTAGATAAATGTCATAAGCTAATGTTATCTAGCTGGCCTGGCGGGAGTTAGGCTAGCAAGCAATTATTTTATCCAGGTAGCCTAGAACAACAAAAACTAAAAGCATGTACTGTATGACAGAGTCATAGACAGTTTAGGCAACATGAAAGAGAAGGATGGCATTTGTGATTCTCTACAACTAGGGTGAGTCAACATGCTTTTTCTACACACACACACACACACACACACACACACACACACACACACACACACACACACACACACACACACACACGCACACACACACACACACACACACACACACACACACACACACACACACACACACAGAGAAATCAGTCACATGGACAGCCACATCATATTTACCTTACATGATTGGACTAAATAGTTTTTGGTATCTTTTAGTTGTCACTGTATTAGACTAAGCAAAGGTGATTAGATGATGTTGAAGTTGAAATGGTACTAGAATAGTGGAGGCAGCTTCTGTTTTCTTTGAAACTTGCGGTAGCTCTCCGAGGTTCTAAATCAATAGTTGTTCAGTAGTCCAAAAATGTCGGAAACATTACCTTGCTTGACCATGCTATAGGTTATGTAACTGCTTGTTACATGCAATATGTTTTGTGGACTTCACGGGACAGAAGTTATTCTCCGGGTTTTGTAATGAAACAAATGTATTGTTGAATTTATTCTGCCACTGTGACTTCTTATTGTCTTGGGCCTTAGGCCTACAGATCACGCTGTCAAGGCATATGAACTAACAGGTTACAAAGCAATTATCACAACAGACAGGTTGTTATATGGATTTTATTCGGGATTGGCTTCGCCAGTGATTTTACCCACGCACTGTTACTGCTGAGCCACGAGTTGAGGACCAATGAAATCCGATTCCATCCCTCTTGCAAAGATTGCATCATCATCCCCTTCATTTGAGAAAGATGACAGAGTCAACATTTTATTTGTGTTTTACATTTTTTTTATGTTAAAATATATCACATTACAAATTTAGTAATGACATAATGCATTTTAAACTTCACACACTTTTGTACGACTTAATACAATTATTTTATCAACAGGAGTGGGATTGATAAGCACACCAAAGCACAACAAAGTCAGCATTAACGATAAGTAATAAAGACATCACTTCAAAAAGCCTATTTCACACTATAGCTTTCTGAATTTGAAAAATAACTTTTCTTTCATTTTGATTTTGGCACAAATGAAAAGGTGGCACTGACTCACCCATGGATTGATGTTTTAGCATTGTCTCAATGAAGGGTTTGTCATTCAACTAGCCATGTACGAACAGCATGCGCAGTTACAAGCCCGCCAGAGTTAGTGGCAGGCGGACGAGCAATATCCACCGTAGCGGAACAAATGAAGCCTGAGCTGGAATGTGAAGCTAACTGAAGTTGGTTAGTTGAAGAAAACTCTGAGTAGATCTCCAATGAACAAAAATATAAGCGCAACATGTAACGTGTTGGTCCCATGTTTCATGAGCTGAAATAAAAGATCCTATTTGCACATAAAACTTATTTCTCTCAAATGTTGTGCACAAATTTCTTTACTTCCGTGTTCGTGAGCATTTCTCTTTGCCAAGATAATCCATCCACTTAACATGTGTGGCATATCAAGAAGCTGATTAAACAGCATAATCGTTACACAGGTGCACCTTGTGTTGGGGACAATAAAAGGTCACTGTAAAATTAGCAGTTTTGTCACACAACATAATGCCACAGAACCCTCAAGTTGAGGGAGTGTTCAATTGGCATACTGACTGCAGGAATGTCCACCAGAGCTGTTGCCCGAGAATTGAATGTTAATTTCTCTACCATAAGCCACCTCCATTGTCATTTTAGAGAATTTGGCAGTACGTCCAAATGGCCTCACAACCGCAGACCATGTGTAACCACGCCAGCCCAGGACCTCCACATCCGTCTAACTTCATCTGTGGGATTGTCTGAGACCAGCCACCTGGACAGCTGATGAAACTGGGTTTGCACAACGCAAAGAATTTCTGCACAAGCTATCAGAAACCGTCTCTGGGAAGCTCATCTAAGTGCTCATCGTCCTCACCAGGGTCTTGACCTGACTTCACTTTGGCATCGTACCTGACTTCAGTGGGCAAAATGCTCACCAAAATGCTCACCATGTTAGGTTAGTATTGTGGAATAACTACAATGTTGTTGATTCATCGTCAGTTTTCTCCTATCACAGCCATTAAACTCTGTAACTGTTTTAAAGTCACCATTGGCCTCATGGTGAAATCCCTTTGCGGTTTCCTCCCTCTCCGTGTAATGGCTGTCATATATAGTGGACCAAGGAGCAGCGGGTTGAGTGCTCATTATAACATTTATTAGAACACTTAATAACAAAACAAGAAAACGAATGAACAAACAGCAATGCAGGCTGCACACACAGCAGTGCAAAAACAACTTCCCACACTTCCCATTACAAACACACCCCTATACATAGGACCTTCAATCAGAGGCAACGAGAAACAGCTGCCTCCATTTGAAGGCCAATCCCAATTAACTAAACATAGAACTAAACACCCTAGATCTAACATAGAAATACACTAACCTAGAACATAACCCATAAACCCCGGAACACTCTAAACGAACACCCCTCTACATAACACATATCCCAACAAACCCTGAACCACATAAAACAAACACCCCCTGCCACGTCCTGACCAAAATACAATAACAAATAACCCCTTTACTGGTCAGGATGTGACAGTACCCCCCCCCCCCCCCCCCCCCAAAGGTGCAGACCCCGGATGCACCTCACAAAAAATATCCACAAAAATAAACCCCCCAAACTAAAGGGAGGGAAGATAGGGTGGCTACCGTCACCGACGGTTCCCGTGCTACACCCCCCCTCCCCAATCCTCCTACTGTGGAGGTGGCTCAGGCTCTGGCCTTAGTCCCCCACCTAACCACCCCTGCTGAATACCTCGGGCTGAAGCGCGTCGCTGTAGACCTCGGGCTGAAGGGCGACTCTGGGAGCCCCGGACTGTAGGGCGACTCTGGGAGCTCCGGGTTGTAGGGCGACTCTGGGAGCTCCGGACTGTAGGCCGTCTCTCTCGGTTCCGGACTGTAGGCCGTCTCACTCGGTTCCGGACTGTAGGCCGTCTCACTCGGTTCCGGACTGTGGGCCGTCTCATTCGGTTCCGGACTGTGGGCCGTCTCTCTCGGTTCTGGACTGTGGGCTGTCTCTCTACAGGGCACTGTCGCCGGACACTCTGGACGGGGCACTGTCGCCGGACACTCTGGACGAGGCACTGTCGCCGGACACTCTGGACGAGGCACTGTCGATGGACACTCTGGACGAGGCACTGTCGCCGGACACTCTGGACGAGGCACTGGGTTGAAGCACGTATGTGCACGTATATGCACCACAGGGCTAGTACGAGGAGCAGGAGCAGGACGAGCTGGACTGGGCTGAAGCACGTATGTGCGAGATCATGTGCACTTCCACATAGCATGGTGCTCTTCTGATCCTCTGCTCCCCATAATAAGCACGGGGAGTTGGCTTAGGGCTCACCCTTGGCCCAGCCAAACTACCCGTGTGCCCCCCCAAAACATTTCTTGGGGGTGCCTCTCGTGCTTCCCAATCAGCGCTTATAGAGCCTCATACCGGCGCCGCTCCGCCTTGGCTGCCTCTATCTCCTCCGGTGGGCAACGATATTCACCAGCCTGGTGCCATGGTCCAGCCCCGTCCAGGATCTCCTCCCATGGTTAAGTTTCCAGATAGTCCACATAATTCCTCTGTTGCTCCTTACCTGCTTGGTCCATTTGTGGTGGGAAGTTCTGTAACGGCTGTCGTATATAGTGGACAAAGGCGCAGTGGGTTGAGTGCTCATTATAACGTTTATTAGAACACTTAATAACAAAACAAGAAAACGAACGAATGAACAGTAATGCAGGCTACACACACAGCAGTTCAAAAACAACTTCCCACACTTCCCATTACAAACACACCCCTATACATAGGACCTTCAATCAGAGGCAACGAGAAACAGCTGCCTCCAATTGAAGGCCAATCCCAATTAACTAAACATAGAACTAAACACCCTAGATCTAACATAGAAATACACTAACCTAGAACATAACCCATAAACCCCGGAACACTCTAAACAAACACCCCTCTACATAACTCATATCCCAACAAACCCCGAACCACATAAAACAAACACCCCCTGCTACGTCCTGACCAAACTAAAATAACAAATAACCCCTTTACTGGTCAGGACGTGACACTCCGGCAACTTAGTGAGGAAGGACGCCTGTATCTTTATAGTGACTGGGTGTATTGATACATCACTCTTCGGGTTGATACAGTCATACTGTTGACACTTACAGTGAGGGAAAAAGTATTTGATGCCCTGCTGATTTTGTACGTTTGCCCACTGACAAAGAAATTATCAGTCTATAACTTTAATGGTAGGTTTATTTGAACAGTGAGAGACAGAATAACAACAACAAAAAATCCAGAAAAACGCATGTCAAAAATGTTATAAATTGATTTGCATTTTAATGAGGGAAATAAGTATTTGACCCCCTCTCAATCAGAAAGATTTCTGGCTCCTAGGTGTCTTTTATACAGGTAACGAGCTGAGATTAGGAGCACACTCTTAAAGGGAGTGCTCCTAATCTCAGCTTGTTACTTGATAAAAGACACCTGTCCACAGAAGCAATCAATCAGATTCCAAACTCTCCACCATGGCCAAGACCAAAGAGCTCTCCAAGGATGTCAGGGACAATATTGTAGACTAACACAAGGCTGGAATGGGCTACAAGACCATTACCAAGCAGCTTGGTGAGAAAGTGACAACATTTGGTGCGATTATTCGCAAATGGAAGAAACACAAAAGAACTGTCAATCTCCCTCAGCCTGGGGCTCCATGCAAGATCTCACCTCGTGGAGTTGCAATGATCATGAGAACGGTGAGGAATCATCCCAGAACGACACGGGAGGATCTTGTCAATGATCTCAAGGCAGCTGGGACCATAGTCACCAAGAAAACAATTGGTAACACACTACGCCGTGAAGGACTGAAATCCTGCAGCGCCCGCAAGGTCCCCCTGCTCAAGAAAGCACATATACATGCCCGTCTGAAGTTGGCCAATGAACATCTGAATGATTCAGAGGACAACTGGGTGAAAGTGTTGTGGTCAGATGAGACCAAAATGGAACTCTTTGGCATCAACTCAACTTGTCATGTTTGGAGGAGGAGGAATGCTGCCTATGACCCCAAGAACTCCATCCCCACCGTCAAACATGGAGGTGGAAATATTATGCTTTGGGGGTGTTTTTCTGCTATGGGGACAGGACAAATTCACCGCATCAAAGGGACGATGGACAGGGCCATGTACCGTCATTTCTTGGGTGAGAACCTCCTTCCCTCAACCAGGGCATTGAAAATGGGTCGTGGATGGGTATTCCAGCATGACAATGACAAAACACACAGCCAAGGCAACAAAGGAGTGGCTCAAGAAGAAGCACATTAAGGTCCTGGAGTGGCCAAGCCAGTCTCCAGACCTTAATCCCATAGAAAATCTGTGGAGGGAGCTGAAGGTTTGAATTGCCAAACGTCAGCCTCGAAACCTTAATGACTTGGAGAAGATCTGCAAAGAGGAGTGGGACAAAATCCTTCCTGAGATGTGTGCAAACCTGCTGGCCAACTACTAGAAATGTCTGACTTCTGTGATTGCCAACAAGGGTTTTGCCACCAAGTACTAAGTCATGTTTTGCAGAGGGGTCAAATACGTATTTCCCTCATTAAAATGCAAATAATTTTAATAACATCTTTGACATGTGTTTTTTTGGATTTTTTTGTTGTTATTCTGTCTCTCACTGTTCAAATAAACCTACCATTAAAATTATAGACTGATCATTTTTTGTCAGTGGGCAAATGTACAAAATCAGCAGGGGATCAAATACTTTTTTCCCTCACTGTAGGTGTTGTGTCCATTTTGTTTCTCTTGAAACATGATCCCTGTGAGAGGCCATGTACAAAACGGATGTACAATATATTCAGTAGCTGGGTTTCTTTCAAAATGTTATGCAGCCAAAATTTTTTTATCTCATAAATATCAGTATATTGTCTTGTTACTTCAATGTTGTATTAACTAAAAAGCTATAAAAAATGTGTTGTATCACAACCATTGTGTCAAATGTGATGTACATCAGTTGTACAGCCTGAGTGTGTATGGGGCCAGAGAGTGACTAGTCACCCTGCATGAGAGAGACAAACACATTTTACGTACCTATAAGCAGGTCAGATCTTGGGGCAAAATGCAACTATAAATCAGTGTCAATGGTTGTTATATAACTCTTAACCATTCTTATAATTGTCTAACAAAGGTCATTAAACTTTGGACAGTGGCCAGCATTGTGCTATTAATGACTGTCCAAAAGTCATGCATTTGTGTAGATTTGCCTGTATGCTCAGTAATACACTGTAGGCTATTACTAAGTGAAGGCATATATTCTCAGTCTTTCTATGTTTCTTCATTGATCAAACTGCTGTATAAACATATGTAGCATTGCATGTGTGTGTGTGAGATAATTTGAGTTTAAACACACCTTTACAACCATATGTTATGTTGTGTATGTATGTATGTAAGTAAGTATGTATGTATGTATGTATGTATGTATGTATGTATGTATGTATGTATGTATGTATGTATGTGTGTGTGTGTGTGTGTGTGTGTGTGTGTGTGTGTGTGTGTGTGTGTGTGTGTGTGTGTGTGTGTGTACGTACTGTATATGTGTGTGTATGTATGTAAGGTAAGTGTACAGTAAGTGTGTGTGTGGTGATGAACGTCTCCCTTCCCTCCACTTGCATCTTGATATCCACTATGCCTCTATCTGTCTATTCACAGTCAAGTCCCTCACTCCACTGACATATTCAATTCAATTAGCATGCTGGCTTGGCCATGTCATCATCCTGGCCATTTTAATCATCCTGATGGGATGCAAACGGCTTAGCCAAGAGTGCCCTCTAAGGCTGCATCCCAAATAGAACCTTATTCCCTATATAGTGGACTATATTTAACCAGGACCCATAAAGCTCTGGTCAAAAGTAGTGCACTATGTAAATAATTGGGTGCTTTGGGACACAACCTAACTCATCCCTACCAGAGAGCAGATGCTAACCTACACTAAGGTGTTCAATGCAATTCTGCATAATGGCTGCATACGCTCCAGATTTCTATAGTTCGAGTTTAGCTTCCAAATAAACCAAATAATTTTCTATTGGTCGAGTACAAATATTTTGCTGATGTTATCGCGGGTATAGCGAAATGCTTAAGTTCCTAGCTCCAACAGTGCAGTAATATCTAACAATACAAAATAATACACACAGATTAAGAAAGGAATTAAGAAATATTAGAACGAGCAATATCAGAATCCGGAATATAAATATACACTGAGTATACCAAACATTGGGAACACCCTCCTGATGATGTTTTTTTAAGGGGATGACCCTTCTGGGGTTTCTTTGAATCATGATCCTTAGGATTCATATGTATAATGCACTTCCTTAGTTTAACAATACTCTGCCGGCATTGGCTCTGTACAAAAAAGCATCCGCTAGCTCTAACATTTTAAATTCCATTATATCCCAACTTTTAAAAGGAATAAGCATACGCAACTTAAAATCCCCGGTCAGTCCACCATCACGGATGTTACAGTTGCGGATTTTCTCGTTGCTGATATAGAACTCCACGCACCCACATGTAAGTCCATTCTTTGTTTGTATTTTCACCCTATGAAATATTCTTCCTGAGGAGTCAGAGGCACCTTCCCAATGGGCCTCGTAGCCTGTGAACAAGCTATACCCCTTTGTGATAACTCTCAGTTCGGGACACACCACCTTGCGAAACACATGCCAGTCTTCAAGCCTGTAGTCCATTCCTAAGGTCTGGTCTGTATATTCTTCTCCTTCGGCTATGGTATAGAGTTTCACTCTACAGGCCGGGTAATCAAACATATACCCCCATAGTTGTCCATTAGACATCAACACTTGATCCTTCAGCACAGTTGCAGGCGGTATTTGGGTTCTATACAAATTTAGAAAACGCTTTTTTGGCGCATCGTATATTGAGGCTTTATACTCTTTCCTTTATCTGTTTTATCCGGGGTCCTGCTTCCGATGTTAAGGTTGTCACGTGTGTGTCAGTAATTAAAAAATCCATGTTTTATTTCTTTCTTCTTTAGAGTGTTCTGTGGTTTAGCTCTCTTGAGGTTTCTTGGCGCTCGTAGTGTTCACAGATCTTACTTATACTCTGGCTGATGTACCCCAGAAATTATTGTTTCATATACAAGATCCCTAAACAGCAGAGCTATAAGTTCACTACAACATTGACCTACTCTTTCAAATGTTCAAACACATTCCACAGTTCAAGAAGGTCACTACACATCAATCACCATGACAGCTGTAGTGCAAACACAGGCTTTACTTTAAAGGAACAGCTGCACTATCAGGTTACATGAACACTCACTCGATAGCGTGAGAACTTCCGGACAGGATGTACATATATGGGCATAACCACGTGAGACATAAAATACCTCATAAATCACTTTTTAACACATGCCGAATACTGTATTCTCTCTTACCTGGATTCACCTGGTCAGTCTATGTCATGGAAAGAGCAGGTGTTCTTAACATTTTGTGTACTCAGTGTATATGTATATGATGGTGTGTGTAGACATTATGGACAGTATATGAATAGAAAAGTTGTGTGCAGCAGTAGTTATATAGGATGAGCAATAAGACCCAAGGAGGTGTGGTATCTGACCAAAGCATTCGGAAAATGTTCAGACCCTTTAATTTTTCCCACATTTTGGTATGTTACAGAGCTATTCTAAAATTGATTAAATAAATAATTTTCCTCATAAATCTACGCACAATACCCCATAATGACAACGTGAAAACAGGTGTTTAGAAATGATTGCTATATTCTTAAAGATAAAAAACAGAAATACCTTACATCAGTATTCAGACCCTATGAGACTCGAAATTGAGCTCAGATGCATCCTGTTTCCATTGATCATCATTGAGATGTTTCTACAACTTGATGGGAATCCACCTTTGGTAAATTCAATTGATTGTACATGATTTGGAAAGGTACACCCCTGTCTATATAAGGTCCCACAAAACCAAGCCATGAGGTTGAAGGGAATTGTCCGTAGAGCTCCGAGACAGTATTGTGTTGAGGCACATATCTGGGGAAGTGAACCAAAACATTTCTGCAGCATTGAAGGTCCCCCATCATTCTTAAATGGAAGAAGTTTGGGACCACCAAGACTCTTCCTAGAGCTGGCCGCCCGGCCAAACTGAGTAATAGGAGGAGAAGGGGCTTGGTCAGGGAGGTGATCAAGAACCCAATGGTGACTGACAGAGCACCGGAGTTCCTCTGTGGAGATGGAATAACCTTCCAGAAGGACAAACATCTCTGCAGCACTTCACCAAAGCCACTCCTCAGTAAAAAGCACATGACAGCCTGCATGTAGTTTGCCAAAAGGCACCTAAAGGACTCGCAGACCATGAAAAACAAGATTCTCTGGCCTGATGAAACCAAGATTGAACTCTTTGGTTCGAATGCCAAGTGTCACATCTGGAGGAAACCTGGCTAACATCCCTACAGTGCAGCATGGTAGTGACAGCATCATGGTGTGGGGATGTTTTTCAGCGGTAGAGACTGGGAGACTAGTTAGGATAGTGGGAAAGATTAACGGAGCAAAGTACAAAGAGATCCTTGATGAAAACCTGCTCCCTTGCGCTCAGGACCTGACTGGAGCAATTGTTCACCTTCCAACAGGACAACAACCCTAAGCACACAGCCAAGACAACGCAGGAGTGGCTTTGGGACAAGTCTCTGAATGTTCTTGAGTGGACTAGCCAGAGCCGGATCAAACATCTCTGGAGAGACCTGAAAATAGCTGTGCAGTGACGCTCCCCATCCAACCTGATAGAGCTTGAAAGGAGTTGTGGAGAAGAATGGGAGAAGCTCCCCATATACAGGAGTGCCAAGCTTGTAGCGTCATACCCAAGAAGACTCAAGGCTGTAATCAATGCCAAATGTGCTTCAACAAAGTACTGAGTAAAGGGTCTGAATACTTACACTACCGGTCAAAAGTTTTAGTACAACCACTCATTCATGGGTTTTTCTTTATTTTTACTATTTTCTACATTGTAGAATTATAGTGTAGATATCAAAACTATGAAATAACACATATGGAATCATGTAGTAACCACAAAAATGTTAAACAAATCAATATATTTTATGTTTGAGATTCTTTAAATAGCCACCCTTTGCCTTGATGACAGCTTTGCACACTCTTGGCATTCTTTCAACCAGCTTCACCTGGAATGTTTTTCCAACAGTCTTGAAGGAGTTTCCACATATGCTGAGCACTTGTTGGCTGCTTTTCCTTCACTCTGTGGTCCGACTCATCCCAAACTATCTCAATTTGGTTGAGGTTGGGGGATTGTGGAAGCCAGGTCATCTGATGCAGCCCTCCATCACTCTCCTTCTTGGTAAAATAGCCCTTACACAGCCTGGAGGTGTGTTGGATCATTTTTCTGTTGAAATACCAATGAAAGTCCCACTAAGCGCAAACCAGATGGGATGGTGTATCGCTGCAGAATGCTGCAGTAGCCATGCTGGTTACGTGTGCCTTGAATTCTAATTAAATCACTGGCAGTGTCACCAGCAAAGCACCCCCACACCATCACTCCTCCTCCATGCTTTATGGTGATAAATACACATGCAGAGAACATCCACCGGTCTAATGTCCATTGCTAGTGTTTCTTGGCCCAAGCAGGTCTCTTCTTCTTATTGGTGTCCTTTAGTAGTGGTTTCTTTTGACCATGAAGGCCTGATTCACACAGTCTCCTCTGAACAGTTGATGTTGAGATGTGTCTGTTACTTGAACTCTGTGAAGCATTTATTTGGGATGCAATTTCTGAGGCTTGTAACTCTAATGAACTTATCCCCTGCAGAAGAGGTAACTCTGGGTCTTCCATTCCTGTGGCGGTCCTCATGAGAGCCAGTTTCATCATAGTGCTTGATGTTTTTTGCGACTGCACTTGAAGAAACTTTCAAAGTTCTTGACATTTTCCGTATTGACTGACCGTCATGTCTTAAAGTAATGATGGACTGTCATTTCTCTTTGCTTATTTGAGCTGTTGTTGCCATAATATGGACAGCCCTATTTGGTAAAAGACAATCTTCTGTATACCCTTCTACCTTGGCACAACAAAACTAATTGACTCAAACGCATTAAGAAGGAAATAAATTCCTCAAATTAATTCTTAAGAAGGCACGCCTGTTCATTGAAATGCATTCAAGGTGACTACCTCATGAACTGGTTGAGAGAATGCCAAGAGTGTTGAGAGAATGCAATAAAGCCCTTTTTTAGGGAAATAATCATTTTGATTGGCTGGGCCTGGCTGCCGGGTTATGTGAAATCCATAGATTAGGGCCTAATGAATTTATTTAAATTGATTTATTTCCTTATATGAACTGTAACTCAGTAAAAACATTTAAATTGTTGCATTTCTTTCTTAGTCTACATGGACCCCGATAAAAAGTACTATAGAGGCCTCCCGAGTGGCGCAGCGATCTAAGCACAGCATTGCAATACTAGCGGCATCACTACAGACCCGGGTTTGATCCCAGGCTGTGTCACAAGCAGCCGTGACCGGGAGTTTTATAGGGCGGCGCACAATTGGCCCAGCTTTGTCCAGGTTAGGGGATGGTTTGTCCGGGGGAGCTTTACTTGGCTCATTGCGCTCTAGCGACTTCTTGTGGTGGGCCAGGCACCTGCAGGCTGACTGGTCGTCAGCTGAACAGTGTTTCCTCCGACTCAATGGTCTGGCTGGCTTCCGGTTTAAGCGGGTGGGTGTTAAGGAGTGCGGTTTGGCGGGTCATGTTTCAGAGGACGCATGACTCGACCTTTGCCTCTCCTGAGCCCGTTGGGGAGTTGCAGCGATGCGACAAGAATGTAATTAGAATTGGGGATAAAAAACAAAATATATAGTGTACTATAAAGGGAAATCATACTTTATTTGGATTTTCATACTATCAACAAACTATCTGTTGATAAGTAACTGCTTGTTAAGGTTACGGTTAGGGTTAGGTTTAGAATATGGGTTAAGGTTAGGGTTAGGACTAGGATAAGGATTAGTTGATAGTTAGTTAAAATGTTGCTGATAGTCCGTAGATTGTCTGTAGTGCATCTACACATGGACTATCCAAATAAAGTGTTACCTATAGGAAAAAAGGTTCCATTTGGAACACAGGCTACCATGTGGAGTACAGTAAGTCTGTTTTTCCTCTGCGTTATGTTTCAATTGTTAACAATTTGAATGTTACTCTTTGTTATAGGCAACCTATCACATGAGGTACCGGGACCGGTAATAAAGAAGGAAGTGACATCAGGAGGGTTGATAGGATACTTTCTGTGAAGGCTATTGCAGCCTAAAGTCTGAGGTCTATAGCCTTCCCTGTAGCTCAGTTGGTAGAGCATGGTGTTTGCAATGCATGGTGTTTGCAATGCCAGGGTTGTGGGTTCGATTCCCACGGGGGGCCATGTATGAAATGTATGCATTCACTACTGTAAGTCGCTCTGGATAAGAGCGTCAGCTAAATGACAAAAAAAAAATGTAAAAAAAAAATGTCTAAGAGAGGAAGCCTGTAAGGTCGCCACTGGTCCAAAGGAATATTCCCTTACATTTAAATGATCAACTATATGTGCTTGTAGTTAAGTCATGGGAATGTGTCTAAGTAACAGCATACGTTCAGTTCATTGTCATTGGACTAATTCAAGCACACTTTTTGGTATTTATTGTACAGTATAGCCTTAGGAGTTTGAACGATGGTGTTAAACTGTAACATCAAGACCAGGATTCATCCTGTAAATCACCATAGACTGCCATGCAAATGTCACAGAACAACATTTAACCTGTGTTTGTATAGATGGGTTTGTGAGCTAATGGGGCAAAATAACTCTTATTAAGACTAGTTGGTCAAGGTCTTAAAACTGCTGTACTAAGACCTACTCTTAAGACTTTTATTAAGGCCTACTTTGAGTCCACCTCTGAGATTGACACTAAGCACCTGCAGTACTTTTGATCATTGCGGCCTAATGTGATGTACCACTAACGCTTTGAAATCGGATACTTCCAATCAATCAATCAATCAATCAATCAATCAATCAATCAATCAAATGTATTTATATAGCCCCTTTACATCAGCAGATATCAATGACTCCTCGTACCTCTGCTTCACAATCAGGGATTCTGTGTTTACAGAATCCCTCTCGACCTTTACATCTAACTTCTCTGTCTGCAGTGCGATAACTGTGTGTGTGTTTTACTTAGCTGTGGCTGGTTTCCTGTGTGTATTCTGTAAAATAGTTGTCTAGGGTCTTTTTGCCTTATAGATGTTTGTATGTAATGTGACGGATCAAGACCTGCATGCACAAAGCGTCTCAGAATAGGAGTGCTAATCTAGGACCAGTACTTGGGCATGTGTATGTTTACTGTATATGAGACCTGCAGGTCCCTTGGCTCTCCACACCTGCGCCAGGAGTTCTTGCTAAGAGTAGTGCTAATAGTAGGTGTCTGCCTTAAAGCGGAAAAGAAAAGAGGTGTGTGTCTTTCTTATCCCTTGTTGGTATTTTTACTATCATTTAGGGCTCTTACCATTGTGCAATGGAAGGGTGAATTAACCTAGCACAGAGGGACACTACTCATGCTAGCCTCGCTCACAGCTCCATTTCCTCTTCATCTCACTGTCTGTGGCAATAGAAGCCTGTGTGACATACATGACACTGACTTTTGATAGTGTATGATCATCTGCTTATGATATTTGTTTATGTTTATCTGTTTATGCTGCTACAGCATTAGAGGAGCTTTTACAACTGACTTTCCCTCGATCGAGTGCATCCGTCTATGTGTTTGTGTGTGTATGTGTGTGTGTGCATGTCTCACACATCCCACTCACACATTCATATGTGTGTGTGTGTGTGTATGTCTATGTATGCTTGGGTGTGTGTGTGTGTGTGTGTGTGTGTGCTGTGATGCCTCTCTGCAGTGCTTGAGGACATTGACCTTGGCAAGGCTTTGACCCATACAGTGAGCCTGGCAGCCTAGAACTCCATGGCAGGCTTTTATGAATGAACAACTGTGACTGGAATTTTAATGTAGCATCCGAAGCTAAACCCAGTGCTGCAATGAACAACCTGGCACAACACAGACATAATTCCAATCTGCTTCTCTATGGATCAATGGCAAAGGAGGGAGTACATGGAAGTCAAATTATACAGTCCAGCAGTTAACAAAATGGTTTTATGTTCAGATATTTACTTTAGGGTGTTGTAAGGTAAACAACCCATCTGTATTTTACAATCCTGTTCAGCATTTTTTTTCTAAACGCATTCTAGCACTTTTATATTTGGAGTCATAATCAGTGCTTAGTTACAATAAGAGGGTTGAATAATAAGAATCATATAGATACCATATAGATACAAATTCTGGCAGTTACCACCCTACGTCCTGTATTTGAGGTGTTTCATCGGTCTGTATATTGTAGACCTTAAGAATTTAGCATATCTGGTGACATTAGCCTCTATACTCTGCAGATTGCAGGGCTGGCTGTCTAGGCACATGGTGTGTGTAGGACTGGGGGGTTGCTGCTGTGTTTTCTTTGTGATGCTGGTCACGTGCAGGCTCTCTACAGAGACCCAACAGGGAGGCCTCAACTGTCGCTCACTCACTGGGGCTCCCCCCGTACTGACTGGTTCAAACCAAGGTTTCCTGTGTGCAACAAAACCATTTAAGCCCACTGAGCTAAAGCCTAGACATTAGCTCGGGGAGTTAACGTGAGTCTTCTGGTCTCAGGAATCGGTACTCATCAAGTGAGCATGGTTCAACCTCTGTTATACTTTACCTGCCTTTGACCTCCTTTGCAAAGAGCCATCAGGGTCACGGCACCAAAGTGAGCGACTGGGTTTCAAACATGGGTGTACTCTACCTTCTGAGCCAGTATAGTAGTACAAACAGTCTGATCTTGTGCTTGATGTCCCAGCTCTCTCATCAGCCTTGCTGACAGGCAGAGAGTGGTGTGTGTTTGTGTTGGCCTGTCTAGAGCCCAGTTCATACCTGGTTTGAACATGCGTCCATTGTCCAGATCTTGTCCAAATTCTTATTTTACCCACCTCTGTCGACAGGTGTAGGCAATCAAAAGACTCATTTTGATCTGATTGTGATGAGATCTTCCTGACCACCTCCGGTAGTTGAAGACACATTTTGTACGAATATCCTTGAAGTGTAAATGAATCCGTACAACGAAAGCATATACATTTGACCAATATCAAGGTTGTCCCACCCTAAAAAAATAAATGCTCACCGGCCAGTTGAATTAAGTGCCTACTGGCACTTTGGACCGAGGCCACAATACAATACCACGTCCAGCTCTAAAGTAGCTTAAAGAGTCCTTCATATTGAAGCCTACATCATATTGGACAATTGCCTCGCTCATGCTCACAGAAAGCTATTTGCCTTTACGCATCAGGTTGGACATCTTCTGCACTTCATTGATAGCTGTAAAATGCTCATAGCTGTAAAATGAAATAGAAAATAAATACTAATGGAAATGGAAAAGGACTGCATGATAATACCAATATATTATGTTCATATCTGATATAGCAACTGAATTAGAATATTCACCACTTGCCCACCATTCATAGGTACCCAAAACCAGCTTCTCCCATTGATTCCCACTGGTGAGGTACTTTTTCTTAATGGGAGGAATCTCCCCTATTCTCAGAGGCATAGGCTGCATCTCAAATGGCACCCAATTCTCTATATAGTGCACTCTTTTTGACCAGGGCCCATAGGGTGGTGCACCATAGGGAATAGGGTGCCATTTGGGATGCAGCCATGCTATTATTGTAGACTGGAGGTAATAAACGGCATGGTTGTTAGTCTGGACTGAGTTCAGGATGAGGAAAATGTTGCAGACGTTTAAGAAACTGTGCTGTGTTGAATGACTAGTTGAGGAACATTGTAAGTATGGCAATAGACAAAGAATTGTAATTATGGCAATAGACCAAGAATTTTGGGCTCCGGAGTGAATGGCTGACCGATTAAATGCAGCGCTCCGGTGGATGAATAGCAAGCTCACTCAGGATCTCTCAAAGCAGACATGAGATGAATGGCATGAGTGATGTCGGGGCTGTTTGAAAGCTTTAAAGGAGCAATCTGTTTACCACAAAAGTGGCAGGGGTGGGTGCACTTTGTTGTTGTTTGAATCCCAGATTGACCATTTACTGTAAGTGCTGGAGAGTCGTTGTGCACGGTTGTGACATGTCTGTAGTCTGTGGCTGTGAGGAGCGAGTGGAAAACGGATGTAAAAGGGAATGGCAGAGAAGGCTGCTAGTGTTAGTGTGGTGAATTCCGCCTCTTTGGAGAAATGCTGAGACACATTTTGACTTCCTCATACAGGGAGGCAACAGAGAAATGTGTTAAGGGAAATTATTAATTGATCTTACCAGCCAGCTACCTGTTAGAACGTAGAACCTTGTTGACATAATCAAGCTGTTAGCTGTTAGCTGTTAACTCCTGCTAAAAGGTCAACGTGAGGATACCCCACTCACACACTCTCTTTCTCTCTGCTCTATATTTGAGATGATCTCTGGTTGGTGAATGGGTTTTATGAACAAATCTGAAAAGTCAACAGATGACTGGTGACATGACAGTCTTGTGATCTACAGTAGGGGCTTGACCTCCTGGCTGTCTCCCTCAGCTCTGAGAACCACTCTTTGGTTGTTGTGATGTAACACTTTTGGCACTGCTGAAGTCAAATCTAGGATCAGTTCCCATTCCCCGAATCCTAACCGTAACCATTAGTGTGGAAAATACAAAACTGACCCAAAATTAGCATCTGGAGGCAACTTCACCCTATACCCCTGGCACTGGTCGTAGACGGGGTTGCCCTTCACCCACACTCCACCTTGTGAGAAGTCACTCGGTAGTTAGTTGGTGGTACAGTAATCGAAAAAGTTTGGGAACCACTGAGTTACAGTAAGCATGTATCCAAAAGGAAGTTGCTGGGGTCTTTTTACACTGCTTTACTAAAACTCCATTGGCCAATAGAGTACTGTAATTTACATAGCAGATGCTTTTATCCAAAGTGACAACAGTAAGTCCATACATTTTCACCCCAGTGGGAATCAAACCCACATCCATGGTGTTGCTAGTGCCATTTACTTAAAACTGAGACACAAAGGACCATTTACAATACTTTAGTGTAAAAAACAATACATGATTGTGGAAGAGGTATTCAATGATCACACCTTTGACCACACATGGGATAGAAAAGATGAAAATGAGATTTTCTGTCAATTTTGATGGGTAGTGCAAGTGAATAGCCTAATGTGAAAATAGTGTAAAGTACTGTAATTTACAGTACTGTCGCATATTATTTTCAGCACTTAAAAGGGCAATTCTGAAGCACGTAGGACTATCTTTCATGTTTTTGCTAATGGTTTAACTGATTGTTAAAACTACCACATTGAGAATGTATCATTATGTTGTGTTTTGGTGATTAAACCAATGTTTTCATTATATTTCACAGTAAACGTATATTTTGGATCAATGGTTGTGTGGCGAAAGATGTCTCCCAGCAAAATTAATGCACAATGAAAGATTTTGAATGTCATTTTTTAAATTTTTTTTAAATTTTTTAACTAAGTCAGTTAATTAAGAACAAATTCTTATTTACAATAACGGCCTAGGAACAGTGGGTTAACTGCCTCGTTCAGGGACAGAACCACAGATTTTTACCTTGTCAGCTTGGGGATTCAATCTAGCAACTTTTCGGTTACTGGTCCAATGCACTAACCACTAGGCTACCTGCCACCCCTAGATGCCATCAAGATCTTGTTGGTGTTTATTGTGACATGATGTGGTTGTGTACTGGTTGCAGAAGGATGCAATTGTTTTGCGAAAATTCAAATATTTTTACATGGTTGTAATCACACCCACCTGTGCCTTTTGGTGTATTTAACCAACTGAATTTCACAGTGTTCCGTGCACTCGTTTTTTGCTGACTGCCACATTTCCTCTGTTCCATTCATTTCTTCTCCATCAGTCAGGCAGACGACAGGTATGTGAAAGGAGCGGAGGCTGAATGAGAGTGTTAAACAGAATAGGGAAAGAAAGGTTGCTTTTGAAGAGATGGTGGCAGTCAAGGCACCTCAGCTACAGGAGCTGTCACTCAAAGGCAGCAGGCTTCCTTTGAAGTGTGGTTCTCTGTATGTCACGGTTGTCGTAAGAACGGGACCAAGGCGCAGCGGATGTTGAGTTCCACATATTTATTACAAAGTGAAATTTTAAGCAAAAGCAAATAAATCAATAAATGACCACCGAAATGTGACTACGTTGTGCACATGCACAAACACAAAACAATATCCCACAAACAGAGGTGGGAAAATAGCTACCTAAATATGATCCCCAATTAGAGGCAACGACTACCAGCTGCCTCCAATTGGGAACCAAACCAAAACACCAGCATAGAAGATTTATCCCTCCACAGATGTGCATGGTTGCAGGGTGTACATTTTCTCTCACTTCATGATGTAATGCTGAAATTAGTTATGAAGGCCAAGTTCCAGGCTGACTCAATTGCAGACTCATGCCAGATCTCACAATGCCTATATATGTGTTTAAAATCACACAATATAGCAATCTGATGCCCGACTGCGTAGACGATGATGTTACACAACCAATGGTCGATGCAATGTAATGTCTGCAATGTATTCCAGCTGGTATGTGTGTGTGTACGCATGCGTGCATGTTCCCTGTAATAAGAGAGAAAGACAGCACATTTACACTGACTGATCTAATCTCTCTGAGAAGTCTGCATCCTGCAGCCATACACATAACTCAATTCCCCTCAGACACATTTCTCTTTCCACGCACAGACACAAGACACACAGTCAGTCATACAGACACAGCTTGGTTGCGCACACACACACACACACACACACACACACACACACACACACACACACACACACACACACACACACACACACACACACACACACACACACACACACAAACATGTATTGTTTTCTCTATTGCCTTTTCAACATATAGTGCCTTCATTAAGTATCCAAAATTCTTGACGTTTTTTCCCAAATGTTGTTGTGTTACTGCCTGAATTTAAAATGTAGATTGTTTGACACTGGCCTACACACAATACCCCATAATGTCAAAATGGTATAATGTTTTTCAATTTTTTTTTTACAAATTAATACAAAAATGAGTATTCAACCCCTTTGTTATGGCAAGCCATAATATGTTCAGGAGTTACCATCTCACCGTGGAGGTATTTGACAGCCTTGAGGTTAGCCTAGCATCGTGCGACATCGAGAGAGAATTGCTTGGGGAAGATTAACGAGTTCATGTTTCCATGGGATATCGGTTACTGATAAGGAGTATTGTCTGCATTGATAGCTGTGCTTGCTGTGGATCTTGTGAGGAAACCTTCACGGAACTGCTATACTTTGCTGAGGGAATATCTACGAGTAGTGAGTAACCACAACGGTGGAGTGCTTCTGGACTTTATGTCTGTCGTAATATTTTTTTTTGTGCTCCAATGTGCCAACGGGTTAAGCAAGCTTGAAATAAGTTGGACATGGGTTGTGCACGACTCATTGGGGTTTATTATTTTTATTTATTTTGATGTGGTGCATTAAAAATGTAATAATACACATCTTGAACCTTATGTATGTTGCCTTGGTGGAATCATTTACTGTTTCAATTTAATTTAATGCATGGGAAAGCATATCCTTATACAATAACAAAAATCTATAATCATTCTATCTGAAGTTAATACCCTAGTTGTCATCACCATAGATAGTTTACAATAGGGATTGTTATTGGAGATGTCCTTCTCACCTAACATCCCATGCGGTTGAGATATTCTATGTAAGGTAATATCGTGAGAGTCAAATTCGAGCCTGGTGAGAGGGTTACAGGTACAAATAAAAAAACAGACATTGAATATCCTTTTGAGCATGGTGAAGTTATTAATTACACTTTGGATGGTGCATCAATACACCTAGTCACTACTAGGATACATGTGTCCTTCCTAACTAAAATGCCGGAGAGGAAGGAAACCACTCAGGGATTTCAACATGAGGCCAATGGTGACTTTAAAACATTTACAGAGTTTAATGGTAGAATAGGATGATAGGATAGGAGATTGATAGGATAGGAGAAAACTGATGATGGATCAACAACATTGTAGTTACTCCACAATTCTAACCTAAATGACAGAGTGAAAAGAAGGAAGCCTGTACAGAATACAAATATTCCAAAACATGCCTCCTGTTTGCAACAAGGCACTAAAGTAATACTGTCAAAAATGTGGCAAAGCAATTCACTTTTTGTCCTGAATACAAAGTGTAATGTTTTGGGCAAATACAATACAACACATTACTGAGTACCACTCTCCGTATTTTCAAGCGTAGTGGTGGCTGCATCATGTTATGGGTGTGCTTGCAATTGTGAAAGACTGGGGAGTATTTTCAGGATAAAAAAGTAGTTGAATGGAGCTAAGCACAGGCAAAATCCTAGCGAAAAACCTGGTTCAGTGTGCTTTCCATCAGACAATAACCTGGAATAATCTACTCTGGACTTGCTTACCAAGAAGACCGTGAATGTTTCTGAGTGGCCGATTTACAGTTTTGACTTAAATCTATTTGAAAATCTATGGCAAGACCTGAAATGGTTGTCTAGCAATGATCAACAACCAATTTGACAGAGCTTGAAGAATTTTGAAAAGAATAATGGGCAACTGTTGCAGAATATAGGTGTGGAAAGCTCTTAGAGACTTTTCCAGAAAGACTCATAGCTGTAATCGCTGCCCAAACTGCTTCTACAAAATATTGACTCGAGTGTGAATACTTACAATAGGTAAATTAGATATTTCTGTATTACAGGTTCAATACATTTGCAAAAAATTCTAAAACCACGTTTTCACTTCGTCAATATGGGATATTGTGTGTAGATGTGTGAGAAAAAAAATATTTAATCCATATTGAATTCAGGTTGTAACACAACAAAATGTGGAATAAGTCAAGGGGTATGAATAATTTCTGAAGGCACTGTAAGCCTATTCATCACGTAATTTATACCTCATTCAGAGGACTTGAACTACTTTGGACCAGGGCCCAGTGCATTATATGCAGATGTATGATCTTCATTTGAACCAGTTTGCTACAGCAGGAAACTAATACTGCAGCAATAGGATATGTGAATTATTATGTGGATGATAATTAATGGACATTTGTTGTAGGGGTTGATATATTTTTCATAGGGCAAATCAAGTCGGACATTTTAAAGTGGAAATTACAAACTTTAGAAGACTTTTTAAACCTCGAATGCACCACACATTTGCATTTCCTGCTGTGTAGGAAATTTCTCAGCAACAAAAGAGTGATCAAATTAAGATCCTGCATCTGTAGAGAATAGTGTGTCATTTGTGATGCACTATATCTTTCCCCCAGTGAAAGCTCCAGTGGGCTTCCAGGATGTGTAGACTGAGGAGATGGGGGAGGGGATCATTGGCAAGGCAGGATGTGCCAGTACATCACTGGGGCAAGCTTCCTGCCATCCAGGACCTCTACACCAGGCGGTGTCAGAGGAAGGCCCTAAGAATTGTCAAAGACCCCAGCCAGCCCAGTCATAGACTATTCTCTCTACTACCGCATGGCAAGCGGTACCGGAGTGCCAAGTCTAGGACAAAAAGGCTTCTCAACAGTTTTTACCCCCAAGCCATAAGACTCCTGAACAGGTAATCAAATGGCTACCTGGACTATTTGCATTGTGTGCGCCCCACCCCAACCGCTCTTATTACACTGCTGCTACTCTCTGTTTATCATATATGCATCGTCACTTTAACTATACATTCATGTACATACTACCTCAATTGGCCAGGCCAACCAGTGCTCCCGCACATTGGCTAACTGGGCTATCTGCATTGTGTCCCACCCACCACCCGCCAACCCCTCTTTTACACTACTGCTACTCTCTGTTCATCATATATGCATAGTCACTTTAACCATATCTACATGTACATACTACCTCAATCAGCCTGACTAACCGGTGTCTGTATGTAGCATCGCTACTGTTTATAGCCTGTCTTTTTACTGTTGTTTTATTTCTTTACCTACCTATTGTTCACCTAATACCTTTTTTGCACTATATGTTAGAGCCTGTAAGTAAAAATTTCACTGTAAGGTCTACACCTGTTGTATTCAGCGCATGTGACAAATAAACTTTGATTTGATTTGATAAGGACAGGTCAAGCCAACAGAGGAGAGAGGCACTTCATGACTGCACCATAATGAAAGTCATCCTGACAATAACCGACAATGTGATTAATATTTTATGTTTTTGTTTTTTTTGTGGCGGGTGGCATTACCTTGAAGGAGCCGAAAGATTTAATGCTAGCAGTGTGTGGCAGGGAATTTTGGCTGGCTCCCCAAATCAGGGGCATACGCTTTGCTTTGCTACACCACCCCACAGCCCCAGACTGAAGAGAAGCGCATCTGATTCAGTTGTGCCTCATTTGGCGGATAAATGGACTTGCCACGATGAAGTACATGCCTCAGCTTGATGGAGAGATAATTACAAACATACGTGCTATGCTGCCCAATCCAAAATCAGCCCTTAGCTCCTAGGCAGTGGTGTAAATTGGAGAGGATTGTATGGGTATAGGCAATATGGAAGTAGTTCCACCTTGATATCTGATAGGTTAGGTATATTTTCAAATAAAATAAAATGTTATTTGTCACATACGCCGAATACAACAGGTGTAGTAGACCTTCCACCTTATTGCTCATGTCTACCCAGTCCTCACAGATCTGCATACGTGGTTAGGGGATATAGGGATATGGGGTCAGGGGTTAATTTGGGATTGCATGTTTCTGTGATGTTAGGATGTGGAATGGCGATGATGTACTGTATAGCAGATCACAGCTTTTGACTCATTCTTTATTTATCCTGTCTGGGCGAGGTGGGACGCTTGCGTCCCATCCTAGTCAACAGCCAGTGCAATCGCGTGGCACAAAATACAAATACCTCAAAAATGCTATAACTTCAATTTCTCAAACATATGACTATTTTACACCATTTTAACTTGTTATGGATAGGGGGCAGTATTTTCACGGCCGGATAAAAAACGTACCCGATTTAATCTGATTATTAGTCCTGCCCAGAAACTAGAATATGCATATAATTATTAGCTTTGGATAGAAAACACTCCAAAGTTTCTAAAACTGTTTGAATGGTGTCTGTGAGTATAACAGAACTCATTTGGCAGGCCAAAACCTGAGAAGATTCCAAACAGGAAGCGCCCTCTCTGACTATTTCTTGGCCTTCTTGATCATCTCTATCCAAAACAGGGGATCTCTGCTGTAACGTGACATTTTCTAATGTCCTAGGAGTGTCATCTGATGAAGATCATCAAAGGTTAGTGCTGCATTTAGCTGTGGTTTTGTTTTTTGTGACATTATATGCTAGCTTGAAAAATGGGTGTCTGATTATTTCTGGCTGGGTACTCTGCTGACATAATCTAATGTTTTGCTTTTGCTGTAAAGCCTTTTTGAAATCGGACAGTGTGGTTAGATAAAGGAGAGTATCTGACAACAAATTGTCAGATAGGGCACTTCCTGTATGACATCTTCTCAGGTTTTGGCCTGCCATATGAGTTCTCTTATACTCACAGACACCATTCAAACAGTGTTAGAAACTTTAGTGTTTTCTATCCAAATCTACTAATTATATGCATATTCTCGTTTCTGGGCAAGAGTAGTAACCAGTTTAAATCGGGTACGTTTTTTATCCGGCCGTGCAAATACTGCCCCCTAGCTCCAACAGGATTTATACCAGGCAACAGATTTGGGCCTAATTTCTACAAAAACTATCTCAATACTTTACTTGCTGAACTGTGAGCACCAACTCAGCCAACCTACCCAGAGCTAAACTTCATTCCACAGTTAGCATAGCATTAGCCAGTGCCTTGCAACAGTCACTTTGCATTAGTATTATCTAGCACATCAAACTAATACTATACCTCTGTGTCATTGGGTAATCTAATAGTTTTATTGGATTCTGCATTGCTGCCTGTATTCTCTAGCTTGTATTACCCAGTTTTTGTAGGATTTCACTTCAACATGTTTTTATACGTAGGCCTATAGTGCATAGCTTAGCCTTGCATAGCCACCTAACAAATTATAATTACCAAGGTTATAAAGCCAGACTCTGTTGTGTAGTAATTGACCTCTCTTCAGACACTTTTAGTCAAAAGATGAGGACCAACATGTTACGTTGACATTTTGTATAGCATATTCATGGCATTCACACAATAGAAGGTGTCAGTGTGCAACTCTCAATTCCCTCCCCCTGATGTGGTGTGCGCCCTTCCTCTCTTTTCCGGGCAGAGAAGAACAGAACAGAAAAGGTGAGGAGAGGAGGAAGAGCAGCATTGCATGCGAAATGATCTCGGGGATACACGTTAGGTCCAGGCGAAAAGGAGAGGAAGGCATGCACGTGAGATGGAGATGAGTGAGAGAAGGAGGTAGAGAGAGGCAGAGTGAGAGAGAGTGAGTCATCAGTTCTTCTTTATAATCTAAATGCAAATGTGTGGAGTACAGAAAAATATTATCTCCAAAAACACTTGTTTACTATTGTGTATAGTGTTTGCGTCCTGTGTGTGTTCGTCATTGATCAAACTGCTTTTTCAACACAATGGATTGCCTGTGTGAGAGAGTTTGAGTTTAAAAACACCTTTACAACCGCATGTTATGTGTAAATACACTGAGTATAAAAACATTAAGAACACTTTCCATGACATAGACCGACCAGGTGAATCCAGGTGAAAGCTATGATCTCTTATTGATGTCACTTGTTAAATCCACTTCAATCAGTGTAGATGAAGGGGAGGAGACAGGTTAAGGAAGGATTTTTAACCTCTTTGATGTAAATCCCCTGTTTAGGTAACCTGCGCGGTTCTGGTACCGATTCCCGACCGACTTTTTCATTTATAAATCGATCTACGCCACTTCTACTATTTCATTCACCCTTCTGACTGTCCATCAACTCCTGGCTGAACCCTACTTCACAGCCTCTAACAACACATACAGTGGGGAGAACAAGTATTTGATACACTGACGATTTTGCAGATTTTCCTACTTACAAAGCACGTAGAGGTCTGTAATTTTTATCATAGGTACACTTCAACTGTGAGAGACGGAATCTAAAACAAAAATACAGAAAATCACATTGTATGATTTTTAAGTAATTCATTTGCATTTTATTGCATGACATAAGTATTTGATACATCAGAAAAGCAGAACTTAATATTTGGTACAGAAACCTTTGTTTGTAATTACAGAGATCAAACGTTTCCTGGAGTTCTTGACCAGGTTTGCACACACTGCAGCAGGGATTTTGGCCCACTCCTCCATACAGACCTTCTCCAGATCCTTCAGGTTTCGGGGCTGTCGCTGGGCAATACGGACTTTCAGCTCCCTCCAAAGATTTTCTACTGGGTTCAGGTCTGGAGACTGGCTAGGCCACTCCAGGGCCTTGAGATGCTTCTTACGGAGCCACTCCTTAGTTGCCCTGGCTGTGTGTTTCGGGTCGTTGTCATGCTGGAAGACCCAGCCACGACCCATCTTCAATGCTCTTACTGAGGGAAGGAGGTTGTTGACCAAGATCTTGCGATACATGTCCCCATCCATCCTCCCCTCAATACAGTGCAGTCGTCCTGTCCCCTTTGGAGAAAAGCATCCCCAAAGAATGATGTTTCCACCTACATGCTTCACGGTTGGGATGGTAATCTTGAGGTTGTACTGATCCTTCTTCTTCCTCCAAACACGGCGAGTGGAGTTTAGACCAAAAAGCTCTATTTGTCTCATCAGACCACATGACCTTCTCCCATTCCTCCTCTGGATCATCCAGATGGTCATTGGCAAACTTCAGACGGGCCTGGACATGTGCTGCCTTGAGCAGGGGGACCTTGCGTGCGCTGCAGGATTTTAATCCATGACGGCGTAGTGTGTTACTAATGGTTTTCTTTGAGACTGTGGTCCCAGCTCTCTTCAGGTCATTGACCAGGTCCTTCCGTGTAGTTCTGGGCTGATCCCTCACCTTCCTCATGATCATTGATGCCCCATGAGGTGAGATCTTGCATGGAGTCCCAGACCGAGGGTGATTGACCGTCATCTTGAACTTCTTCCATTTTCTAATAATTGCGCCAACAGTTGTTGCCTTCTCACCAAGCTGCTTGCCTATTGTCCTCTAGCCCATCCCAGCCTTGTGCAGGTCTACAATTTTATCCCTGATGTCCTTACACAGCTCTCTGGTCTTGGCCATTGTGGAGAGGTTGGAGTCTGTTTGATTGAGTGTGTGGACAGGTGTCTTTTATACAGGTAACGAGTTCAAACAGGTGCAGTTAATACAGGTAATGAGTGGAGAACAGGAGGGCTTCGTAAAGAAAGGTCTGTGAGAGCCGGAATTCTTACTGGTTGGTAGGTGATCAAATACTTATGTCATCCAATAAAATGCAAATTAATTACTTAAAAATCATACAATGTGATTTTCTGGATTTTTGTTTTAGATTCCGTCTCTCACAGTTGAAGTGTACCTATGATAAAAATTACAGACCTCTACATGCTTTGTAAGTAGGAAAACCTACAAAATCGGCAGTGTATCAAATACTTGTTCTCCCCACTGCATGCCTGGAATCCTTACATCATAACCCAGCAGGAGAGAGTTGCTGTAGCACATTCAGAGATCGATTTATAGCCAGTATTCTAAAAATAAATTATGTTTGTCATAGACGGACAAGATTCATTTGAGATGAAAGGCTAGTTTCCAATGAGTTCAGGAAGCCAAGCTACATCTCTATGAGACGTTCACATCGATGGGAGCAGATGTTTTGATCAAGAGAGACCTTTAAAAAAATATGCACATTTTCTGAAACACTAAATATACAAATATGTATTTTACAGTTATAAGGAAGGTGAAATCTTATAGTTAGTCGTTTAATAAATTAATTATACAAATATTTAGAAAAAATTGAAGTAATTTCAAGCCTTATACAGTTTTGTTGCATAGGAAATGCATCATATAAAATATTTCATATTTTCATATTTGTATCATATTTGTACTGTGTACTGTACTTGTGTCCTCAAAAGTGACTACACCTCAGCAATTTATAACTATCTTTACCAGAAAGGTGAGATTTGAGCCTTTCTTGGAGTATGTAGCATTACTAGTTATTGTTTATGGCCCTCTCGTGGTAAATAATTACTTTTAGGTAATTATTTTAGTTACATTTCAAGCCTTGAGACATTTGACACATGGATTATTATGTATGTGTGCCGTTCAGAGGGTGAATGGGCAAGACAAACTATTTAAGTGCCTTTGAATGGGGTTTGTATCAAGAACTGCAACCCTTCTGGCTTTTCACACTCAACAGTTGCCTGTGTGTATAAAGAATGTTCCACCACCCAAAGGACATCCAGCCAACTTGACACAACTGTGGGAAGCATTGGAGTCAACATGGGCCAGCATCCCTGTGGAACACTTTCGACACCTTGTAGAGTCCATGCCTCGATGAATTGAGGCTGTTCTGAGGGAAAGGGGGGGTGCAACTCAATGTATGTGTATGTGTTTGTATATGTACATATGGCCAAAGGTATGTGGACACCTGCTCGTCGAACATTTCATTCCAAAATCATGGGCAATAATATGGAGTTGGTCCCCCCTTTGCTGCTAGAACAGCCTCCACTCTTCCTCTGGGAAGGCTTTCCACTAGATGTTGGAACATTGCTGCGAGGACTTGATTCTATTCAGCCACAACAGCATTAGGTCTGGCTCGCAGTCGGCATTCCAATTCATCCCAAATGTGTTCGATGGGGCTGAGGTCAGGGCTGTATGCAGGCCAGTAAAGTTCTTCCACACCGATCTCGACAGACAATTTCTCTATGGACCTCGCTTTGTGCATGGGGGCATTGCCATGCTTAAACAGGAAAGGGCCTTCCCCAAACTGTTGCCACAAAGTTGGAAGCACAGAATCATCTAGATTGTCGTTGTATGCTGTAGCGTTAAGATTTCCCTTCACTGGATCTAAAGGGCCTAGCTCGAACCATGAAAAACAGCCCCAGACCATTATTCCTCCACCACACTTTACAGTTGGTACTATGCATTCGGGCAGGTAGCGTTCTCCTGGCATCCGCCAAACCCAGATCCATCAGTCAGACTAAGAACAGACGGCTGAGCCGCTGTTGCTCTTAGACATTTCCACTTCACAATATCAGCACTTACAGTTGACCGGGGAAGCTCTAGCAAGGCAGAAATTTGATGAACTCACTTGTTGGAAAGGTGGCATCCTATGACGACTGCCAATGTTTGTCTATGGAGATTGCATTGTTGTGTGCTCGATATTATACTCCTGTCAGCAACGGGTGTGGCTGAAATAGCCGAATCCACTAGTCTGAAGGGGTGTCCACATAGTTTTGCAAAATGTGGAAAAAGTATTCACTTTTTCCACATTTTGTTACATTACGGCCTGATTCTAAAATAAATTAAATAAATAAAAATAAATCTACACACAATACCCCATGATGACAAAGCAAAAAGAGAAATTTTGCCAAATGTATTAAAAATAAAAAACAGAACATTAACATTAACATAAGTACACAGACTTTGCTATGAGACTCAAAATTGAGCTCAGGTGCATCTTGTTTCCATTGATCATCCTTGAGATGTTTCTACAATTGATTGGAAATTATTTGGAAAGGCACACACCTGTCTATATAAGGTCCCACAGTTGACATTGCATGTCAGAACAAAAACCAAGCCTTGAGGTCGAAGGAATTGTTCGTAGAGCTCCAAGACAGGGTTGTGACGGGGAACAGATCTGAGGAAGGGAACCCAAAAAATGTTTGGTAACACTCCTCAGTAAAAGGCACATGACAGCCAGCTTGGAGTTTGCCAAAAGGCACCTAACGAATCTCAGACCATGAGAAACAAGATTCTCTGGTCTGATGAAACCAAGATTGATTGATTTGGCCTGAATGCCAAGCGTCACTTCTGGAGGAAACCTGCCACCAGCCCTTACGGTGAAGCATGGTGGTGGCAGTACCACGCTGTGGGGATGTTTTTCAGCGGCAGGGACTAGGAGACTAGTCAGGATCGAGACAAATATGAACGGAGCAAAGTACAGAGATCCTTGATGAAAACCTGCTCCACAGCGCTCAGGACCTGACTGGGGTGAAGGTTCACCTTCCAACAGGACAACGACTCCAAGTACACAGCCCCAAAAAAATACAGAAGTGTCCTTGAGTGGCCCAGCCAGAGCCCAGACTTGAACCCGATCGAACCTCTCTGGAGAGACCTGAAAACAGCTGTCCAGTGACACTCCCCATCCAACCTGACATAGCTTGAGAGAATCTACAGAGGAGAATGGGAGAAACTCCCCAAATACCGGTGTGCCAAGCTTGTAGAGTCATACCCAAGAAGACTCAAGGCTGTAATTGCTGCCAAAGGTGCTTCAACAAAGTACTGCGTAAAGGGTCTGAATACTTATGTAAATTTGATATTTAAGTTTTTATATTTAATAAATTAGCAATAATTTCTTAAAACCTCTTTTTGCTTTTTATTATGGGGTATTGTGTGTAAATTGATGAGGAATAAAACAATTTTAATAGATTTTAGAATAAGGCTGCAACATAACTTTTTTTGTTATAGTCAAGGGGTCTTAATACTTTCCAAATGCAGTGTATAGTGTATCAGTTCGTGTGTGTGTGTGTGCATAGCTTAAAATGGGAACTTCACTTGCAAGGCTTTAAACGAAGTAGAGGTGCTACATTGGCCATGTTTCCCCCCCTCTCTTTCTCTCCCTCTCTCTGGCAGTTCAAGCAGTGGATAAAGTGACTAATCCCATCTGGATCCTGATTGGTCAGAATTTGTATTGGTAACGGTGATGGTCATCAATGCTTGGAAAAGGTTGCTGGAAACGATACTGAAACCCATAGGCTACTCACGCCATTATGCAATCACACACACACACACACACACACACACACACACACACACACACACACACACACACACACACACACACACACACACACACACACACACCACACACACACACACACACACACACACACACACACACACACACACACACACACACACACACACACACGTGCACCGCCAGAGTTATTTCTCCACATAATGAATGGGAACCATATAAATATAATTCTATGGGAAAATCCCCTCAGACCATAGCAATTTGACTGCACCCTCATGGGTACACTTACGGCTGCCAGTCCACCGATCAACCACCCATGTATTTCTATGCTGGGAACATGACCGAGGTGTTGTCTTTGGCATTGCGAGACCATGGGAATATAAGGTTCTATCTGCGCAAAGCATAGTTCTGTGATATGCGCAAAGCATTGTTCTGAGATATTGAGCATCAAAGTTTTCACATCCAAGATCTCAGAACAGTTTTTTTTGTGAATTCTTTCATAACCCATTAAAGTCCTCACCTTAAAGGTACCGAAATTGCATTTGTAAATTTTTATTTTTTTAGGGGGGTACAATCGCAGATAGAACATAAGGTTAGAACAAACTTATCACATTTTATTGATTACTAGCAATTGAAAACTCAAGTCATGTGCAAATGCCAGACCACCCCCTTCAATCGCTGAAATGTCAATCTGGGTTCAGCTGTAAGGTTCTATCTTTTTTATTATTATTTAAATTTCAATGGAAAAGTACAGACATTTAATGGTGAAATAAAGAGAAAACCCTCCATTCTTTCTAATGAAATCATCAAATATATTAATTCATGTTCATCACACATTTGTTAAAGCGATAGTTCCCGAAAATGACAAATACATTATATCCTATGGATAAGTAGCAACATTCCTAAAGCTTAGCACTGGATGAGTAAACTGATATATTTTTGTGGTCTCTGTCACACAAAGAAACAAGACCTCTACTGGAAGCTTCATTAAATAGTACCCGCAAAATACCAGTCTCAACGTCAACAGTGAAGAGGCGACTCTGGGATGCTGGCCTTCTAGGCAGAGTTCCTCTGTCCATTGTCTGTGTTCTTTTGCCCATCTTAATCTTTTATTTTTATTGGTCAATCTGAGATATTACTTTTTCTTTGCAACTCTGCCTAGAAGGCCAGCATCCCGGAGTCGCCTCTTTTTTTGCAGGTACTATGTAATGAAGCTGCAAGTTTAGACTTGTGAGGCGTTTGTTTCTCAAACTAGACACTATAATGTTCTTGTCCTCTTGCTCAGTTGTGCACCGGGGCCTCCCACTCCTCTTTCTATTCTGGTTAGAGCCAGTTTGCGCTGTTCTATGAAGGGAGTAGTACACAGCGTTGTACGATATCTTCAGTTTCTTGGCAATTATTTTAAACCCTACCACCCTTCCCCTAATTTGAGTAAACTAATGGACAACAACACTTAGGCTTCTACTTCCAGCTTTACATACTATATACATTTTACGGACACAGTGTATTTTTACATTAGTTATCTTTTGTTTATTTTTAGTCCCATCCTTCAGCTACCCTCAACCCCTCATCATTTAGCTATTTGATATCAAAAATGTAGTACCACTTTAGGTATCACATTTTTTTTTCAAGTATTTGATAAAATATTGAATTTGCCCATAACAACGCATTGAATAACACATTCATAAATGGTAAAAAAGACAGTCAAAAATTAAATCATAAGGAATAAGGTTTTGAAGTGCCTGTCCTATATCTAGCAGATTTAAGAAAGCTCAGGAAATATGCATTGAACAAAAATATAAACGCAACATGTAAAGTGTTGGTCCCATGTTTCATGAGCTGAAATAAAACATCCCAGAAATTGTCCATATGTACAAAAAGCAAAAAAGTATTGTGCAAAAATGTGTTTACATCCCTGTTAGTGAGCATTTCTACTTTGCCAAGATAATCCATCCACCTGACAGGTGTGGCATATCAAGAATCTGATTAAACAGCATTATCATTAAACAAGTTCATCTTGTGTTGGGGACAATTAAAGGCCACTCTGAAATGTGCAGTTTTGTCACACAACACAATGCCACAGATGTCTCAAGTTTTGAGGGAACATGCAATTGTCATGCTGACTGCAGGAATGTCCACCAGAGCTGTTGCCAGATAATTTAATGTTAATTTCTCTACTATAAGCTGCCTTTAATGTAGTTTTAGAGAATTTGGCAGTACGTCCAACTGGCCTCATGGCCAACTGGCACATGACGTGTAACCACGCCAGCCCAGGACCTCCAAATCCGGCTTCTTCACCTGTGGGATCATCTGAGACCAGCCACCCAGACAGCTGATGAAACTTTGGGTTTGCGCAACCAAAGAATTTCTGCGCAACAAACCATCAGAAACTGTCTCGTTGTCCTCACCGTGGTCTTGACCTGACTGCAATTCGGCGTCGTAACCGACTTCAGTGGGCAAATGGTCACCTTCAATGGCCACTGGCCCGCTGGAGAAGTGTGTTATTCACGGATGAATCACGGTATCAACTGCACCGGGCGAGCGGTTTGCTGATGCCAACGTTGTGAACAGAGTGCCCATGGCGGCAGTGGGGTTATGATATGGGCATGCATAAGCTTTGCACAATGAACACAATTGCATTTTATCGATGGGCAATTTGAATGCACAGAGATACCATGACAAGATCCTGAGGCCCATTGTCATGTGGCGGCATGTAGTCAGTCTAGTGGTTAAAGTGTTGGGCCATTAACCGAAAGGTTGCTGGGTCGAATCCCCGAGCTGACAAGATAAAAATCTGCTGTTCTGCCCCTGAACAAGACAGTTAACCCATTGTTACGGGTAGTCTGTCGTTGTAAATAAGAATTTGTTCTTAACTGACTTGCCTAGTTAAATAAAGGTTACACATGCCATTCCTCCACCGCCATCACCTCATGTTTCAGAATGGTAATGCATGGCCCCATGTCACAAGGATCTGTACACAGTTCCTAGAAACGGAAAATGTCCCATGTTCTTCAATGGCCTGCACACTCACCATATATGTCACCCATTGAGCATGTCTGGGATGCCCTGGATCTACATGTACAACAGTGTGTTCCAGTTCCCACCAATATCCAGCATCTTCACACAGCCATTGAAGAGGAGTGGGACAACAGGCCACAATCAACAACCTAATCAACTCTATGCGAAGGAGATGTGTTGCACTGCATGGAGAAAATGGTGGTCGCTCCAGATAATGACTTGTTTTCTGATCCACGCCCCTACCTTTTTTTAAGGTATCTATGACCAACAGATGCATATCTGTATTCCCAGATAGGTCCTCATTAGGTCCTAATGAATTCATTGCAACTGACTGATTTCCTTATATGAACTGTAACTCAGGAAAATCTTTGAAATTGTTGCATTTATTAATCTGATGGAATTGAGGAGTTTACCACATCAGTCACCGGCTTCATTAATAAGTGCATCGACAACAACATCCCCACAGTGACCGTACATACATATCGCAACCAGAAGACATGGATTACAGGAAATATCCGCACTGATCTAAAGGCTAGAGCTGCCGCTTTCAAGAAGCAGGACATTCATCCTGACGCTGATAAGAAATCCCGCTACGACCTCTGACGAGCCATCAAATAGGCAAGGCGTCAATACAGGACTAAGATCGAATCCTACTACACTGGCTCAGGCGCTTGTCGGTTGTGGCAGGGCTTGCAAACTATCACAGATTGCAAAGGGAAACCCAGCCATGACCTGCCCAGACGATCTAGATGCCTTCTAAGCTTGCTTCGATGCAAGCAACACTAAACCATGCATGAGAGCACCAGGTGTTCTGGATGAGTAATACCTTTAAACAGGTCAACATTCACAAGGCTGCAGGGCCAGATGGATTTTGGTTTACCAAAAATCTGCCTGGACTATCTGCATTGACCCTTTCTGCACTACATTTTTTTTGGTGCTGTTTATTATCTATCCTGTTTCTTAGTCACTTTATTCCTAGTTACATGTACATAGAGTATCTACCTCAATTAACACATTCCCCTGCACATCGACTCGGTACTGGTACCCCATGTATATAGCCAAGTTATAATTAATCATTGTGGTGTATTTGTTATTACTTTTATTCTTATGTGTTATTACGTGTCTATTATTTAACTATTTTCTTTCTCTCTGCATTGTTGTTGTCTACACCTGTTGTTACAAAGCATGTGATGAATACAACTGTGACCTGGTAGGGCTACTCGTGATTTCGCTTCAGGCTGAAGGTTCCATCTGCTCTTTGGGTCAGGTACTTGCAACCAGTAAAACTGCCCTGGTCTTGGCACTTGATCTCCAGGAGGCCATGGGTGGGGATTGTTGTGTATTTTGTAGGTCAGACCAGATCCAAAGGGCCGCTCACCATACTCAGAAGGCACATACTGTTGCTCTGAGTTTGAGGCCAGCAAGGTCTACATCTGGCAGTTGTTTCCAATTGCAGCAAGGTTTTGCAGGACGTTTCTTGCAAACTCTTTACTGGGTAATGGTGTAGGAACTGGACAATAGAGGTTTGGCAAAATCCACTCACAAGTCCTCCGGACTTTGTTGGCAAGTGCATTATCTTTCTTTGGTGGCTTTACTTTCAATATTTGAACTGTATTTACAGGTTTTTACTGCAGACCTGACGTATGCGTGGGAATGTGCCATGTCTGAGGCAAGGATGTTTTGCTCTCTTTTGGTGGAACAGATGTGTAGCCCATTTTAATGTAATGAGTTACGGTGTACAGTAAACCGACGACATGGTTGCACTTTGCAGTTCCATTTAGACTCCGTGATGAATGGACTTTCAGGGGAGAAATTTTCCTGGAAACAAAGTAAAAACAGAATTGAGTTAGACAAGTTAACCTAATATTTATTTTAATACACCATAAGGGACACAGAAAGAAGAACATATACTGATATGGATTGTCCATACAATTCTATAAGCTATAACAAAGCAGAAACCAAAAGCAGAAAAGGCTACTTAGCTGAAATGTTTGATTATTGCATTGATTTTCAGTAGTGCTAGGTTTAAAAAATATATATTTTTTAATTGTAACTGGTAGGGCCAAAATTATTCAATTTGGGTCTATTAAATATAATTGAAGATCCATAAACCATTTACATTTCAGCAGGGCCTTTAGCATGCAGATTTGAAATAATGTTGCAAACTGAAACAGGCTGAATATAAAGTTGATGTCATTTCCGCTACATTTTCAGTGACTATTGATTATTTTAATATTCCATTTTTCTGGATTCAAATTAAAATGGGAATTGGGTAGGTTTAACATACATGCAGTACCTTCTATATGTGGATTCCGTGGTTCATGGCATCCCAGCGCACGACTAGAATGCATACCACCACACTTGCAAGTAGAAATTGCCACACTCAATTGACACCCCCACCTACCTAACTGACCAGCAAACTATCTGAATTATGTAAGGATTCTAATTTTTTCGCATTGAGCGAAATGACCTTGCCCTCACATTACACCTGCCTGCCTCACTCCTCCTGACTGTGAAACCATTGGACGAGTCAAGATGACAAGCACAGCCACAACAACAGTGAACATTAACTATTTAACTACCAAGGTTGTATGTAGCAATACCTGAAAGTATTCAGTAATATTGTCAATGAAGTTATGTTAAAATATCAACTTTACACCTTTTTCAACCTACAACGTTACGTTAGCTATAGCTAGCTACTGAGCTAGCAACAAACTGGCTGCAGAAACACGTATATATCTTACCTTGTACATCGTGAATGTAACTCCCGATCCAGTTACTGTAACCTTTTAGTTGGACTGCCTTGGGCAGTCTGACATCTTCATCTGCCCATTTATCGATATAAGTCGATGTTATAGCTGGCAACAGTTGTAACTATGTGCACGTGACATTAAAACTTCAAACTTGAAAAATGAGAAGCCCACACAATTGTGGTTTTGACTTCCGGGGTTCTCCCCTAGGATTTCCCACCTCAGCCTTGCTTTCGTTTCAAAATAGCGGCTGCGGGACTAAAGCGTATGGCTTTAAGCTATATTACCGTCATAATATAATAATACATGGAATTTAGCAGACACTTTTATCCAAAGCGACTTAGAGTCATGTGTGCATACATTTTGTTGGTCCCAGGAATCAAACCCACTATCCTGACGTTGCAAGCGCCATGCTCTACCTAATGGGCTACAGAGGACCACCATCAAATGGTTACAATAATTGAATGACACACAATATTTGGTTCAGGACTCCAGCCCTGTAGGTTCCTGTGATTCACCAATATTAGCTTTACACTTTTTCAAACACAAAGTAAGAAATAAATGGACTACCTTAAAGAAGATAGCCACAATGGTACTGCCCATGATGTCACAGATGCCATAATGGCACAGATACTCTCTATGAACACTACAGACAGTTTTGTGGGAGGCCTGGCCGAAGCTGTCTATGATGCTGAAATGGACAGTGCCGCTTTACAGTCAGTCTGGTGGATGTCTAATGTAACCTGATAGATGCTGTCCGTGGTGCTGAAACAGTGATGTCCTTGGGAAAACTGGTGTATATTTATTCACAGTTAAAACATGCATCTAACCGTGTTCCTGAGGGTGTGTGTGAATAGATGAGGGTGTGTGAATAGATGAGTGAGTGTGTGAGTGTATGTGTGTGTGTGCGCGTGGGTGGGTCCGTGCATGTGTGCATGTGCTTCTCATTCAAATGCAGTTTGTGCTCATAAACTCCTGTGTTTGGTAATGTAAACGAGTGCTGTAGCGTTTACGTCACAGATGGACAATGAGTGGTGATTATGTTTTCTTCTCTGGTAAAGGATTCTTTATCCCTTTTATAAGTTAGAGTTGTGTTCAGGTTACTCCAGGCCCGAATTCAGCATGGCACAATGTTATAGAATGTTCAGTTAGAAATACATTATGAGAACAGACATGCCTCTCATACAGTATATGTAGGGTAAGGAATAATGTCTGCTTTATTTGTGGCATTTCTATCTGCAACATTTAGTGTTTTGCACACTCTAGGCAAGTCAGTTAAGAAAACCTCTTTTTTTTTCAAACTTCTTTAGTCCATCCTTCCATCTTGATGTATCCTACAATGCCTTTTTCACTCTTTGTTGTTTCTCCTCTGAATGGAGCATGGCCATGCTGAAGCCATTGGAAAAAGTGGCACTTAAATTCTAACCTTGGCTCTCAGCCAATGACGCGGGCCGTTCGGGTCGATATCATCATTATCGCTGTTTAGCATGCTCAAAGACTAATTTACACTACAACTCATAGGAAATGTTGCCAGCTCTGATCCCTTGACCTTTACTATTGTGTGGGCTTAGATAGACCAATCCACTGAACCACAAACTGAACAGTCTGATTACCAGCAATGACGAGTGTTGCAATCTACTGCAAAGATAGCCTGCAGAGTTCTGTATTACTATCCAAGTCTGTACCCAAACAATTCGAGCTTCTACTTCTAAATATTCACCTTAACAGAAACAAGTCTCTCACTGTTGCCGCTTGCTATAGACCTCCCTCTACCCCCAGCTGTGCCCTCGAAACCATATGTGAATTGATTGCCCCCTATCTATCTTCTGAGCTCGTGCTACTAGGTGACCTAAACTGTGACATGCTTAACACCCTGGCCATCCTACAATCTAAGCTTGATGCCCTCAATCTCACACAAATGATCAATGAACCTACCAGGTACAAACCCAAATCCGTAAACACGGGCACCCTCATAGATGTCATCCTAACTAACTCGCCCTCCAAATACACCTCTGCTGTTTCCAATCAAGATCTCAGCGATCACTGCCTCATTGCCTGCATCCGTAATGGGTCTGCAACCAAACGACCACGCCTCATCACTGTCAAACGCTCCCTAAAACCCTTCTGCAAGCAGGCCTTTCTAATCGACCTGGCCGGGGTATCCTGGAATGGCATTGACCTCATCCCGTCAGTAGATGATGCCTGGCTATTCTTTAAAAGTGCCTTCCTCAACATCTTAAATAAGCCTGCCCCACTCAAAAAATGTAGAACTAGGAATAGATATAGTCCTTGGTTCACTCAAGACCTGTCTGTCCTTGACCAGCACAAAAACATCCTGTCGCGTTCTGCATTAGCATCGAATAGCCCCTGCGATATGCACCTTTTCAGGGAAGTTAGGAACAAATATACACAGGCAGTTAGAAAAGCTAAGACTAGCTTTTTCAAACAGAAATTTGCATCCTGTAGTACTAACTCAAAAAAGTTCTGGGACACTGTAAAGTCCATGGAGAATAAGAGCACCTCCTCCCAGCTGCCCACTGCTCTGAGGCTAGGAAACACTGTTACCACCGATAAATCCACTATAATTGAGAATTTCAATAAGCATTTCTCTACGGCTGGCCATGCTTTCCACCTGGCTACCCCTACCCCGGTCAACTGCCCGGCACCCTCCACAGCAACCCGCCAAAGGCCCCACCATTTCTCCTTCACCCAAATCCAGATAGCTGATGTTCTGAAAGAGATGAAAAATCTGGACACACAAATCAGCCGGGCTAGACAATCTGGACCCTCTCTTTCTAAAATTATCTGCCGAAATTGTTGCAACCCCTATTACTAGCCTGTTCAACCTCTCTTTCGTATCGTCTGAGATTCCCAAGGATTGGAAAGCTGCTGTGGTCATCCCCCTCTTCAAAGGGGGTGACACTCTAGACCCAAACTGCTACAGACCTATATATATCCTACCCTGTCTTTCTAAGGTCTTCGAAAGCCAAGTTAACAAACAGATTACCGACCATTTCGAATCCCACTGTACCTTCTCCGCTATGCAATCTGGTTTCAGAGCTGGTCATGCGTGGTAAAAGTAAATGCAAATTAATTACTTAAAAATCATACAATGTGATTTTCTGGATTCCGTCTCTCACAGTTGAAGTGTACCTATGATAAAAATTACAGACCTCTACATGCTTTGTAAGTTGGAAAACCTGCAAAATCGGCAGTGTATCAAATACTTATTCTCCCCACTGTATGTGTACTGAAAAATCTCTGGTTTTGAAGATAGGATGGATGTTATTTACTAACATTCAGAGCCAAACAGAAGACAACTGAGATCTTTGTTTTTGAACAGACATAGCTTAGTCTTGATGTCAAAGTAATAGTTTGCCTATTTATGATGTGCTAAAATTGAACTTCCCCTTTAAGTTGTTTGAATTTACATATGGGTTTCATTTGGTTTAACTAACATGCTCTATCTTCTACCTCTCAGGTTGCCTACAAACCGTGGCTGTGTGCACAGTATTTCCCCACCACACAGAGGCATTGTGGAAGGACAGTACCTTGTCTCCAGTACTGCCTGGAGGTTCAGCAGAGGTGTCCCTTCATACTACCGGACAACGACGATCTCATCCACGGAGGAAGCCCCAGCTTCATATGTACAGGTGGGTGTGGTGGTATGGACTGATCAATCAGTCAGTCAATCAATCAAGTGTGATTTGTAGCCACAGCTTATACAGGTGGGCGTATATCTACTTTAGGGCTATGCTGTTTAGCAGAGATGCACCATGGATCTAGGATAGATGGGCTTGGGTCAATTAATTTTGAAATGTACTAATTGTAGGAATTTATTTGCACTCCTATGTCCACTGACAGGAATTTAGATGGAATTGTATGTTGCAGGACATATTTAATTGTGCTTTTGTGCCCCTGATGATCCCTCGATACTTTTCAGTGGTATCGATAAAGTTGTATGCTTTGAACTCTGGTACTCAAGCCAATAATGAATTCTAGTACTTGTCACTGGTGACATCTAGTGGACATATAAGGCAGTGTTAGTAAAATCAATGACACTTCCAGCTCAGTGTAAAGTGTATTGCTGAGACAGTCACTGTGATGGGGTACAACTCCAGGGTAGTATTTTAATATTCCACAGTGATCAAGACAGAACCAGAATAACATGACCTGCCCTGTCCTGATTTGATCTCAGTGGGGTGCTCTGTCATTTCCTCCCCCAGCCCCAAAAATGTTAAGTATTTCAATACCGTAATAAGAACAGCCTTTGATATTTTTCTATTACTTGTGCGTCAGCGATTAAATGTTAGGCTTTGCCTTTTGAGATCCTCATTTTCTGATGCTCATTTGATGTCTTCCTTTAGTGTAAACTGGCAGTTGTTTGAAGAGAGATTACACAAGTCGTGACATCAAATCACATTTTATTGGTCACATACACATGGTTAGCAGATGTTATTGCGAGTGTAGCGAAATGCTTCCGCTTCTAGTTCCGACAGTGCAGTAATATCAAGCAAGTAATCTAACAATTCCACAACAACTACCTAATACACACAAATCTAAGGGATGGAATAAGAATATATAAATATAATTATATGGATGAGCGATGACCGAGCGGCATAGGCAAGATGCAATAGATGGTATAAAAATAGAGTATATACAGTTGAAGATGGAAGTTTACATACACCTTAGCCAAATACATTTAAACTCAGTTTTCACAATTCCTGACATTTAATCCTAGTAGAAATTCCCTGTCATAGGTCAGTTAGGATCACCACTTAATTTTAAGAATGTGAAATGTCAGAGTAATAGTAGAGAGAATGATTTATTTCAGCTTTTATTTCTTTCATCACATTCCCAGTGCGTCAGAAGTTTACATACACTCAATTAGTATTTGGTAACATTGCCTTTAAATTGTTTAACTTGGGTCAAACGTTTCAGGTAGCCTTTCACAAGCTTCCCACAATTAGTTGGGTGAATTTTGGCCAATTCCTCGTGACAGAGCTGGTGTAACTGAGTCAGGTTTTTAGGCCTCCTTGCTCGCACACGCTTTTTTCAGTTCTGCCCACAAATTGTCAATGGGATTGAGGTCAGGGCTTTGTGATGGCCACTCCAATACCTTGACTTTGTTGTCCTTAAGCCATTTTGCCACAACTTTGGAAGTATGCTTGGGGTCATTGTCCATTTGGAAGACCCATTTGTGACCAAGCTTTAACTTCCTGACTGATGTCTTGAGAAGTTGCTTCAATATATCCACATAATTTTCTTTCCTCATGATGTCATCTATTTTGTGAAGTGCACCAGTTCCTCCTGCAGCAAAGCACCCCACAACATGATGCTGCCACCCCCGTGCTTCACGGTTGGGATGGTGTTCTTTGGCTTGTAAGCCTCCCCCTTTTTCCTCCAAACATAACGATGGTCATTATGGCCAAACAGTTATATTTTTGTTTCATCAGACCAGAGGACATTTCTCCAAAAATAACAATCTTTGTCCCCATGTGCATTTGCAAACCTTAGACTGGCTTTTGTGTTGGGGTTTTGTAGCAGTGGCTTCTTCCTTGCTGAGCTGCCTTTCAGGTTATGTCAATATAGGACTTGTTTTACTGTGGATTTAGCAAAGGTCCTTTGCTGCTGTTCTGGGATTGATTTGCACCTTTCACACCAAAGTACGTTCATCTCTAGGAGACAGAACGTGTCTCCTTCCTGAGCAGTATGACGGCTGCGTGGTCCCATGGTGTTTATACTTGCATACTATTGTTTGTACAGATGAACGTGGTACCTTCAGGCATTTGGAAATTGCTCCCAAGGATGAACCAGTCTTGTGGAGGTCTACAATTGTTATTTTGAGGTCTTGGCTGATTTCTTTTGATTTTCCCAGGATGTCAAGCAAAGAGGCACTGAGTTTGAAGATAGACCTTGAGATACATCCACAGGTACACCTCCAATTGACTCAAATGATGTCAATTAGCCTATCAGAAAAGCCATGACATCATTTTCTGTAATTTTCCAAGCTGTTTAAAGGCACAGTCAACTTAGTGTATGTAAACTTCTGACCCACCAGAATTGTGATACAGTGAATTATAAGTGAAATAATCTGTCTGTAAACATTTGTTGGAAAAATTATTTGTGTCATGCACAAAGTAGATGTCCTACCGACTTGCCAAAACTATAGTTTGTTAACAAGAAATTTGTGGAGTGGTTGAAAAACGAGTTTTAATGACTCCAATCTAAGTGTATGTAAACTTCTGACTTCAACTGTACATATGGGATAAGTAATTCAAGATATGTAAAAATTATTAAAGTGGCATTATTAAAGTGACTAGTGATCTATCTATAAGTCTGTATGTAGGCAGCAGCCTCTCTGTGTTAGTGATGGCTGTTTAACAGTCTGATGGCCTTGAGATTGAAAAATAGATTCTGTCTCTCGGTCCCAGCTTTGATGCACCTGTACTGATCTCGCCTTCTAGATGGTATCAGGGTGAACAGGCAATGGCTCGGGTGGTTGTTGTCCTTGATGATCTTTTTGGCCTTCCTGTGACATCGGGCACTGTAGGTATCCTGGAGGGCAGCAGTGTAGATTATATTTACCGTGCTGCAGTATGGGGTCGCTACAAAATGTCCCTTACGTATTTTTTCATTTAGAGTTCAATAAAGGGTCATTATTGTTAGGTTCTGATACAGCATATGACATAATGATACTGATAGTTGAGTCATATGAAGACTGGGATAAACGTGCACACTGACTGGTATTTATGCTCTCATGCACATGGTCATCTGCCTTTTTTTGGTGATACAATTCAACAAAACACTGCATTACCACACTGCAAGAATGGCTCGAACTAGGTCATTTATTTAGCTTATTGTGGGTCATCTGAATGAATGAATACACTTTATTGGTATTGGGGAAATTGGGTTTGTCATCATCATCAGACACAGGCATGGATGATACAGACACACAGGGATGCATGAGAGGGATGCAGAGAGACATGAGCATCTATGGCTTATATCAGTGTTTACCCACTACTCTCTTTGTCCCCCACAGGGCTACTGGGAAGCCATGGGCAGCCCAACAGCCAGGCAGAGTGCTGCGATGTCCGGTGGGACTCTAAACCGGACAACCGTTCTCGTGGGACGCTGAAAAGGACTCCAACTCCCTCCTGCCATCACCAACAGGGGGCGTCGACATCAGTCACCTCGGCCGCCACACCCACCAGACTGTGCAGCAGCAGCGGCCGGCTGAAGCTGTGCCTGCTGGTCTTTGTTCTCCTGCACACCGTAGTCACCATTACCACCGCATCCCACAATTCCACTGGGGTCGTCGGTGTGGCAGTCATTTTCCCCCTGGAGGAAAGCTCCTCCGGTGAGGAATAATGGAAAAAATTTGCAAAAAAAACTCTAAGTTTTATCTGGGAATGATTGAGTTGCAAAACCGGTTATGACCAGTTCTGGCTCTCTGTTCAGAGAGAACCCTGGAAGGTCCCTGGTATGTGCTGTCGAATCCTCATTGGGCCACAGGAAGCGATGGCAATTTACCTGGAGCAAAGGATGCTGGGAATTTTAGTCATGTGGTGAGGCAAACACATCTCAGACCAAAGGATCAATATCATATCACCGTGTCAATCTAAACCCGAGTTCACCTTTTCAGTCTCTTGTTTCTTCAGGATGTACTATATCGTTTTTTTTCTCCTCCTGGTTCAGTTGTTTGTGGAGTTTGTTGGAATGTGAGTGGGTTGTCTCAAATCAAGTGACCTGTTGGCTTAGATTGACTCTGTTTTTCTAAAGCAGTACATCCAAGAACCGTATGTTTGGCTTTTATATTTGACTCATATATTTCTCAATATAAGACTCTGGTACATCATACCAGTACATTACTGCCAGTTGGTGTCACAAGACCTGGGTTCAAATAGTATTTGTTCTCTTTGAAATATTTTACCTGCACTCGATTGAGCTTGCCTGGCACAATGTAACCAATGGGATTGTCCCAAAAGTATATCTGAAAATCTTGCCCATCTCATCTCCAGACAAGCTCAATCAAATGCTCAACACCCTTGACAGAAAACAGACACAATTTGAACCCAGGATGGATCATACATACATACATACATACCCTCTCCTCTTTGTCTCTATTTGACCTTATTATCATTGTGACCAAGATAATCACCTTGTATCTTTACACAGAGCTAAGGCCTTAGCTAGTAGGCATTTGTGTGTGGGTAAGGAGTTCTCAAGGGCTGGCTCTACATACTGCATTTCATTCCGTTGGTGTGACTGCTGCTAACCGGTACTCATTGATATGGCACATAGGGGAAGAAATCTGATAGGCTCCTTATTATGCTTTCACCTTTGACCTTGACATCCCTGTCTTATCCTTCCCGTTCAACTGAGTAGCGCATATTATGGCACCTTTGTTTTTTCTACACGTACATATAATCAGTACTGCCGGAATAACTCTGAAGTCAATCGTACTCGGGCATGAAGACATCAATCTGACGATTAGGGTGAAGTTTCCTCAAGACCCTGGTCTTGGGTCAGTTCTACATTTGACCCACTAATGGAAGGTGTTAGAATTGGGGGAGGGGAACTGATCCTAGATCTTTACCTAGGGAAAACTTCACCCTGAAAGTCTATGTGCTTTAGCCTTTTCATATTATTTTCCCCTTAGGTTCTCGTAACAGTTGATTTTCTCACAGACACTCATCGAGGTGAACTGTTCTTTGTAGCCATCAATGAACAACATTAATTTATTGTTTCCCTCACCTTTACACTATTCCCCCAAAAGACAGCAGCGGATGTAACCCCCTCTCTGTAGAAATAACCTCCCACAAACTCCCCCAAACATGATCTGAACCTTGTGGATCTATGCAGATGTCCTACCCCTGTCTGGCCCCGTACATACTCAAGTTGCACAACTGATGTACAACACATTTGGCACAATGGTTGTGATACAACAGAGAGTTTGTCTGCACAATGGTTGTGTAATTATTTTTCTGAAAAAAAAAAAACTATGTTGAATGACATGTTATGCCATATGCATTGTACTTCAGTTGAACAACTGGAGTGTTTACTGGTGTAAATATGTCCTAGAGAAGTGAGATATTCAAGATGTCCACCTCTTGGAGATTTTTCTGTTTTTCTATTTAGGGAAAGCTTCTTGTGTTTGTTTTTGGTTGCATTTTCTGTTAATGGTCTCACTTCAAACAAACTACAACTTGTAAAGGCTTTATAAGCATCTACAGTTTGTAGTGCTTATGAGTACTTTATGTATGCTTTATAAAGCCTTTTAATGTTGTACTTCGTTTGAAGTTGGACCTTGTTAAGAACTGTCTACAGCATTGTAAGTCAGATCAGTAGGAGAGAGAAGATTGGGAAAAGGTGTGATAGATGTGTGCAAGGAAAATAATGAAGAAAAAGGTGGGAATTATGATGAAAATATAAAAAAAAAACACAGATACCTTATCTTACTATTGTCATATTATCATACGATAGATGCTTTAGTGCAATTATCTTTTCTTTTTCTACAAAAGAGTGATGAAATAATTTATAATGCATCTCGAAGTCATCATCTTTTTTGAACATAAGAGAAATGCAGCCACATTTATTAAAATTTTGTTGAAAATAAATAAAACTATGTCAAATATGATTGTTGTCTGCATTTTTTTGGATTGTATTTTATTTCGTACCACTGACCACGGTTACCTGACTATAGGCCTATAGCCAGACCAATTGAATTTGGCCAACATTCTGTGGTAAGTGGGCAATCTAGGATTCAAACAACAACAACAAAGCGGTCACCTGACACTTTTTTGGTAAACAAGTAAACTTCCAGGGCCAGTTTTACTCTGCTTCTGCACCAGGCGCAAAGTTAACAAAGGAAAATGTATTTGCCTCATGCGCCGAATACAACAAGTGTAGACTTAATGCTTATTTCAAGAAGAAGAAAATATTTACCAAGGCTAGGCTAAAATAAAAAGTAATACAATATGAATAACAATAACAAGGCTATATACAGGGGGACACTGCTAAGAGTGCAGGGGTACAGGCTAGTTGAGGAAATCTGAACATGTAGGTCGAGGCGAAGTGACTATGCATAGGTAACAAACAAACAATGAGTAGCAGCAGTGTAGAAGAGGCGGGGTCAATATAAATTATGCGGTGGCGATTTTTATGAATTGTTCAGCAGTCTGATGGCTTGGGGGTAGAAGCTGTTGAGGAGCCTTTTGGTCCAAGACTTGGCGCTTCGTTACCGCTTGCCGTGCGGTAGCAAAGAAAACAGTCTATAACTTGGGTGACTGGAGTCTCTGACAATTTTATGGGCTTTCCTCCGACACCGCCTATTATATAGCTGTAGAACCTTTTGAGGATCTGGGGACCCATGCCAAATCTTTTCAGTCTCCTGAGGGGGAAAAGGTTTTGTTGTGCCCTCTTCATGACTGTCTTGGTATGTTAAGAACATGATAGTTCGTTGGTGATGTGGACAGCAAGGAACTTGAAGCTCCATTACAGCTCCGTCAATGTTAATGGGGGCCTGTTCGGCCCGCCTTTTCCTGTAGTCCACGATCAGCTCCTTTGTCTTTCTCACATTGAGGGAGAGGTTGTTGTCCTGGCACCACACTAACAGTTCTCTGACCTCCCTATAGGCCGTCTCATCATTGTCGGTGATCAGGCCTACCACTGTTGTGTCGTCAGCAAACTTAATGATGGTGTTATAGTCGTGTTTGGCCACACAGTCGTGGGTGAACAGGGAATACAGGAGGGGACTAAGTACACACCCCTGTGGGGTCCCAGTGTTAAGGATCAGCGTGACAGATATGTTGTTGCCTACTCTTACCACATGGGGTGGCCCGTCAGGAAGTCCAGGATCCAGATACAGAGGGAGGTGTTTAGTCCCAGGGTCCTTAGCTTAGTAATCTTCTCCTTTCCCCCTTCTGATAACCAGGTGGTGAATCGCATCTCTGCATGTCTGGCAGACATATCAGTGTGGATGACGGATCACCACCTCAAGCTGAACCCCGGCAAGACGAAGCTGCTTTTCCTCCCGGGGAAGGACTGCCCGTTCCATGATCTCGCCATCACGGTTGACAACTCCATTGTGTCCTCCTCCCAGAGTGCTAAGAACCTTGGCGTGACCCTGGACAACACCCTATCGTTCTCCACTAACATCAAGGCGGTGACCCGATCCTGTTGGTTCATGCTCTACAACATTTGCAGAGTACGACCCTGCCTCACACAGGAAGCGGCGCAGGTCCTAATCCAGGCACTTGTCATCTCCCGTCTGGATTACTGCAACTCGCTGTTGGCTGGGCTCCCTGCCTGTGCCATTAAACCTCTACAACTCATCCAGAACGCTGCAGCCCGTCTGGTGTTCAACCTTCCCAAGTTCTCTCACGTCACCCCGCTCCTCCGCTCTCTCCACTGGCTTCCAGTTGAAGCTTGCATCCGCTACAAGACCATGGTGCTTGCCTACGGAGCCGTGAGGGGAACGGCACCTCCGTACCTTCAGGCTCTGATCAGTCCCTACACCCAAACGAGGGCACTGCGCTCATCCACCTCTGGCCTGCTGGCCCCCCTACCTCTGAGGAAGCACAGTTCCCGCTCAGCCCAGTCAAAACTGTTCGCTGCTCTGGCACCCCTATGGTGGAACAAGCTCCCTCATGACACCAGGACAGCGGAGTCAATCACCACCTTCCGGAGACACCTGAAACCCCACCTCTTTAAGGAATACCTGGGATAGGACAAAGTAATCCTTCTAACCCCCCCCCTAAAATATTTAGATGTACTATTGTAAAGTGGTTGTTCCACTGGATATCATAAGGTGAATGCACCAATTTGTAAGTCGCTCTGGATAAGAGCGTCTGCTAAATGACTTAAATGTAAATGTAGTGATGAGCTTTGCGGGCACTGTGGTGTTGAACGCTGAGCGTAGTCAATGAATAGCATTCTCACATAGGTGTTCCTTTTTTCCAGGTGGGAAAGGGCAGTGTGGAGTACGATTGAGATTGCGTCATCTGTGGATCTGTTGGGGCGGTATGTTACGGGAGGATGCTGTTGATGTGAGCCATGACCAGCCTTTCAAAGTACTTCATGGCTACCGACATGAGTGCCATTTAGGCAGGTTACCTTCGTTTCCTTGGGCACAGGGACTATGGTGGTCTGCTTGAAACATGTTGGTATTACAGACTCGGTCAGGAAGAGGTTGAAAATATCAGTGAAGACACTTGACAGTTGGTCTGCGCATACTTTGAGTACACGTCCTGGTAATCCGTCTGGCCCAGCGGCTTTGTGAATGTTGACCTGTTTAAAGGTTTTGTTCACAGCTCTTACCGAGAGCGTTATCACACAGTCATCCAGAACAGATGGTGCTCTCGTGCATGCTTCAGTGTTGCTTGTCTTGAAGAAAGCATTAAAGGCATTTAGCTAGTAGGCTCACATCACTGGGCAACTCGCGTCTGGGTTTCCCTTTGTAGTTCGTAATAGTTTTCAAACCCTGCCACATCCGACAAGCATCAGAGCCGGTGTAGTGTGACTCAATCTTAATCCTGTATTGACGCTTTGCTTGTTTGATGGTTTGTCTGAGGGCAAAGTGGGATTTCTTATAACTGTCCGAATTAGTCTCCCACTCCTTGAAAGCGGCAGCTTCTGCCTTTAGCTCGATGCGGATGTTGCCTGTAATCCATGGCTTCTGGTTTGGATATGTACGTACAGTCACTGTGCGGATGACGTCATCGATGCTGTCACGTGCCTGGACTGGGCACCAGCGCAGAAGAAGGCTCCTGCCATGGAGCTGGGTTGAACGCCGCGCCTGGACTGGGCACCGGCACAGAGGAAGGCTCCGGCCTTGGAGCTGGGCTGGTCGCCGTGCCTGGACTTGGCACTGGTGCTGAGGAAGGCTCCGGCCTAGGAGTGGGACAAGACGCCGTGTCTGGACTGGACACCGGCGCAGAGGAGGGCTCCTGCCATGCAGCTGGACTGGACACCGTGCCTGGACTCTCCGGACTGTGGACCGTCGCCGGAGGTTCCAGACTGGGGACCGTCGCCGGAGGCTCCGGACTGGGGACCGTCGCCGGAGGCTCCGGACTGGGGACCGTCGCCGGAAGCTCCGGACTGGGGACCGTCGCCGGAAGCTCCGGACTGGGGACCGTCGCCGGAAGCTCCGGACTGGGGACCGTCGCCGGAAGCTCTGGACTGTGAATGCGCACTGGAGGCCTAGTGCGTGGAGCCGGTACAGGTGACACCAGACTGGTGACACACACTTCAGGGCGAGTGCGGGGAGCAGGCACAGGACGTACCGGACTGGGGAGGTGCACTGGAGGCCTGATGCGTGTAGCTGGCACAGGTTGCACCGGACTGGTGACACGCTCTTCAGGGCGAGTGCGGGGAGCAGGCACAGGACGTACCGGACTGGGGAGGCGCACTGGAGGCCTGATGCGTGGGGCCGGCACAGGTTGCACTGGACTGGTGACACGCACTTCAGGGCGAGTGCCAGGAGGAGACACAGGACGTACCGGACTGGGGAGGCGCACTGGAGGCCAGAAGCGTGGAGCCGGTACAGGTTGCACCAGACTACTAACCGGATCCTCGGGTCGGATGTTGAGCAGAACACACTTGCACAACATCCCTCTCATCGCTCTCTCTCCCAACTTCCCCATTGCCTCCCTGACGGTCTCTGGCTCTTCAGGACGAGTGCAGGGAGCAGGCACAGGACGTACCGGACTGGGGACACGCACTTCAGGGCGAGTGCGAGGAGGAGACACAGGATGTACCGGACTGATGACACGCTCCTCCAAACGCCTGCGTTGCTGCATACTCCTAGCCAACTCCATTCTCCAGTATCCCTCCTCACACTGTTCCATCGACTCCCAGGCGGGCTCTGGTACTCTCCTTGGGTCGACTGACCAGTTCTCTCTCTCCTCCCAGGTGGTCTCTGGCTCTTCCCTCTGCTCAGCCGCCAGCTCCATGTGCACCCCCCCCAAAAAAAAAAATATTGGGGTTTCTGCGGCCGCAGTCCCCGGTGTCGTCGCTGTCCTTCCTGCGTCCTCTGCGACTCCCGCCAAGGAAGGATCTTGTGTCCTCCCATGATCTCCTCCCAGGTCCAACTTATTTTTCCCATCGTTACACGCTGCTTGGTCCTCGTTTGGTGGGATATTCTGTCACAGTTGTCGTAAGAACTGAACCAAGACGCAGCGTACGTAGAGTTCCACATCTTAATTAACAAGTGAAACTTCAGCAAAACAAAACAATAAATGAACAATGAAGCGTGACTACGTGACGCACATGCAAACACAAAATAACATCCCACAAAGCAGGTGGGAGAAGGGAACCCTAAAGTATGATCCCCAATTAGAGACAACGAACATCAGCTGCCTCTAATTGGGAACCATACCAAGAGCACCAACATAGAAATATATATACTAGAACACCCTGACCTACTACACCATAGACAGATGCACTTATTGATGAAGCCGATTACTGAGGTGGTGTATTCCTCAATGCCATTGGATGAATCCCGGAACATATTCAAGTCTGTGCTTGCCATACAGTCCAGTAGTGTAGCATCCGTGTCATCTGACTACTTCCGTATTGAGCGAGTCACTGGTACTTCATGCTTTAGTTTTTGCTTGTAAGCAGGAATCAGGAGGATAGAATTATGGTCAGATTTGCCAAATGGAGGGCAGGGGAGAGCTTTGCATGCATCTCTGTGTGTGGAGTAAAGGTGGTCTAGGATTTTTTTCGTCTGGATGCACATGTGACATACTGGTAAAAATGTTGTAAAACTGACTTAAGTTTGCCTGCATTAAAGTCCCCGGCCACGAGGAGCGTCGCATCTGGGTGAGCATTTTCTTCTTGAGTATGGCCTTATAGAGTTGGTTGAGAGCGGTCTTAGTGCAGCTTCGCTTTGTGGTGGTAAATAGACGGCGACGAATTATACAGGTAGATAGTAGATGGCCGACAGCTTATCATAAGGTACACTACCTCAGGTGAGCAATACCTCGAGAATTCTTTAGTATTAGACATCGCGCACCAGCTATTATTGACAAAAAGACACACACCCCCACCCCTCGACTTACCAGAGGTAGAGTCTCTGTTGTGCCGGTGCATCGAAAATCCCGCTAGCTGTATATTGTCCATTTCTTTTTTCAGCCATGTCCCGGTGAAACATAAGATGTTACAGTTAGATGTTAAGATGTTACGTTAGCATAAGATGTTATGTTAGCAAGAAGAATGGAAGGCATTGCTCGCTCGCCTCCGGATTCTCAGAAGGATCCCCAATCTGCGTCCCATTTCCCAGTGTCTTTACATGGATGTGGATCTGGGTCTGTTCCAGTGAAAGCAGGATATCCTTCTTGTCGGACATGTTAAAGGAAAAAGTTTCTTCCAGTACGCGGTGAGTAATCACTTTTCTGATGTCCATAAGTTATTTTCGGTCATAAAAGACAGTAGCAGCAACATTATGTACACAAAACGCAAAAAAATAACAAAATTGCACAATTGGTTGGGAGAATGTAAAATGTCAGCCATGTTCTTCGGTGCCATCTTATGCGTCTTTTTTTCAGTGAGGGAAAAAACAGAAAAAAATTCTGCTAAACATGAAACTGTCTTCATTTATACTTCACCTTATGTTTTATTCTTTCTCTTTATTTTACCTCTGATTCATTCTTCAATGTTTAATTCCCATTTGAAAAAAAGGCATCAGTCTAGTGCAAACCTTTAGTAAATATGGGCCCCAGATTATGGATGCATTTGAGTGGTATGGTTTAAGCAACCAATGAGATGAAAGTTGGGACACCGAGAGCTTCAGTTTCTTGGCAGTTTCTTGCATGGATAAGCCTTCATTTCTCAGAACAAGAATAGACTGATGAGTTTCAGAAGAAAGTCATTTGTTTCTGGACGTTTTGAGCCTGTAATCGAACCCACAAATGCTGCTGCTCCAGATACTCAACTAGTTTAAAGATGGCCAGTTTTATTGCTACTTTAAATTAGGATGACAGTTTTCAGCTGAGCTAACATTATTGCAAAAGGGTTTTCTAAGGATCAATTAGCCTTTTAAAATGATAAACTTGGATTAGCTAACACAACGTGCCACTGGAACACAGGATTGATGGTTGCTTATAATGGGCCTCTGTACGCCTATGTAGATATTCCATAAAAAAATCTGCCGTTTCCAGCTACAATAGTAATTTACAACATTAATAACAATGTCTACACTGTATTTCTGATCAATTTGATACTATTTTAATGGACCAAAAAATTGCTTTTCTTTCACAAACAATGACATTTCTAAGTGAAAACAAACTTTTGAAGGGCAGTGGACATGCATACAGTTGAAGTTGGAAGTTTACATACACTTAGGTTGGAGTCAATAAAACTCATTTTTCAACCACTCCACAAATTTCTTGTTAACAACCTATAGTTTTGGCAAGTCGATCAGGACATCTAATTTTTCCAACAATTGTTTACAGACAGATTATTTCACTGATAGTTCACTGTATACAATTCCAGTGGGTCAGAAGTTTACATACACTAAGTTGACTGTGCCTTTATTAAACAGCTTGGAAAATTCCAGAAAATGTTATCATGGCTTTAGAAGCATCTGATAGGCTAATTGACATCATTTGAGGTGTACATGTGGATGAATTTCAAGGCCCACTTCAAACTCAGTGCCTCTTTGCTTGACATTATGGCAAAATCAAAAGAAATTAGCCAAAACCAAAAATGTGTGACCTCCACAAGTCTGGTTCATCCTTGGGAGCAATTTCCAAACGCCTGAAGGTACCACGTTCATCTGTACAAACAATAGTACGCAAGTTTAAACACCATGGGACCACACAGCCATCATACCGCTCAGGAAGGAGATGCGTTCTTTCTCCTAGAGATGAACGTACTTTGGTGCGAAAAGTGCAAATCCATCCCAGAACAACAGCACCTTGTGAAGATGCTGGAGGAAACAGGTACAAAAGTATCCACAGTAAAACGAGTCCTATATCGACATAACCTGAAAGGCCGCTCAGCAAGAAAGACGCCACTGCTCCAAAACCGCAACACCAAAGCCAGACTACGGTTTGCAACTGCACATGAGGACAAAGATCGTACTTTTTGGAGAAATGTCTGGTCTGATGAAACAAAAATATAACTGTTTGGCCATAATGACCATCGTTATGTTTGGAGGAAAAAGGGGGAGGCTTACAAGCTGAAGAACACCATCCCAACCATGAAGCACGGGGGTGGCAGCATCATGTTGTGGGGTGCTTTGCTGCAGGAGGGACTGGTGCACTTCACAAAATAGATGGCATTATGAGGGAAGAAAATTATGTGGATATATTGAAGCAACATCTCGAGAAATCAATCAAGAAGTTAAAGCTTGGTCGCAAATGGGTCTTCCAAATGGACAATGACCGCAAGCATACTTCCAAAGTTGTGGCAAAATGGCTTAAGAACAACAGTCAAGGTATTGGAGTGGCCATCACAAGGCCCTGACCTCAAACCTATAGAAAATCTTGGGCAGAACTAAAAGGCATGTGCGTGCAAGGAGGCCTACATATCTGACTCAGTTACACCAGCTCTGTCAGGAGGAATGGGCCAAAATTCACCCAACTTATTGTGGGAAGCTTGTGGAAGGCTACCCAAAACGTTTGACACATATTAAACAATTTAAAAGGCAATGTTACCAAATACTATTTGAGTGTATGTAAACTTCTGACGCACTGGGAATGTGATGAAAGAAAGAAAACATTCTCTCTACTATTATTCTGACATTTCTCCATCTTAAAATAAAGTGGTGATCCTAACTGACCTAAGACTGGGAATTTTTAATGAGGTTTAAATGTCAGGAATTGTGAAAAACTGAGTTTAGATGTATTTGGCTAAGGTGTACGTAAACTTCCGACTTCAACTGTACATACACGCTGTATGTATACATACATACATAAATACATAAGAGCAAGAGTATATCGCTGTTGAAAGGGAAATAGAGGACACAATTAGTTTCATTCTCCATTTCTTTGAGGTCATAATAGTTACATAGTCTTTCCTCTTCCATATCACCACAATTCCGTCCCGTTTCAATACGCAGAGGCAATATCCCTGATCTTACCTGTGCACATAGTGATCTCTTGCTTTTTATGTAGGTTATGCATAATATCTCTCTCACACACAAATTCACTCTTAATCAAACAAAAGGTTCTCAATTAGGGTTTATGATTAATCTCCTCCACCCATTTATTTCCATATTGCATCAACGGTTCTTTTTTAATCATATCTATTTCTCCCTCAATTCATTTTTTGTACAGATGTTCACAGTCAGTCAGACTGTTGAAAAAGGTCAGACATTTCAGTTTCCCAGGCTCCCCCTATAGATCCCAATTCCTTTGATCTCAAGACTTGTTTTTTGCTCTGACATACCTGTCTATATAAGGTCCCACAGTTGACAGTGCGTGTGTCTTTCCAAATCATGTCCAATAAATTGAATTTACCACAGGTGGACTCCAATCAAGTTGTAGAAACATCTCAAGGATGATCAATGGAAAAAGGATGCACCTCAACTTCCTTTCGAGTCTCATAGCAAAGGGTCTGAATACTTATGTAAGTAAGGTATGTTTTTTATTTTTAATACATTTGCAAAAATGTCAAAGAACCTGTTTTCACTTCATCATTATGGGGTATTGTGCGTAGATTGATTAGGAAAAAATGATTCAATCCATTTTTAGGATATGGCTGTAATGTAGCAAAATCTGGACAAAGTCAAGTGTGACTCCTGAGTCATAACTTTGCTGTACACACACTGATACCCACATGTAGTACGCAGTAATGCTTTCCTACACCACAAGATGTCATTACATAGCCACTATACAGCCAGAGCTTCATCAAGCGTGGACATCAAATCAAATTATATTTGTCACATGTGCCGAATACAACAGGTGTAGACCTTACTGTGAAATGCTTAATTACAAGCCCTTAACCAACAATGCAGTTAAAGAAATAGAGTTAAGAAAATATTTACTAAATAAACTAAAGTAAAAAATAAGTGACAATAAACAGCAAGTAGCAGCAGTGTAAAATCAAAGGGGGGGGCAATGTAAATAGTCCGGGGGGCCATTTGATTACGTGTTCAGCAGTCTTCTGGCTTCGGGGTAGAAGCTGTTAAAGAGCCTTTTGGACCTAGACTTGACACTCCGGTACCGTTTGCCATTTGGTAGCAGAGAGAACAGTCTATGGACTTGGGTGAGTGGAGTCTTTGACAATTTTATGGGCCTTCCTCTGACACGGCCTAGTATATAGGTCTTGGATGGCAGAAAGCTTGGCCCCAGTGATGTACTGGGCCGTACGCACTAATCTGTAGAGCTTTATGGTCAGATGCTGAGCAGTTGCCATACCAGGCGGCGATGTAACCGGTCAGGATGCTCTCGATGTTGCAGCTGTATAACTTTTTGAGGATGTGGGGACCCATGCCAAATATTTTGTCTCCTGAGGCAGAAAAGGTGTTGTCGTGCCCTCTTCACGACTGTCTAAATGTGTTTGGACCATGATAGTTTGTTGGTATTGTGGACACCAAGGAACTTGATACTCTCAACCTGCTCCACTACAGCCCGATCATGAGAATGGGGGCATGTTTGGCACTCCTTATCCTGTAGTCCACGCTCATCTCCTTTGTCTTGTTCACGTTCAAGGAGAGGTTGTTGTCCTGGCACCACACTGCCAGGTCTCTGACCTCCTATTAGGCTGTCTCATCGTTGCCGATTATCAGGCCTACCACTGTTGTGTCGTCAGCAAACTTAATGATGGTGTTGGAGTCGTGCTTGGTCACGCAGTCGTGGGTGAGCAGGGAGTACAGGACAGGACAGGACTAAGTATGCACCCCAGAGGGGCGCCCGTGTAGAGGATCAGCGTGGCAGATGTGTTGTTGCCTACCTTTACCACCTGGGGGCGGCCCATCAGGAAGTCCAGGATCCATTTGCAGAGGGATGTGTTAACTCCCAGGCTCCTTAGCTTAGAAAGGGAAGACCCTCCTGAAATGGGCAAAAATGAATGGGATCTTATTGGCACCGTACGAAACATATACACGATGTACAATACCACTCATTTGGACACCGTTTCATTCAAAACATATTGCAAATGTCATATGGCAAATGCCAAGTGTCACACAGCAAAAAATCCAATAGATGGCGAGCGCGCTCCACCGTAAATTGTCTTATTGCAAATGTAACACAAGTCAAGACCCAAGAGTAACATTTTGAAAATATGATTTTTTTCCCCCAAAAACGTATAACCCCCTTAAAAAAGGCATAGAGTCTATGGTGATGCCATTTTTAGTGTTGATTTCAGTCTGTCATTTTGGTGATGGTTCATCACTGTTTAAACATATTGCAAAAGTACAAATGTCACCCAGCAAGTCAGCGTCCATCAGTCAATTAGATATCATTCTGACACCAAACCCACTTTTTCCAACTCATTTAGAAGCCAACTATCACATATTTCAGAGCAGGCCCATAATTCACAGCGCCTTTAGATTAACCTCTATGGGACCGGCGGGACGAATTCGTCCCACCTACGTAACAGCCAGTGTAATCCTGTGGCGCGATTTTCAAAACGTTTGAAATGCTATTACTTCAATTTCTCAAACATATGACTATTTTACAACTATTTAAAGACAAGACTCTCGTTAATCTAACCATACTGTCCGATTTCAAAAAGGCTTTACAACGAAAGCAAAACATTAGATTATGTCAGCAGAGTACCCAGCCAGAAATAATCAGACACCCATTTTTCAAGCTAGCATATAATGTCACAAAAACCCAGAAGACAGCTAAATACAGCACTAACCTTTGATGATCTTCATCAGATGACACACCTAGGACATTATGTTATACAATACATGCATGTTTTGTTCAATCAAGCTCATATTTATATCAAAAAACTGCTTTTTACATTAGCATGTGACGTTCAGAACTAGCATACCCCCGCAAACTTCCGGGGAATTTACTAACAATTTACTAATTTACTCACGATAAACGTTCACAAAAAGCATAACAATTATTTTAAGAATTATAGATACATTACTCCTCTATGCACTCGATATGTCCGATTTTAAAATAGCTTTTCGGATGAAGCACATTTTGCAATATTCTGAGTAGATAGCCCGGCATCACGGGCTAGCTATTTAGACACCCACCCAGTTTAGCCTTCACCAAAATCACATTTCCTATAAGAAAAATGGTCTTACCTTTCCTGTTCTTCGTCAGAATGCACTCCCAGGTCTTCTACTTCAATAACAAATGTAGGTTTGGTCCCAAATAATCCATAGTTATGTTCCATCAGCGACGTTTTGTTTGTGCGTTCTAGACACTATCAGAATGGTAAATCACGGTCGTGCGCATGGCGCATAATGTGACAAAAAAATTCTAAATATTCCATTACCGTACTTCGAAGCATGTCAACCGCTGTTTAAAATCAATTTTTATGCCATTATTCTCGTAAAAAAGCGATAATATTCCGACCGGGAATCTGCAATTAGCTAAACAGCCGAAGGAAAATACTGCACGGGGTCGAATCGGGCACGCGCCTAATTCCATTGTCCTCTGATGGGCCACTTGGAAAAGGCGATAATGTGTTTCAGCCTGAGGCTGCCTCGTCATCGTTCAGGTTTTTCCCGGGCTCTGAGAGCCTATTGGAGCCGTAGGAATTGTCACGTTACAGCTAAGATCCTGACTCTTCAATAAACAGAAGCAAGAACAACAACACCTTGTCAGACAGGCCACTTCCTGTAAAGGAATCTCTCAGGTTTTTGCCTGCCATAGGAGTTCTGTTATACTCACAGACACCATTCAAACAGTTTTAGAAACTTTAGGGTGTTTTCTATCCATATATAATAAGTATATGCATATTCTAGTTACTGGGTAGGATTAGTAACCAGATTAAATCGGGTACGTTTTTTATCCGGCCGTGTAAATACTGCCCCCTAGCCCCAACAAGTTAAACCATAATAAAATTGTAAAATGTGTAGTTACGTTCTACCTGCGGGTCCAGCTCTAACGTTATGTGTAGGCCTATGTGAGGCGACCCCGAATCCCGAGTTACGGCTCGATAGGTCATTCGGTGCCCGAGCAACGACCTTAATTGGTGCTGAAAATCCACTTTTTCCGGATGTTGCTATGGGGTCCTTGAATGAGCTATCGGACAGAAACATTGGGGTCCGTCTATGGGCTGAGGCGGTTTCAATGCACCTAGTCTTGCGACACTGGGACATTTCTAAATGTCGTCATTTTTGTGATGTCAAAATGAATTGAAGTTATTGCAAATGTACGAGGCTGTTTCTCGGTCTGAGAACCTTCTAGAGCCACATAACTCACAATCGACTTGAGCTCTAGAACAGGTTTGTAAAGTTTCAGAGCTCTAGGTCTGACGGTTGTTTGACAGTTTGAACAAAGGTAACTATTTTAGGCTCTGTGTGTCTCTAAGCCCCACACTGTCACGCCATCCTTGCTGTGTGTGTGTGTGTGTGTGTGAGTTTTTCTTTGAAATCTGATGGGATAAATGACTTATTTACAGTTCATGAGGGTTGCCTAATCACACATATGAAGTTTTGGAAAGATGTGACTTTTTTAACCCTTCGAAACAGCCCGTGACCCCAATTTAAGGCACTTCCGGTTGGCACAGGAAGCTAAAAGTAAACACAAATCCTCATTGGGTAGGCTTTTACAGAATCCTGAGTTTTAAGTCTTTACGTTAACCTGTTAGGGTATAGGGGGCAGTATTGAGAATTTTTGAAAAAATATGTGCCCATTTTTAACTGCTTATTACACCAACTCAGAAGCTAGAATATGCATATTATTGTTCAGGTTTGGATAGAAAACACCCTAAAGTTTCAAAAACTGTTTGAATGGTGTCTGTGAGTATAACAGAACTCATTTGGCAGGCAAAACCCTGAGACAGATTCTGACAGGAAGTGGATACCTGATGTGTTGAATTGACTTTAAGCCTATACCATTGAAAAACAAAGGGAAGGAGGAATATTTTGGCACTTCCTATTGCTTCCACAAGATGTCCCCAGCCTTTACAAAGTGTTTTGAGTCTTCTACAGTGAGATCTGACTGAAGAAGAGCGTTGGAATGGCGATGGCCCATTAGACACCTGGCGTGCGATTTGATGGTGGGTACTCTCATTCCGAAACGTTTTAAAAGAGAACCCAATGGTCCGCCTTGAATTTTATTCATGTTCTGGTTAAAAAAGGCCCTAATGATTTATGCGATACAACGTTTGACATGTTTGAACGAACGAAAATATATTTTTTCCGTTCTTGAAGTGAAGTGAAGTCCGGCTGGCTTAGATCATGTGCTACAACACGGAGGTTTTTGGACATAAATGATGAGCTTTTTTGAACAAAACTACATTCGTTATGGACCTGGGATTCTTTGGAAGTGACATCTGATGAAGAGAATCAAAGGTAATGGATTATTTACATAGTATTTTCGATTTTAGATCTCTCCAACATGGCGGTTAGTCTGTATCGCAATGCGTATTTTTCTGGCGCAGTGCTCAGATTATTGCAAAGTGTGATTTCCCAGTAAGGTTCATTTTAAATCTGGCAAGTCCATTGCGTTCAAGAGATGTAAATCTATAATTCTTTGAATGACAATATAATATTTTACCAATGTTTTCTAATATTAATTCATTATTTTGTTGTCATGACTTGACTGCCGGTATTGGAGGGAAACTACTTCCTGAACATCAACGCCATAGTAAAACGCTGTTTTTAGATATAAATATGAACTTGATAGAACTAAAAATGCATGCATTGTCTAACATAATGTCCTAGGAGTGTCATCTGATGGAGATTGTAAAAGGTTAGTGCATAATTTTAGCTGATTTTATGGTTTTGGTGACGCCTGTCTTTGAATCGACAATACACTACACACAGCTATTGTCAATGTACTCTCCTAACATAACCTAACTTTATGCTTTCCCCGTAAAACCTTTTTGAAATCAGTAAACGTGGTTAGATTAAGAAGATGTTTATCTTTCAAAGGCTGTAAGTTAGTTGTATGTTTGAGAAATTTGAATTTTGACATTTATTTGGTTTCAAATTTGCCGCTCTTGAAATGCACCTGCTGTTGATAGGGTGCGCCACGGGTGGCACGCTAACGTCCCACATACCCCCAGGAAGTTAAGAACTAACTGATTTACACAGGGTTGAATGCAGTGATTTTCATAAACTGCAGGTTTGGTACATCAAAACACCTTTAGGGTGAATTTAACCACTTCCGGTTGCTCCAGGAAGCTTAGAATCAACACAGGTAGACCTCATAGTGGCCTGATGAATTGTCATCGAAGACAGGTTCATAAGGCATTCATAACGCACATAGGCTTCAGGTTGAATGTAGGGGAGCAGGCAATGTATTCCTATGGGGAGAAAAGTCATTGAAAACCGTTTGATGTAAACACCTTTGTCATGACGTTGGCCTGTGGGTAAGGTTTATGACCCCCCATAAATACCTTTCTCCCTTCCCCTCTCTCTCTCTCTGACCCTACTGAAGGACTGTTGAATAGCCTTTGTTAAATATAGAGAGTCTGGGAACATCAAACAAATGGGGAAAAGGAACCATATTTCGGTAATAGAACCAGTTGGAAATATGCATTGGAACTTAATGAGTATGGATGTCAGTTCGGTTGTCATCTGAGACATTATGACTGATGACAGGACGACATAACTAGAATGTGAAGACTTTCCCAGGTACAGTTTATCAGATTCACATGGAATTGTTGTGTAATTTAAATGTTTGATATTGAAATTGTTTGTTAGGAGATTAAATGTAATTTTAGCTTCCAAATGAGAGAATTGGGTTTTCATAAGGAAAGTGCCCTGCTTAATCAGTGGCCCGCCCCTGTGAAGAGACAGGGGTTATAAACGATGAAACACACCCTTCTCCCCTCACCACTATATAAAGACAATGACACAAATGTAACCAGGGTTCCACTACGTGAGGTCTGTAGCCTCTGCGTTAAAAGGACACACATGTCAAGTACAGAACTAAGCCAACCTCGGCGTGAGCTTTGGTTGTGAATGGTATGAACTTTGAACTTATTCACTACAGAAGTGATACTTCCGAGCCGTTGAGTTAGTTGCGGCCGCTGTAGACGTGGGCTAGCAAAGGACGGACGACGGAACCAGTCTAACACACGACGAAGATACTACAACGTATCCAATTTACCAAAAGAGACATTCTTCCGAGGACAGGAAGATCTCTGTTGGCCAACATCGCCAGCATCTACGACCAACCTACCGAAGCGCAGCTCAGAGTAAATATTTACTGCATTTTCCTTTTCCAAATGGGCGGTAATTTAGAATGCATGCGATAATGTATTTACGATAGCAAAGCTGTTGCTGTGTTCCTCAGTCTTCCGGCTCTTTCATTCAAGCCCAACCCTTTTTCTTTATGTAACAAGCCGCCATGTCGGCTCCATCCACCAGGGGGGTTTTCTGTATGACATAATTTGCATTCTGTGTATATGTAAAGCTGTGTGATTAGTTTAGGTATTTGGTAAATAAATAAATAATTAAACCCAATTTTGTATTGCTGATTCAACTTGTTAGCCAAGGTTCGTGCAGATAACCAAGAATTTACAACTTTCATTATCAGACTGAAAATAAGAGGTTTAATATTGACGGCTATCGATGTGAAATATTAGTTAAGAGTTGATTCGGAAGATAACGGCTCTATAAACACTCTTCCATGGTGTCCCGACTTTCTAGTTAATTACATTTACATGATTAGCTAATCAGGTGATATTAATTACAGAGAAAGGATTTTATAGGATAGCATGTCATATCACTTAATCCTCATAGCCAAAGACACAACACCTTCTTTTCACTGTTAAGGGTTAATGCCACACGGGCAAGGTTAGGCTTGCACAGATCGGGACGACCTCAGGAACGGTCCTGAGGTCGAATTGTGCTTCTAACCCTAACGGTTCCGCCGCTGTCCCCCAAAAGCACCTTAAATTTAGGGCCAGGCTTCATTATGGGCCTACTTTTTTCACGTTCGCTGCGCTCAGACCGAGCAAGCTATGGTCAGGCAGGGCATCTCGTTGAACTCGGCACTGTTTAGAGATTATGGTAATGCCATTGCAAGCTCTGTGTGTCTTTAACCTGTTGGGGATAGGGGGCAGTATTTGCACGGCCGGATAAAAAACGTACCCGATTTAATCTGGTTACTACTCCTGCCCAGTAACTAGAATATGCATATAATTGTTTGATTTGGATAGAAAACACCCCAAAGTTTCTAAAACTGTTTGAATGGTGTCTGTGAGTATAACAGAACTCATATGGCAGGCAAAAACCTGAGAAGATTTCATGCAGGAAGTGGCCTGTCTGACAAGGTGTTGTTGTTCTTGCATCTGTTTATTGAAGAGTCAGGATCTTAGCTGTAACGTGACACTTCCTACGGCTCCCATAGGCTCTCAGAGCCCGGGAAAAAGCTGAACGATATCGAGGCAGCCTCTGGCTGAAATACATTATCGCCTTTGCCAAGTGGCCGATCAGAGGACAAAGGCGCGTGCCCGAGTCGACCCCATGCTGTATTTTCTTTCGTCTGTTTAGCTAATTGCAGATTCCCGGTCGGAATATTATCGCTTTTTTACGAGAAAAATGGCATAAAAATGGATTTTAAACAGCGGTTGACATGCTTCGAAGTACAGTAATGAAATATTTAGAAATCTTTTGTCACGAAATGCGTCGTGCGCGTGACCCTTATTTACCATTCGGATAGATTCTTGAACGCACAAACAAAACGCCGCTGTTGGAACATAACTATGGATTATTTGGGACCAAACCAACATTTGTTATTGAAGTAGAAGTCCTGGGAGTGCATTCTGACGAAGAACAAGAAAGGTAATCAAACTTTTCTAATAGTAAATCGGAGTTTGGTGAGTACCAAACTTGCTGGGTGTCTAAATAGCTAGCCCTGTGATGCCGGGCTATGTACTCAGAATATAGCAAAATGTGCTTTCACCGAAAAGCTATTTTAAAATCGGACATATCGAGTGCATAAGGAATGCCGAAATGTGCCGAAATGTGCCCTTCATGTATGTGATGAACTTTGAGGGCATTATGGTGTTGAACGGTGCGCTGTAGTCAAGGAACAGCATCCTCACATAGGTGTTCCTTTTGTCCAGGTGGGAAAGGGCAGTGTGGAGTGCGATTGCGTCATCTGTGGATCTGTTGGGGGGGGGGGGGGGTATGCGAATTGAAGTGGATCTAGGGTTTCCAGGATGATGGTGCTGATGTAGGTGGTCCTAAAAGTATAGCTAATAGGCTCATTTTCTGACAATGTATCCCAAGGGAATTTATATACCCCTGGTAGCATTTGCTAATCATAATGTGCTGTTTATGCTTAGTAGATATATATATATATACACATACTGCTCAAAAAAATAAAGGGAACACTTAAACAACACATCCTAAATACTTTTTTCTTTACATAGTTGAATGTGCTGACAACAAAAATCACACAAAAATAATCAATGGAAATCCAATTTATTAACCCATGGAGGTCTGGATTTGGAGTCACACTCAAAATTAAAGTGGAAAACCACACTACAGGCTGATCCAACTTTGATGTAATGTCCTTAAAACAAGTCAAAATGAGGCTCAGTAGTGTGTGTGGCCTCCACATGCCTGTATGACCTCCCTACAATGCCTGGGCATGCTCCTGATGAGGTGGCGGATGGTCTCCTGAGGGATCTCCTCCCAGACCTGGACTAAAGCATCCGCCAACTACTGGACAGTCTGTGGTGCAACGTAGCGTTGGTGGATGGAGCGAGACATGATGTCCCAGATGTGCTCAATTGGATTCAGGTCTGGGGAACGGGCGGGCCAGTCCATAGCATCAATGCCTTCCTCTTGCAGGAACTGCTGACACACTCCAGCCACATGAGGTCTAGCATTGTCTTGCATTAGGAGGAACCCAAGGCCAACCGCACCAGCATATGGTCTCACAAGGGGTCTGAGGATCTCATCTGGGTACCTAATGGCAGTCAGGCTACCTCTGGCGAGCACATGGAGGGCTGTGCGGCCCCCCCAAAGAAATGCCACCCCACACCATGACTGACCCACCGCCAAACCGGTCATGCTGGAGGATGTTGCAGGCAGCAGAACGTTCTCCACGGCGTCTCCAGACTCTGTCACGTCTGTCACGTGCTCAGTGTGAACCTGCTTTCATCTGTGAAGAGCACAGGGCGCCAGTGGCGAATTTGCCAATCTTGGTGTTCTCTGGCAAATGCCAAACGTCCTGCACGGTGTTGGGCTGTAAGCACAACCCCCACCTGTGGATGTCGGGCCCTCATACCACACTCATGGACTCTGTTTCTGACCGTTTGAGCAGACACATGCACATTTGTGGCCTGCTGGAAGTCATTTTGCAGGGCTCTGGCAGTGCTTATCCTGCTCCACCTTGCACAAAGGCGGAGGTAGCGGTCCTGCTGCTGGGTTGTTGCCCTCCTATGGCCTCCTCCACGTCTCCTGATGTACTGGCCTGTCTCCTGGTAGCACCTCCATGCTCTGGACACTACGCTGACAGACACAGCAAACCTTCTTGCCACAGCTCGCATTGATGTGCCATCCTGGATGAGCTGCACTACCTGAGCCACTTGTGTGGGTTGTAGACTCCGTCTCATGCTACCACTAGAGTGAAAGCACCGCCAGCATTCAAAAGTGACCAAAACATCAGCCAGGAAGCATAGGAACTGAGAAGTGGTCTGTGGTCCCCACCTGCAGAACCACTCCTTTATTGGGGGTGTCTTGCTAATTGCCTATAATTTCCACCTGTTGTCTATTCCATTTGCACAACAGCATGTGAAATGTATTGTCAATCAGTGTTGCTTCCTCAGTGGACAGTTTGATTTCACAGAAGTGTGATTGACTTGGAGTTACATTGTGTTGTTTAAGTGTTCCCTTTATTTTTTGGAGCAGTGTATATATATATATATATATATATATATATATATAAACAGTTTAGAGGTTTAAGGGCTCTAACAGTTTAGAGGTTTAAGGGCTCAGGGTACAACAGCAGACATGGCATCTAAGACACTGATGCCAGCAACCCTCCAGTTGCCAGCCCACTCCTGACCAGATTTTTCCATTTTAGACATGGGGATTTGCATAACCTGTAGGCCAGTGGTTTTCACGCAGGGTACTAGGACCAGTGGGGGTACTTGGTCTATCCACAGGGGGTACTTGAGAAGACTCATTAGACCATAGGCTTACTGGTAAAATGTACATGAGGTTGTATTTCAGGGGGACTCCGGGCACAGAAAAATTCAGTTGGGAACCACTGCTCTAGGCTACCTGCCAACCCCAATGACCATTGTGTAATAATGTAATGTAATGTATAATACCATGTATATTATAATATAATGCCTTCTGTATGACGAGTCAACCCTAGGAGTAAGTTATCTCATCGCTAACACTAATGCGTCTGCACCACTGATTGTGAAACCAAAAGTTTTGGTTGGGAGAACAGTGCTGTGTAAAAGTGTTATTCTGGTGTCAGTTGCTGCTCTCATCTAAGGTGAAGTTATACTGCAAACATTGTGTTTGCATTCTGTCAGTGGTGTCTTGTCTGCTTTTTTTACTTTAACACCTGTTGATGCATTGACTAGTTCTGCTTCATGTCCATGAATAATTGTGTGACTGTTGATAGGCTGAAGTCTCATTTATACCTAGTTCTAACATGCATCCTTTGTCCTGATCTCATTTCACATTCTGATTGTAACCAAATTTTTTGACAAATGTAGACGATTAAAAGACGCATTCTCATCTGATTGTGATCAGATCTTCCTTACCAGATGATCTTCCAGAGGCAGTCAGGCACACATTGTGGCTGAATAACTTACAAGTGTAGACAGATCTGGCCAGTGAAATGATTTAATTAATCATTATCCTGCATACTAAAATCATTGACATGTGGTACCATTTAGCCTCGCGAGCCATCTTGATCTTGCAAGCTTATCATTTGTCTTCGCTAGCGAATCATTTATGTAAGCTAGGCCACAATATGTGTTTTAAAATAAATAAATACATATTATTTAGAAAGAATAGCTGTAAAATAATTTGCCAAGAGGGATAGACCAGGTAGTATAGTCACAATGCGGACACAGTGGACACATAAGACACACATTTTAATACCATTTGTACACACATTTAAAGAAATGTGGGAATAATAAGAATGTGGACAAGATCAGGACACATGATTTAGCTCCAGGTGATCTGAGATGCTTTCTTTTGTACTGTTTTTATGGGCATGGCCTTATTTCTATTACAGCATATTGGATGACTGTCATTCATATTCCATTCACCTAGCTCAAGGTCACATCGATAGGTTTAGGCTACTACATTGAACAAAAATACAAACACAACATGTAAAGTGTTGGACCCATTTTTCATGAGCTGAAATAAAAGATCCCAAAAATGTTTCATATGCACTAAAAGCTTATTTCTCTCTAATTCTGTGCTCAAATATGTTTACATCCCTGTTAGTGAGAATTTCTCCTTTGCCAAGGTAATCTATCCACCTGATCGGTGTGGCATATCACGAATCTGATTAAACAGCATTATCATTAGACAGGTGCACCTTGTGCTGTGGACAATAAAAGGCCACTCTAAAATGTGCAGTTGTGTCACACAACACAATGCCACAGATGTCTCAAGCTTTGAGGGAGTGTGAAATTTGAGAATTTGACAGTACATCCAAACTGCCTCACAACCGCAGACCACGTGTAACCATGGAGTATGTCTGTATTTAGTAAAGCACTTTTGTGGGAAAAACTAATTCTGATTGGCTAGAACTGACTCCTAAGTGGGTGGACCTATGCCCTCCCAGGGCCACCTATGGCTGCGTCCCTGCCCAGTAATGTGCGATCCATAGATTAGTGCCTAATTAATTTGTTTCAATTGACTGATTTCCACCTATGAACTGTAATTCAGTAAAATGTTGCATATATTTTTTTTTCAGTATTTAGTTGCAAAAGCAACTAAAACAAGAGTTTCTATTGGACAAATTCAGGTAGGTCCATCCCTGTTTCGTTCCGTTTAAGAAACATTTTGCAACAGAATTGGCAGAATGAATTCACCACTAATCACCCGCAGACACAGTTCACTTTTCATAACAGCCATACAAACAGCATCATCTCCTCTCACATTTTCCCTTCGCTTGTTGACTTCAGTGCACAACACAACAGCTGTCTGTGACCAGGCAAAAAAATCTCTCCAAACCAAACCTTCAAACCATAACCGCTACACACCGCCTACATAGTTGTCACCATATTAGCTAACGTCATTATCAATATAGCTACTAGAACAAACACGTTAGTAAACCCACAATCCAATCCATGTGTACTATCACAGAGTAGTGTACAGCAAGCAGTTTAGCAGTTACCCGGCGGGCCCCGGTGACAAAAGATTAATACAAGTTAATACAATTGGAAGCGTTGGATAGCCTTAGCCAGCTAGCTAACAAAAATATAATTCCTCAGTCAGTTTGTTGTGTAGGCTAAATTAATAACATTAGCTAGCGAAACTGAAACAATAAATACAATGAATTCTCTCTCTGCTGGTTCTCCTTAATTTTTGAAGAAATGTATTTGTTCAAAACTGTTCAACTACTGTCTTTCTCTCTCTTTGTGTCTACTCACCACAGTACTAGATTCATTCTCTGATCCTTTGATTGGAGGGACAACATGTCTGTTCATGCTGCAAGAGCTTTGATAGGTTGGAGGACGTCTTCTGGAAATCGTCATAATTAGTGTGTAAGTCTATGCAAGGGGGTGAACCATGAGCCTCCTAAGTTTTGTATTGAAGTCAATGTACCCAGAGGAGGACGGAAAATAGCCGTCTACCGTCTACAGCATGGTTCTATCCTACAGTGCTCATTAGGCTACTGTAGACCTTCATTGCAAAACAGTGTGTTTTAATCAGTTATTTGGGGACATACGAATATAAACTCAGCAATAAAAGAAACGCCACTTTTCAGGACCTTGTCTTTCAAAGATAATTCATAAAAATCCAAAACACTTCTCAGATCTTCATTGTAAAGGGTTTAAACAATGTTTCCCATGCTTGTTCAATGAACCATACACAATTAATGAACATGCAACTGTGTAACGGTCGTTAAGACACTAACAGCTTACTGTCACGCCCTGACCGTAGAGAGCCTTTTTATTTCTCTATTTGGGTAGGTCAGTGTGTGATTTGGGTGGGCATTCTAGATTACGTTTATCTAGTTTATTTTTTTCTATGTTGTGTTCTAGTTTCGTTTTTCTATGTTGGGGGTTTTGTATGATTCCCAATTAGAGGCAGCTGGTCATCGTTGTCTCTAATTGGGGATCATAATTAAGCAGTTGTTTTTCCCCCACCTATGTTTGTGGGAGATTATTTTGAGTTAGTGCATGTTGCACCGCTGTCGTCACAGTTTGTTGTTTGTTTATAGTTTATTTGGCTAAGTTTCACAATCAAATAAAAGATGTGGAACAATATTCACGCTGCGCCTTGGTCTCCTTCATACGACGAACGTGACACTTACAGACGGTAGGCAATTAAGGTCACAGTTATGAAAGAGGCCTTTCTACTGACTCTGAAAAACACCAAACAAAGATGTCCAGGGTCCCTGCTCATCTGCATGAATGTGCCTTAGGCATGCTGCAAGGAGGCATGAGGACTGCAGATGTGGCCAGGGAAATAAGTTGTAATGTCCGTACTGTGAGACGCCTAAGACTGCACCACAGGGAGACAGGATGGACAGCTGATCGTCCTCGCAGTGGCAGACCATGTGTAACAATACCTGCACAGGATCGGTACATCTGAACATCACACCTCCGGGACAGGTACAGGATGGCAACAACAGCCCGAGTTACACCAGGAACGCACAATCCCTCCATTAGTGCTCACACTGCCCGCAATAGACAGAGGCTGGACTGAGGGCTTGTAGGCCTGTTGTAAGGCAGGTCCTCACCAGACATCACCGGCAACAACATCGCCTATGAGCACAAACCCACCGTCGCTGGACCAGACAGGACTGGAAAAAAGTGCTCTTCACTGACGAGTCACGGTTTTGTCTCACCAGGGGTGAAGGTCGGAATGAGCGTAACACCGAGGCCTGTACTCTGGAGCGGGATCGATGTAGAGGTTCCGTCATTGTCTGGGCCGGTGTGTCATAGCATCGTCGGACTGAGATTGTCATTGCAGGCAATCTCAATGCTGTGCATTACAGGGAAGACATCCTCCTCCCTCATGTGGTACCCTTCCTGCAGGCTCATCCTGACATGACCCTCCAGCATGACAATGCCACCAGCCATACTGCTCATTCTGTACATGATTTCCTGCAAGACAGGAATGTCAGTGTTCTGCCATGGCCAGCAAAGAGCCAGGATCTCAATCCCATTGAGCACATCTGGGACCTGTTGGATCGGAGGGTGAGGGCCAGGGCCATTCCTCACAGAAATGTCCGGGAACTTGCAGGTCCCTTTGGTGGAAGAGTGGGGTAACATCTCACAGCAAGAACTGGCAAATCTGGTGCAGTCCTTGAGGAGATGCAGTGCAGTACTTAATGCAGCTGGTGGCCACACCAGATACTGACTAACTTTTGATTTTGACTCCCCCTTTGTTCAGGGACATATTATTCTATTCCTGTTAGTCACATGTCAGTGGAACTTGTTCAGTTTTTGTGTCAGTTGTTGAGTCTTATGTTCATACAAATATTTTCATATGTTAGGTTTACTAAAAATAAACGCAGTTGACAGTTAGGACGTTTCTATTTTTGTTGAGTTTATTTAATAAACGTTTATCTAAAAAAATGAACTTTTTTAATGATTCACTATTTCTATGAAATTCACTGAGTAGGATGGTCCTCCTCTGAGAAGCTTCCACTGTCGCTGGCCACTCCCGAACAATCCAGTGCTTCACTCACCATTCTTGAGTGCTTTTTGATGAGTGTTCGGGGTTGTTGTCCTGCTGGAAAATCTTTAACGGAGACCCAGTTTAAGGACACTGGGTTGAACAATGCACTCCGAAACACCTTGATAAGCTACTGACTTCATGTCTTGCACATGTTCAAGACCCAGAGTACTAGAGGCAGAAAAGCAACCCCACAGCGTTATCGAACCTCCACCAGGTTTGATTGTAGGGAGGGTCTTTTCTCTGAATGCTTGATCTACGACTAAATGAAGTATTCAAAGAAAATAACCCTCCTTACAATCAAACATTGGGGAGGTTTGATAATGCTTTAAGGTTGCTTTGCTGCCTCTAGTAGTGGGGGCCTTGAATGTGTACAAGGCATCATGAAATCAGCATAAATTGTGAATTATTTAAGAAAAGTGCATGGGTAGAGCTAGGCGACGTGGACAAAAATCCACATCACGATAAATTGCCTGAATTGATGCGATAATGATAAATTGAACAATACGTTTATAACATTAATGTGCTCTACAGTTTTATTTTATTATCCTTTAATTAAACTACTACTTGTAGTTTGATGGTTGTAGCCATCAATTGTCCCATTAACGATCACCCATATAAAATGTATTCCATTTCAAACTTCACATTTCTCTAGTATAGGCTTCTTATCGTAATGAACAGTATCAGCAAAATGCCTGCAATAAGTGATCCATACGGTTTATCGTCCCCGCTCTATGCATGGCTGTCAATATATTACACCGCAACTGCTGCCATGCTGTGCTGCCAATGCCAATACTGTATTCTAACCACATCCCCTCTCCAGTCTCTATCACCATACACCCTGAGCCTGAGGTATGAGTCCTGTGTATTAGAGTAGAACACAATGACGCTCTCTTAAGGGCAGACTATTAACTTCAGGGTATTGCAAGGGACAATGATGCTCAACCCTGGTATACAGTGTTGGTTCCCAGAAGATTTGGTTTCAAAGATTTTCTCCACGGGTACTGTTTGAAAATCAATGACAAATCCAAACATGCTGTTAGTATGCGTGTGTGTAAATATGTATGTGTGAGCGTGAGTGTGTTTGCGTATGTGCGTTCATCCGTATGAGCTTTCGTTCTGTGTGTATGTGAGCGTATATTTGTCTGTGCGTCAGTCGATTTGTGAAATAAATAATTATTCATAGCACATAGCAACAGAACTCTGTATTTAGTTCAGTTAGTTCTCAGAGAGAACTGTGGGGCAAACTCTAGAATTCTGCATGCAAGAGGAATACACATTATTTTAGGTATTTAAAATCCCTCTTCTCCTAATGTCTAACTGCTATACAGCAGTGGCAAGCTCTAACAAGATAATAGGAGTATTACCCAGATAATCTCATAACCTTTCTGCCATACTGTATTTCAAATCAAATGTTATGTCACATGGTTCACAAACAACAGGTAAAACACTAACAGTGAAATGCTTACACATGGGTTATTTTCCAAAATGCAGAGTTAAAGATAAAAGACAATACAAATGTGAAATATTGACACAAGGAATAGATGCACAGTGATTAACAAATACATGACAGTATTCCTTACATCAACAGCATTTCTGCTGGGTGGTTCAGAAAAGTACATGTTGAATGTGTTTTTCCACTCTGGGAACACAGCTTTCTGTGGCTGCTTAACTAATCTACTCAATCCCCAATTTTTTTTTACTGCATTTGTTGTATCAATATTGTGTTACAATGCAGTTTAACACATTTGTGTTTCAACAACCCAAACAAAGATGGTAAAGGTTGTAATGGTTTTGACTTGAGGTTATCGTTTATAGGGGTGCCAGGTAGGTTGTGCCTACCAGAGAAAATATTGGTTTCTCCTTTTGGTTTGGGAGGGAATGAGTCCCATCTGGTCCGTGTTAGGGTTTGACCAACTATTTGTGTGCATATCCTATATAATATAACAATCTGTTTGCATAACCTATATAATATAACACAGATGCTATAATGATACGTTTATTAACTATAAGATAATTGAATATGTTATAGCTATATGTTAGAGAAAGTGGCTCGTGATGGTGGGTCATGTGGACAGAATGCCGATGCTTTAAAACAGGGTTTTGCAAGAGCTTTTCTGTTGAATAATAGCAATAACAGGATATGGGTGAAAGGTATATGCAGGGGGTGTAAGGGTTTTAGAGAACTGTGCATTTTGCAGTCACAAGATGAGACATCCGCCAGAGACAACAGCTACGCCAGGAAACAGGAGTGCGTCTAGAGGTTGGGACCAACCTGCACGCCAACGATAGGCTGGAATAAGTCTAAACCATATTCTAGCCTCTACTATGACAGGCCCTCAGGGAGAGGGAACTAAGTCTGTCCAGTATTTAAGGAAGAACTTGTGATGTCATACCAGTTCTCTGTCTGCCCTGCGGGGTTTACAGGGAGCCCGTATATACGAACCACACATTTACCATTCAAGTGTTTGCATTAATTAAAGTACAAAGAAATCATAAGTTACTATGTGCTGACTATTTTGTCCTGATACCAGATTCGAATTGACGCAACTTAACATCCGTCAAGTCTACACCAATACAAAGGACTCATGTAAAAGTCAGGATGGAAATACACTTTTCATAAACCCTTAAAACATTGGAAAGAACTTACAAAACAACTGTATTCTTTTGCGTGGGTTGTATTGCCAACATAAATGATCTCACACACACACACACACACACACACACACACACACACACACACACACACACACACACACACACACACACACACACACACACACACACACACACACACACACACACACACACACACACACACACACACAACAATTAATGAGCTTTAAAGAGCTCTGGTTCCTCCAGGAATGTCCTGTACCTCGGGCCTAAAAAGAGTCCAGCCCGGTAAACAAGTTCAGGGAACTCAAGTGACCTTAGCGTAAGCCCAGTATCAATCATACAATCAAAATAACAAATATTTTACCACACAACTATAAAGCATATCAAATCTTAATACGTCCTCACAACTAACTACCTAAATCATCACGGTATACATCACACCAAAACAAATTAAATACCGTATACAAAAAGGTTGTAGTCAGTCGGTCAGTCAGACAAGCCAATCCGCCGACAGATCTCCAGCGGAGAAAGGCCACGAAGAACAACGGAGAGGTGTAGTCCACGGACAAAAAGAGTTGTATCGGATCCTGGGTAAACTTGCTATTAGGCTACACAAAACACACTTTTAAAGGCAACAAAACAAACGGAAGAGAGCCGCTTCAGAACTGAGGGTTGACCACATCCTCATTCACGTCTCCATCACAACCCCACTTTTGCGCAGCTAATGCTGCTATTTAATTGGGAATTAAAGGAGAAGCGACCTACTGGAAGGAGAAGCACTATTTAATTGGGAATTAAAGGGAAAGCGCCCTATTGGAAGGAGAAGTACTGAGACGGTTCAGAAACATTCAGGGCCGTCACAAGGTGTTATGACTCATAAAGGTGTAGTGATGTGCGGTGAAGTGGGCACTATCTATTATCAAAGCCAGATTTACTCACAAATAAACCCTGATGCAGCCCAAGTTCACCATACAACATATTGCTCCAACAACCAGAGTGACATATACTTCTCTACACACATCATGTATTTGGACAGTGAGCCAACATTCTTAACTTGGCTCTATACTCCAGCATTTTGAGATCAAATGTTTCATATGAGGTGACAGTACCTTTTATTTGAGGGTACACTTTTAGAAGCAAAGGAGCCTGGAAGAACCTTTTGGGGTTAAAAAAATTGCCACACAGGGAGAACCATTCCAGTTCTGAAAAGGGCCTTTGAGGAACCCCTGTGTAAAGATTCAAACTAGAAGCTTTTTGAAGATAAGAGGCATGGCTTATTGGAGGGGTGGCTTTCAGATATTTATTTTTGTCCACCCGTTGAGTAAATGTAATTTCTGTTCATCATGTTAAGTTTGTACACGTACACTATTACATTTATTAAATATAGTAATTATAGTAATACAGTGGTAACTATTCCAACTTCAGGATTTGCTCTTGAGGAACTCATACACCTCTGTTAGCCTCATTGAAGCTACAAAACGGTCAATGTTCAACCTTAACATGTGATGGTAATACAACAGAACACATGAACAGATGAACAGGAATGACATTTACTCCCACGGGTGGCCCAAAAATATATATCTGAAAGCCACATCCCTATTAAGCAACACTTACAGTCCAGGGTTGCTCTAGGAACCCTTTGCTACATTGAAACATGAAAGGTTCCTCCAAAAACCTCGGAACTAACCAAAGGTGCAAATTTGAACCATTGACTAGCAATTGAAGAACTCCAGGGGTTACTTGAGGATCTCCAGGGTTCCTCAGTCACCACTAATTCTAAGAGTGTATTTTCATACACTCTTACCATTTAGAAATGAAAGCACTTTATGTATATAGCGCCCCCAGTTGAAGTCATAAGTATTTGGACAGACTCACTTACTGTGACTCACTTACACACACATGAAAAAAAAACACAAATAAAAAAATAAAAATGTGGATATAGCGTTTTGGAATAAAACTCTTCACATTCTCCTAACCTGCTGCATTATTTCAAAGTCACATATGTGTTACACGTTTGTAATGAACATTACCATCCAACAGTGATCCGCTAATTTCAAAAGAAAAATGCATTTAGGCCTACCTTGTCTACCCTTGTGGAAAATTGTTTGAGGTGCATAATATCCATATTCTTAGCTGGCTAGGTGAATAGAAAGGTAAGTTATTGGAGCACCAAATTTTGTAGACACCAGTGGTGGTCGGTGCCATTTAATATGGGAAGGACGATTATTATTTATTAGCATGGCCTTCTTTCTATTACAGTGTACTGGATGACTGTCATTCATATTCCATTTACCCAGCTCAATGTAACATGGATATGTTTAGGCTACATACTACATGATACTTACATTTTCCCTATACCCATCATGAGGTTGCTACAACCTAGCCTATGAATGAAAGTTTACAACGCAGGTACACAGGTTGAGCGAAATTTTAGTAATCACGGTGACAGACATTGACACATTCAATACCGCCTTGCACAATCTTGCCTGCATCTAGCTGATCCAGTGTGTAGGTAGTCATTAGTCCAACAGTTGCAAAAAATAATTTTTGTTGGACAAATTCAGTTATGTTTATCCCCATTTAGTTCCATTTGCTTACGTTTAAGAATACATTTTCAACAGAATAGTCAGAGTGAATACACCCCTGATCAGACGCAAACTCATTTCACTTTCATACCAGCCAGATCATTAAGCGCATCTATACGCTTTCCTCCTCTCACCTTTTCCCGTCACTTGTGGACTTCCGTGCACATCTGCTGTCTGTGACGAAGCCAAACCTTCATATCATAACCACTACACATAGCTAATATGGTGACAACGATGTAGGCTAAGGTCAAGTCAACAACATAGCTACTAGAACTAACGCATTAGTAAACCAGCTACAATCATGCAGAACAGTGTACAGTTAGTAAGCAGTTTAGCAGTTACACCGGTGGGTGCCAGTGGCAATAAATTAATACAACCAAAAGCTTACCCCAACTTGGAAGAGTTCCAGTGTTGGATAGCCATAGCCAGTTAGTTAACATACAGTAGCATCCCTCTCTTTTTGAGCCGGATGTTTGAGTAGGATAAACTAGCTAGCAAGCTGCATTTAAAAAAAAATACTAAATAGCTAGCTCTCTCTCTCTTGCTTCTCCTTAAATTTTGAAGAAATGAATTTGTTCAAAACTGTTCAACTATTATCTTTCTCTCTCTTTGAGTCAAATACTCACCACATTTTATGCACTGCAGTGCTAGCTAAGCTGTAGCTTATGCTCTCAGTACTAGATTAATGCTCTGATCCTTTGATTGGGTGGACAACATGTCAGTTCATGCTCCAAGAGCTCTGATAGGTTGGAGGACGTCCTCCGGGAGTGGTCATAAATATTGTGTGAGTCTATGGAAGGGGGTGAGAACCACGAGCCTGCTAGCTTTTGTATTGCAGTCAATGTACCCTGAGGAGGACGGAAACGAGCTGTCCTCCGGCTACACCATGGTGCTACCCTACAGAGTGCTGTTGAGGCTAATGTAGACCTTCATTGCAAAACAGTGTGTTTTAATCAATTATTTGGTGACATTAATATATTTAGTATAGTTTTATTTAAAAAGGATAACTTTTGTCACTACTTTTATTTGTATGAAATTTACTGAGGAGTATGGTCCTCCCCCTTTTCCTCTAAGGAGCCTCCACTGGTAGACATGCCTAAATTCTCCAAGGCGCTGTATGCCTCTCCCACAACATTATTAAGCCTGTACGTATGCACAAAATATGGATTCCGCTCAATGAAATTAATAAAGGTAGTGCCTGTAGGGTATGCAGTAAAGCCCCATGCCTCACCTGTTCATTAACAGTGACTGGAGCCAGGAATTCGTGCGCCACCAATTTGAATGGATTTCAATCATGGGAAAGTTGGCACAGGTCGATGATGCATACCCTGGCGACTTTCTGAGCTTTTGATGCGGTATTAGCAATTTCCATAAAAACCACTAGAATCATTGACGGAAAAATATGTTGGGTTACAGAAGCACTTTCTAAATATTAACATTTAAACACTTTTGAAGGTGTGAAATTCACTCTGTTGAGAGTTGATGCATATATACACCTGAAAAGAGTTAAAATTAACCCTACAGTGCGTTAGTTTAACACATCCAATTTTGCTGTGTGTTGACCAAAAGGCAGACAAATTGATATTCTGTCACTTTGTCAAAGAGAGTTCTCAGCTCGACATGACACTGTTGTGTTTTGTTCTAATAAGCTTGAGGGACTTGACAAAACAATTTCCCAAAGTGTCTTTTGATTAAATAATGAAGTCAAAATTACAATATCTGCAATCACTATAACTGTAACCTCAGGAAGTTTAGTTTTTCTTGGTAAATTGATTGTGAATATAATAGTCATATTATATTATAGTCATATTTGAATGTTGTGTGGGATTGCTGTGCATTTTTTCCGCCACAACAATAAGGCTGGGTGCAATAAAGAAAACATGGTAACACTTTACTAAGGGCTTGCGAGTTGTGCAGCAGTCTAAGGCACTGCATCTCAGTGCTAGAGGCATCACTACAGACCCTGTTTTGATGCCGGGCTGTATCACAACCAGCCGTGATCAGGAGTCCAAAAGGGTGGGTGCACAATTGGCCCAGCATCGTCTGGGTTAGGAGAGTGCCGTGTTAGGCCGTCATTGTAAAATAAGAATTTGTTCATAACTGATTTGCCTAGTTAAATAAAGGTTAAATAAAATAAATAAAATAGGGGGGTATGCATAATGACTCGTCAGGCCATCCGCCTGTAAGCTGAAGCTGAAGCGCAGCTGGGTGATACAAAACACACAATCAAGTCTACATGAAAATTGTTAAAAAGCAACAAATTTGAAGTTTTAGAATGGCCTGGTCAAAGTTCAGACATAATCCGAATTTAAATGTGACAGGACTTGCAATGAGAATTTCTTGCATGAAAACCCACAACTATTGCTGAGTTACAGCAGTTCTGCATGGAGGAGTGGGCCAAAATTCCTCCACAGCAACGTGAGAGACTGACCAACAACTACAGTGGCTTGCAAAAGTATTCACCCCCTTGACATTTTTCCTATTTTGTTGCCTTACAACCTGGAATTAAAATAGATTTTTTGGGGGGTTGTATCATTTGATTTACACATGCCTACCACTTTGAAGACACAAAATATTTTTTTTTGTAAAACAAACAAGAAATAAGACAAAAAAACTGAAAACTTGAGCATGCATAACTATTCACCCCCCCAAAGTCAATACTTTGTAGAGACAACTTTTGCAGCAATTACAGCTGGAAGTCTCCTGGGGTATGTCTCTATATGCTTGGCACATCTAGCCACTGGGATTTTTGCCCATTATTCAAGGCAAATCTGCTCCAGCTCCTTCAAGTTTGATGGGTTCCGCTGGTGTACAGCAATCTTTAAGTCATACCACAGATTCTCAATTGGATTGAGTTCTGGGCTTTGACTAGGTCATTCCAAGACATTTAAATGTTTCCACTTAAACCACTGAAGTGTTGCTTCAGCAGTATGCTTAGGGTCATTGACCTTCTGGAAGGTGATCCTCCGTCTTTCGTCTGAAAAAGGTTCCCTCAAGAAGTGCCATCCATCATTCCTTCAATTCTGACCAGTTTCCCAGTCCCTGCTGATGAAAAACATCCCCACAGCATGATGCTGCCACTATGTGCTTCACTGTGGGGACTGTGTTCTCGGGTGATGAGAGGTGTTGGGTTTGCGCCAGACATAGCGTTTTTCATGGCCAAAAAGCTAAATTTTAGTCTCATCTGACCAGAGTACCTTCTTCCATATGTTTGGGAGTCTCCCACATGCCTTTTGGTGTACACCAAACATGTTTGCTTATTTTTTTTCATTAAGCAATGGCTTTTTTTCTTGCCACTCTTACGTAAAGCCCAGCTCTGTGGAGTGTACGGCTTAAAGTGTTCAAATGGACAGATACTCTAATCTTCACTGTGAAGCGTTGCAGCTCCTTCAGGGTTATCTTTGGTCTCTTTGTGGCCTCTTTGATTAATGCCCTCTTTTCCTGGTCTGTAAGTTTTGGTGGGCGGCCCACTCTTGGCAGGTTTGTTGTGGTGCCATATTCTTTCAATTTTTTAATAATGGATTTAACGGTGCTCCTTGGGATGTTCAAAGTTTCTGATATTTGTTTATAACCCAACCCAGATCTGTACTTCTCCACAACTTTGTCCCTGACCTGTTTGGAGAGCTCCTTGGACTTCATGTCAATTACATGAAATCCAAATAAAAATCAATTTAAATTACAGGTTGCAACAAAATAGGAAAATGCCAAGGGGGATGAATACTTTTGCAAGGCACTGTACAGGAAGCATTTGGTTGGAGTCATTGCAGCTAAAGGTGGCACAACCAGTTATTGAGTGTAAGGGGGAAATTACTTTTTCACACAGGGTCATTGGGTGTTGCATAACTTTGGCTATGAAATAAATTAAATAAGTATGTAATTGTTGTGTTATTTGTTCAGCCAGGTTCCCCTTATCTAATACTAGGTTGTTGTTGATCTGATAACATTCAGTATAAAAAAATCTGCAAAAGTAGAGAAAATTAGAAAAAGGGACAAATACCTTTTCAAGGCACTATATTTGAATACATGTATTGTGTAATCAAACTACACAAATCCTAAGTTTCAGGCAAACATGCTCAAGGGTGTGGGGAGGTGTGCCCCTTTGCGATTCATAACATAATCTTCTACAGCCTACATTTATATAATGAAATATGGACTTTTAGTTGTTTGCATCAAAATTTGACTTGAATGTTGGCTGTATGGCATACAGAGCCTTCAGAAAGCTCCCCGTTTGATTCTGTGGAACCTCCGTCCCACACGGGTTCACCAGGAACACTTTCTCCAGGATGACACACACAGGCACACGGGCAAGGCCAGGTCCACCACAAAGTTAGGGGGCAGGTAGAAACGGTAGGCCTCCACCTCGTGGGCTCACTTCCAACCAAACAGTAGAGCATGGAATATAGTGATGAGCAGAGCAATGTAGCCCAGAGATGATTGAGAGAGAGAGAGAGAAACACATGTACAGTGCCTTCAGAAAGTATTCATACCCCTGCACATACAATTATCTGTAACGTCCATCAGTCAAGCAGTTAATTTCAAACACAGATTCAACCACAAAGACCAGAGAGGTTTTCCAATGCTTCGCAAAGAAGGGCACATACTGGTAGATTGGTTAAAAAAAGCAGACATATCCCTTATTCAATTAATTTCACTTCGGATGGTGTATAAATAAATCCAGTCAACACAAAGATACAGACGTCCTTCCTAACTCAGTTTCTGGAGAGGAAGGAAACTGCTCAGGGATTTCACCCTGAGGCCAATGGTGACTTTAAAACAGTTACAGAGTTTAATGGCTGTGATAGGAGAAAACTAAGGGTCAATCAACAACATTGCAGTTACTCCACAATACTAACCTAATTGACAGACTGAAAAGAAGGAAGCCTGTAGAGAATAAAAATATTCCAAAACACTTATCCTGTTTGCAACAAGGCAATAAAGTAATACAGCAAACAATTTGGCAAAGCGATTCACTTTTTGTCCTAAATACAAAGTGTACAGTATGTTTGGGGCAAATCCAATATGACACATTACTGAGAACAACTCTATTTTCAAGCATAGTGGTGGCTGCATCATGTTATGGGTATCCTTGTAATCGTTATGGACTGGGGAGTTTTTCAGGATAAAAAATAAACGGAATGGAGCCAAACACAGGAAAAATACTAGTTTGTCTTTTGTTGTGACTTAGATGAAGATCAGATCACATTTTATGACCTTTATGCAGAAATCCAGGTAACTCCAAAGGGTTCACATACTTTTTCTTGCCACTGTATGAAATCATGTAGTAACCAAAAAAGTGTTAAACAAATCAAAATATGTTTATATTTTAGACTCATAAAAGTAGTCACCCTTTACCTTGACGATAGCTATGCACACTCTTTGCATTCTCTCAACCAGCTTCATCTCGAATGTTTATCCAACAGTCTTGAAGGAGTACCCACATATGTTGAGCACTTGTTTGCTGCTTGCTTTTCCTTCACTCTGTGCTCCAACTCATCCCAAACCCCCTCAATTCGGTTGAGGTCGGGTGATTGTGGAGGCCAGGTCATCTGTTGCAGCACTACATCACTCTCCTTGTTGGTCAAATAGCCCTTACACAGCCTGGAGGTGTGTTGGGTCAATGTCCTGTTGAAAAACAAATGATAGTCCCACTAAGCGCAAACCAGATCGTATAGCGTATCACTGCAGAATGCTGTGGTAGCCATGTTGGTTAAGTGTGCCTTGAATTCTAAATAAATAATTGACAGTGTCACAAGCAAAGCACCCTCACACCTTCACACCTCCTTCTACATGCTTCACGGTGGGAACCACAAATGCAGAGATCATCCGTTCACCAGTCTGCGTCTCACAAAGACACGATGGTTGGGAACCAAAAATCTCAAATTTGAACAAAGAACAGATTTCCACCAGTCTAATGTCAATTGCTCGTGTTTCTTGGCCTAAGCAAGTCTCTTCTTATTATTGGTGTCCTTTAGTAGTGGTTTCTTTGCAGCAATTTGACCATGAAGGCCTGATTCACACAGTCTGCTCTGAACAGTTGATGTTGAGATGTGTCTGTTACTTGAACTCTGTGAAACATTTATTTGGACTGCAATTTCTGAGGCTGGTAAATTTAATGAATTTATCCTCTGCAGCAGAAGTAACTATGGGTCTTCCTTTCCTGTGGTGGTCCTCATGAGAAGCAGTTTCATGATAGCGCTTGATGATTTTTGAGACTGCACTTGAAGAAACTTTCAAAGTTTTTGAAATGTTCCGTATTGACTGACCATGTTTCAAAGTAATGATGGACTGTTGTTTCTCTTTGCTTATTTGAGCTTATCAGGTTTGAAGGTAAGACCCAGATGCAAACTGTGTCAAAGTAGCAATGTTTATTACAGCAACAGGGTAGGCAAACAACAGGTCAAGGCAGGCAGCGGTCGATAACCAGAGTAGTGGGGGAAAGGTACAGGACAGCAGGCAGGCCCAGGCAGGGATCGATAATCCAGACGTGAGGCAAAGGTACAGGATGGCAGGCAGGCTCAGGAAGAGTGGTCAGGCAGGCGGCCTCAGAGACAGGACAGGCAAGGTTCAAAACCAGGAGGGGAAGAAAAAGGGAGACCGGGGAAAAGCAGGAGCTGAGACAAAAATGCTGATTAACTTGACAAACAAGATGAACTGGCAACAGACAAACAGAGAACACAGGTATAAATAAACAGGGGATAATGGGGAAGAAGGACGACACCTGGAGGGGGGTGGAGAATCACAAAGACAGGTGAAACAGATCAGGGTGTGACAGAGCTGTTCTTGCCATAATATGGACTTGGTCTTTTACCAAATATGGCTATCTTCTATATCAAAAGCATTAAGAAGGACGCATTAAGAAGGAAAGAAATTCCACAAATTAACTTTTAAGAAGGCACACCTGTTAAAATTAAATGCATTCCAGGTGACTACCTGTGAGGCTGTCTGAGAGAATGCCAAGAGTGTGCAAAGCTGTCATCAAGGCAAAGGGTGGATACTTTGAAGAATCTGAAATATAAAATATTTTGGATTTGTTTAATACTTTTTTGGTTACGACATGATTCCATATGTGTTATTTCGTAGTTTTGATGTCTTCACTACTATTCTACAATGTAGAAAACAGTAAAAAAAAAAAGAAGAAAAACCCTTGAATGAGTAGGTGTGTCCAAAACTTTTGACTGGTACACATGGGAAACTTCAGCGTGAAGAAGTTACAGTTCTTGACACACTCAAACTGGTGAGCCTGGCACTTCCTTGTTTAACCTGTCTCATCCCTTCATGTACACTGATTGAATTGGATTTAACAAGTGACATCAATAAGGGATCATAGCTTTCACCTGGATTCACCTGGTCAGTCTGTGTCATGGAAAGAGTCTTAATGCTTTGTATACTCAGTGCATATAACACACACAACACAACATGTGGTTGTAAAGGTGTGTTTAAACTCAAACTCTCTCATGCAGGCAACACACTGTGTTGATAAAGCAGTTTGATCAATGAAGAACACACACAGAATGCACACACAGTGTATATGGCTAATAATACATAATAAAGGCCTTATAAGCTACTTATACATACTTATAAACTACAATTTACTAGTTAATACGTGTACCTTAATATAAAGTGTTACTAAAAAAATGGATAACTTAAAATTAAAATAATGGAAAATGTAAATTTGTATATAACAGTTATTTTGCTGATAATATCTGCCTACCCTGCCCAAACTTCACTGTAAAGGTGTTGTGCATACCCCCCTATAGTAAATTGTTACCATGTTTTCTTGATTGCACCCAGGCTCATTGTGGTGGTGGAAGAAATTCACAGCAATTCAACATTCAAATGGAGACAGAGCGATTTCACTCCACCGTCAACCCTAGGGGTTTTGCTATACAGTATTTTACTATTATATTCAAGATAAAGCATAACTAAACATCATAAAGCTTCAAGTTATAGTGATTGTTAAATCAATAGACACTTTGGGAAATTGTTTTTTCAAGGCTTTCCAGGTTTTTAGAACAAAACACAACATTATCATGTCGACCTGAGAACTCTTTACCTCATTGGCAAAGTGACACATTATCAATTTGTCTGCCTGTTGGTCAATACACAGCAAACTCGGAGGTGTTAAACTAACTCGCTTTAGTGTTAATGTTAACACTTTTGCAGTGTGTGTATGCATCCACTCTCAACAGAGTGAATTTCAGGGTTTAAACGTTAACATTTAGACAGTGTTTCTGTAACCTTATACAGAGTAGAATATTGAACACTGGCTGTGTGAAATTCACAATACACTGGAGGGAAATATAATTAAATGGTGTGTGGGGTAAAGCCTAATTTGCATATTTCCCAGTGAGAATGTTTTGGGGGTGAATTGTAGATTTATCACCCATGACCGTATTTGTTAGTGACACAGACATGGTTATTGAATTATTTCATTTTAAAGGCCTATGGCTTTCATCAAGTGAGTTCCTAGGTAAATGTTATCATTAAAATGAAACTATGACAATAAACGTTAATGTCACGGCTGTCGTAAGGAGAAGCGGACCAAAGTGCAGCGTGTGTGTCGTTCCACATTTTATTTACACTGTGAAACTATGCGATACATAAACTTAAACTACAGAACAAAACAACAAACGGTGACGCAGAGTTGAAACATACACTACTCAAAAAACATCTCCCACCAACCCAGGTGTAAAAAACCATACTTAAGTATGATCTCCAATTAGAGACAACGAGGACCAGCTGCCTCTAATTGGAGATCATCCCAAACAAAAACCCCAACATAGAAATACAAAACTAGAACCTGAACATAGAAATAGAAAACATAGAAAAAAACCTGTCACGCTCTGACCTACTCTACCCTAGAAAATAACATCTTTCTATGGTCAGGACATGACAGTACCCCCCCAAAGGTGCGGACTCCGACCGCACCTAAACAAAACAACAACAAACCCCCCCAAAAAAAGGAAGTGTAGGGTAGGGTGGGTAACTACTGTCTATGGCGGCTCTGGTGCAGTACACATAACCTTCCCATCCCGCGGATCCTCCAACAGAGGAGGCGGCTCCGGTTCAGGTCGTAACCCCCGCTCTGCCCGCTGATCCCTCTACTTCTGTGCCACCGGACGGTGGATCGTCGTCGGAGGAACCGGACTGTCGATCATCCCCTGAGGTTCTGGCCTGCAGGCCGCCGCCGGAGACTCCGGCCTGTAGGCCGCCGCCGGAAACTCCGGGCTGCAGGCCGCCGCCGGAGACTCCGGGCTGGGGAACGTCGCCGGAGGTTCCGGGCTGGGTTACGTCGCCGGGGGTTCCGGACTGTAGGCCGTCTCAGGAGGTTCCGGACTGTAGGCCGTCTCAGGAGGTTACGGACTGTAGGCCGTCTCAGGAGGTTCCGGACTGGGAACTGTCGCCGGAAGCTCCGGACTGGGAACTGTCGCCGGAAGCTCCAGACTGAGAACTGTCGCCGGAAGCTCCGGACTGGGAACTGTCGCCGGAAGCTCCGGACTGGGAACTGTCGCCGGAAGCTCCGGACTGGGAACTGTCGCCGGAAGCTCTGGCACAGGTGGCGCCAGACTAGTAATACGCACCTCAGGGCGAGTGCGGGGAGCAGGACCAGGACCAGGACACCCCGGACTGGGCAGTCACCCTGGAGGCCTGATGCGTGGGGCTGGCACAGGTGGTGCCAGACTGGTAACACGCACCTCAGGGCAAGTGCGAGGAGCAGGCACAGGGTGTACCAGGCTGAATAGACTCACTGGAGACCGGGTACGTGGGGCAGGCACAGGATATGCTGGGCCGTGGAGGCGCACTGGAGATCTCGAGCGTAGGGCTGGCACAACCCGCCCTGGCTGGATGCTCAACCTAGCTTGACAAATGCGGGGCGCGGGCACAGATCGCATCGGCCTGTGAATGCGCCCTGGCAACACAGTGCGCATCACCACATAACACGGTGCTTGCTTCATCACTCCCATGGTAAGCACGGGGATTTGGCTCAGGTCTCCAACCTGACTCTGCCAATCTCCCCGTGTGCCCCCCCCCAAAAAAAAAATATTTTCGGGGCTGCCTCTCGCACTTGCCTCGTGGCTGGTATAGTGCCTCGTAATATCACCGCTCCGCTTTAGCTGCCTCAATTTCCTCTTTCGGACGGCGATACTCCCCAGCCTGACTCCAGGGTCCTTTCCCATCCAGAATTTCCTCCCAAGTCCATTCCTGTTTTTCCTGGGCACACTGCTTGGTCCTTTGGTGGTGGGAGATTCTGTCACGGTTGTCGAAGGAGAAGCGGACCAAAGTGCAGCGTGTGTGTCGTTCCACATTTTTATTTACACTGTGAAACTATGCGATACATAACCATCAACTAAAGAACAAAACAACAAACCGTGACGTAGAGTTGAAGCACACACTACCCCAAAAAAAAACATCTCCCACCAACAAAGGTGGAAAAAAACCCTACTTAAGTATGATCTCCAATTAGAGACAACGAGGACCAGCTGCCTCTAATTGGAGATCATCCCAAACAAAAACCCAACATAGAAATACAAAACTGGAACCTGAACATAGAAATAGAAAACATAGAGAAAGAAAAACCTGTCACGCCCTGACCTACTCTACCCTAGGAAATAACATCTTTCTATGGTCAGGGCGTGACAGTTAACTTATATCATAAGGTCTTACTACGATGGCCTAGTTTTTTCCTAACTCAGTGGTGTTAGGAGACTCCAGGATTACAGGCCACATCAGACGTGCAAGTCACATTATGCTGACTTGCAAAGTGATGTGTAATTCCTTTTGGAATCCAGACTGAGTTAAGATATCCAATAGTTTGCATTTTTATTCACTAGCAACCTGCATTCAGAATGACTGTCAGGACAATGGAAATTGATAGAGGATACTACCTAAACCATTTAAACTTGAACAACCATTTCAGTAACAGGTGCAATAAATCTAACAAACTGATTGGATTAGTTTATGAAAAACGTTATGTTATTTATCTTTGTGTAGCATCAACCCATGTATTAAAAATAATCCCAAAAAATCTACTTGCAGTACAGCACACTGGGAAATATTATAATAATGGACACTTTACTCTCCACAGTGTAAAACAATAACTTTGGTTATTAACAAGGTTATTTTGGAACTGACAGCGTTTTAACTACTTTGCAGATATGAAACAAACAGACAATTATAATATCTGTAAAAATATATCAACTTTTAAGATGTTTTAAAAATAGGTTCTATTTGACAAAAAATTCCATGACGTACATTAAAGCATTGTTGGCAGAATAGATGGATGCAGTTCAATGCAAGACTCATAATTCACCAATACATTTCTTGGTAGTCCCAAAAATATTGCTGTCAGATTGTAGGCCATCATTGTAAATAAGAATTTGTTCTTAACTGACTTGCCTAGTTAAATACAGGTTACACACATTATAAACCACAGATGGCCTGGTACATTGTTTCCTGCTTCCACCCATTTTTTAATGCACCTTTTCAGTTTCAATGACTCAACATTTTTTACAAAAACGAACGACTGTAATATGATAATATTCTTGAACTTGGCTCGTAGGGTGTTGCATCGGTGGGGGATGTGCAGTTCACCTAACACCAGGACCAGGACCAGGACTAACCAGCAAGCTGATGACGTTTATTAGCTAGATAGTGTTGGCTGGTTGAAGATCTGGGAATTTTTGGTATGATTTCTAAAGTCTGCTCTAATGTCTGCTCTATTCATCACTGGCACATTCAAGAGCGAGACGCCCACTCTCCTTTAGAAGAATCTAAACAAAAACAAATGTTCGCTGGCAGTTAATGATTTTGATAATATGTGTGGAGAAACTCCAAAGTTGCGTGTTGTGTGTTTATATATACCTGTAATTTTTTATCACTTGCACAAAGTCTTGCAACATCAAGCTTGATCCACTGTATCTCCATGTAATTATGGAGAATTGCAACAGATGAAACACTGGCTGGCTCAGGGAGGGAGGGAGGGGACAGCATCAAACTTTTCACTAAACAAACCATTACATCCCATTCAGAGTCCTGATCTCATTCAGCTTCACTGCTTCACTTTATTCTGATTCAATTTCAGAATTGGATGGTGATTGTATAACACAAACGCTATACAATATTCTTAGAAGCTTTTTTCAAATATAATTCCCATTAATCAGTCAAGAGCATCCAGACTGGTTGCATCACTTAGGAGCAACCTAATGTCACACATACAAATCATAAAAATTCAGACAGAAAATATTTACACAAGAAGCAACCTAATATCACACAGTGGGGGGTATGGGGGGCTGTGTGGGGACTTGAATGGTGAGCCCAGGGGAAACGGGGATGTACACATTCTCGCCAGCCCCGGTGGGGTACTGCAGGGAGAGCAGAGCTGAGAAAGTATAGAGGGGCAGGCCTAAGCATTCTGCCATGTGAAGCTGCCCTGGGTGGACTTGTATGGTTGGAGGAGAAGGGTGTGTGTGTAAGAAGGCTCTGTGGATGATGTGGGTGGAGAGGACATCTGAGATGGCAGTGGTGACCGGGTGGAGCTGGGCTATCTGGCCAAGAGGGAACCGATTTATCTGGCCAAGAGGGAACTTCTGATTTATTAACAAATACTCTACAATACACAATTTTGCCCTTCGAACAACATGTATATACTCCGCCATTTTTAGACGGGACAAACATCATGATCCAGAAATGTGTCAAATGTTTCCATTTAAATACACTTGCTAGTTATAGTTAACATTGAAACAGTACATAGTTTGAAAGGCAGGTCAACATATATTTGGAATTTAGAATTCCCAAATCAAAGCTTTTTTGGTTTAATTCTGTCTGACTTCTTACCTATAAAGTTTTAAAATGATCTATGACATAATTAAACCAAAAAAGCTTTGATTTGGGAATTCTAAATTCCAACAGAACAAAGTGTATAAATCAATATAAAATATTTCAATGCCCTTGGACACGGGAAAAATGGGTCACCTTTTTTTTTAACACAAACATTTTAAAACTTTAAAGGTAAGAAGTCAGACAGAATTAAACCAAAAAAGTTTTGATTTGGGAATTCTAAATTTTAAAACTTTACAGGTAAGAAGTCAGACAGAATTAAACCAAAAAAGCTTTGATTTGGGAATTCTAAATTCCAAGAGAACAAAGTGTATAAATCAATATCAAATATCAAATATTAACACAAACATTTTAAAACTTTACAGGTAAGAAGTCAGACAGAATTAAACCAAAAAGCTTTGATTTGGGAATTCTAAATTCCAACAGAACAAAGTGTATAAATCAATATAAAATATTTCAATGCCCTTGGACACGGGAAAAATGGGTCACCTTTTTTTTAACACAAACATTTTAAAACTTTACAGGTAAGAAGTCAGACAGAATTAAACCAAAAAAGCTTTGATTTGGGAATTCTAAATTCCAACAGAACAAAGTGTATAAATCAATATCAAATATTTCAATGCCCTTGGACACGGGAAAAATGGGTCACCTTTTTTTTAACACAAATGCTACCTGATTCAAAGTATGGAATGAGCTTGTGTAGTGGTAGATGGACATATATATATATATATATATATATATATATATATATATATATATACTGCTCAAAAAAATAAAGGGAACACTTAAACAACACAATGTTACTCCAAGTCAATCACACTTCTGTGAAATCAAACTGTCCACTTAGGAAGCAACACTGATTGACAATAAATTTCACATGCTGTTGTGCAAATGGAATAGACAACAGGTGGAAATTATAGGCAATAAGCAAGACACCCCCAATAAAGGAGTGGTTCTGCAGGTGGAGACCATAGACCACTTCTCAGTTCCTATGCTTCCTGGCTGATGTTTTGGTCACTTTTGAATGCTGGCGGTGCTTTCACTCTAGTGGTAGCATGAGACGGAGTCTACAACCCACACAAGTGGCTCAGGTAGTGCAGCTCATCCAGGATGGCACATCAATGCGAGCTGTGGCAAGAAGGCTTGCTGTGTCTGTCAGCATAGTGTCCAGAGCATGGAGGCGCTACCAGGAGACAGGCCAGTACATCAGGAGATGTGGAGGAGGCCGTAGGAGGGCAACAACCCAGCAGCAGGACCGCTACCTCCGCCTTTGTGCAAGGAAGAGCAGGAGGAGCACTGCCAGAGCCCTGCAAAATGACCTCCAGCAGGCCACAAATGTGCATGTGTCTGCTCAAACGGTCAGAAACATACTCCATGAGGGTGGTATGAGGGCTCGACGTCCACAGGTGGGGCTTGCGCTTACAGCCCAACACCGTGCAGGACGTTTGGCATTTGCCAGAGAACACCAAGATTGGCAAATTCGCCACTGGCGCCCTGTGCTCTTCACAGATGAAAGCAGGTTCACACTGAGCACGTGACAGACGTAACAGAGTCTGGAGATGCCGTGGAGAACATTCTGCTGCCTGCAACATCCTCCAGCATGACCGGTTTGGCGGTGGGTCAGTCATGGTGTGGGGTGGCATTTCTTTGGGAGGCCGCACAGCCCTCCATGTGCTCGCCAGAGGTAGCCTGACTGCCATTAGGTACCGAGATGAGATCCTCAGACCCCTTGTGAGACCATATGCTGGTGCGGTTGGCCCTGGGTTCCTCTTAATGCAAGACAATGCTAGACCTCATGTGGCTGGAGTGTGTCAGCAGTTCCTGCAAGAGGAAGGCATTGATGCTATGGACTGGCCCGCCCGTTCCCCAGACCTGAATCCAATTGAGCACATCTGGGACATCATGTCTCGCTCCATCCACCAACGCCACGTTGCACCACAGACTGTCCAGGAGTTGGCGGATGCTTTAGTCCAGGTCTGGGAGGAGATCCCTCAGGAGACCATCCGCCACCTCATCAGGAGCATGCCCAGGCGTTGTAGGGAGGTCATACAGGCACATGGAGGCCACACACACCACTGAGCCTAATTTTGACTTGTTTTAAGGACATTACATCAAAGTTGGATCAGCCTGTAGTGTGGTTTCCACTTTAATTTTGAGTGTGACTCCAAATCCAGACCTCCATGGGTTGATAAATTGGATTTCCATTGATTATTTTTGTGTGATTTTGTTGTCAGCACATTCAACTATGTAAAGAAAAAAGTATTTAATAAGATTATTTCTTTCATTCAGATCTAGGATGTGTTGTTTAAGTGTTCCCTTTATTTTTTTGAGCAGTGTATATACTCGTCAAAGTAGATGGACATATATGTTGGTAGAGTCTTGAGACTGCCTGACTCTGGCTTGTGGCTGAAAGGGCCACAAGCCAATGTAGCAATTGCCATTATTTCATTTTTAGCAAAAGCTCAGGTTGAGATAGCAAAAGCTCAGGTTGCCCAGACCTGCGGAGATACAATCTTCGGCAAAATCATTCGCAAGGAGATTCCTGCAAAAATATTATTTGAAGACTGGAATGACTAACAACACAGCTCTTAGCTCCCTCTGTAGATGCCTACTGGACAACTTATTTGTATAGCTTTTAAATCTTTTTAATGAATTTTAATATTAACACTTTGTTCTAGCTAGCTATTTGTGTAGGTAGCTATCAAGTAAACACAATGATATTGTGTTTAACACAACAAATCCAATAAATTCTAAATAAAATCATCATAGTCAGTTAAAAATGCAGCTACCTGTAACAATTTGGCAACCATCTTATAAAATAACATCCGTCAAAGTTTGTCAGCCATTTTTGTCCCTTTAACAATTGTTTGTTTTTAAGAATTGGGTTTTAAAATCTTTAAAATCTAAGAATTGGGTTTTAAAATCTTCGGCGTTGACATCTCACCTGACAGACAAGGTTGTGCTTGACCCCTAACCCTCTACCCTAACCCGGCATTGCCATCTCACCTGATGGACAAGGTAGGGTTTGACCCCTAACCCTTTAACCTAACCCTTTACCCTAACCCTTTACCTTAACCCAAACCCTTTACCCTGAGACTTACGGCTGGGAATGTCAATACAATCAAACTAGCAAGGGCAATGATCACAAGTCAGTCATGGCGTGGCTAATAGGCTAGCACAAATGTGTCAAACACAATGCCGGCGGGACAAATAGAACACGCAAGTGAGTCTGAATGAGTCAATAGTTGAGTCATCTACTTTATGAAAATACAGCCTGATACACTGGCGTTGGTGAATTCAACTTCAATTGCAGTGCTTTCCTGTAGCCTGTTTACAGCGTGGCGGACGGAAAGTGTACAGACACATGCCACTGTCCTAGCTAAGCAACTAAAATGTTAAAGTCTGACTTCGGTTTTTAAAGCTTGACAATGAATAACCAAAAAACAAATTTGCAAAAAAATATTCTGCAAAAGAGAAACATGTAGGCCAGGGGTGTCGGCGGGTTTTTGTTTTTTCCTTTCAATTAAGATCTAGACAACCAGGTGAGGGGAGTTCTTTACTAATTAGCGACCTTAATTCATTCATTAAGTACAAGGGTTGAGCGAAAACTCGCACTCGGCCATCCGTCGAAAGAGTTAAACGTAATGTAGGTCTATTATAGCAACATTTCAGCAGTATCCTAGGTTGGCTACTCAACTACAATACGTTTTTAGTATACCATACAGCAATGCTGCATTCAACCACAATGATGATCCATACAGTGCAAAAAAAAGGAAAAACATGTTTTAAGTTTAAATGTTACAACAAATTATGGCTGAGTACTTGTTATTTGGAGTTATTAAATACTTTTTGATTAGGGTCACAACATATTATGCACATCTGAAAGCATAGCAGCAAAGGCTGGACAAATATTATTTCTCTCTAATACGTTCAAATACTATATACAGCATCCCATTACTCATCTCATATGTATATACTGTACTCTATACCATCTACTGCATCTTGCCATCCTGATGTAATGTATCACTAGCCACCTTAATTAAACAATGCTGCTTTATATGTTTTCATACCCTACAATACTCATCTCGAATGTATATACTGTACTCCATACCATCTATTACATCTTGCCTATGCCGTTCGGCCATCACTCATTTATATATTTTTATGTACATATTCGTATTCATTCCTTTACACTTGTGTGTACAAGGTAGTTGTTGTGGAATTGGTAGATTACTTGTTAGATATTACTGCATGGTCGGAACTAGAAGCACAAGCATTTCGCTACACTTGCATTAACACCTGCTAACCATGTGTATGTGACAAATCAATTTGATTCGATTTGATTTGATTTAAAGGGCCATATTTTTCAAGTAAAACAATGGCCAGTTTGTGTCGCAGTTGCACGTTTTCTTTTTTAAACAAATAGGTTTAAATGTCTGGTCTGCGAATTTGTTGTGTTTTTTCAATATGTCCTGTGCGCTGCTTGAGTTTGACATCCCTGGGCCAGCGTATCTATTTATGAAACTAGCTATTTATTTAGGAAGCTAAAAACACGGAGTCTACCGTTAGAGAGCTAGCTAGCTGATGGGAGGATGTCATGTCATTGGAGGAGTGGTTGAGTGACCAACTTTTTTCCCTTATATCATTTTTTGTTGGCTACAGCTAGATATGCTGCAGGAGTCATTTGGTTAGATAGCAAGAAATGTGGATTGCTTTGCTAGCTAGCTAGCTATGCTGAACTTGAACGACGGTTATACGCAGTTAGCATATCTTTATTTATTTATTTTTATTTCACCTTTATTTAACCAGGTAGGCCAGTTGAGAACAAGTTATCATTTACAACTGCGTCCTGACCAAGATAAAGCAAAGCAGTGAGACAGAAACAACAACACAGAGTTACACATAAACAAACGTACAGTCAATAACACAATAGAAAAATCTATGTACTGTGTGTGCAAATGTAGAAGAGTAGGGAGGTAAGGCAATAAATAGGCCATAGAGGCGAAATAATTAAAATGTAGCTTTAACACTGGAGTGATAGATGTGCAGATGATGATGTGCAAGTAGAGATACTCGGGTGCAAAAGAGCAAGAGGATAAATAACAAAGGAAATCAGCCAAAACCTCAGAAGAATTAGGTAGAAGGGTGTGCTATTTACAGATTGGCTGTGTACAGGTACAATGATCAGGTGAGCTGCTCCGGCATCTGATGCTTCAAGTTAGAGAGGGAGATATAAGACTCCATCTTCAGTGATTTTTGCAATCCGTTCCAGTCAATGGCAGCAGAGAACTGGAAGGAAAGGCGGCCAAAGGAAGTGTTGGCTTTGGGGATTATCAATGAAATATACCTGCTGGAGCATGTGCTACGGGTGGGTGTTGGCGGGGCTTTACCTAGAAAAGACTTAAAGACGACCTGGAGCCAGTGGGTTTGGCAACAAATATGTAGTGACGGCCAGCCAACGAGAGCATACAGGTCGCAGTGGTGGGTATATTGGGCTTTGGTGACAAAATGGATGGCACTGTGATAGACTGCATCCAATTTGCTGAGTAGAGCATTGGAGGCTATTTTGTAAATGACATCGCCGAAGTCAAGGATCAGTAGGATAGTCAGTTTTACGAAGATATGTTTGGCAGCATGAGTGAAGGAGGCTTTGTTGCGAAATAGGAAGGCGATTCTAGATTTAATTTTGGATTGGGCATGCTTAATGTGAGTCTGGAAGGAGAGTTTACAGTCTAACCAGACACCTAGGTATTTGTAGTTGTCCACATATTCTAAGTCAGAACCTTACAGAGTAGTGCCATGATGTTGGCCTGTGGGTAAGGTTTATGACCCCCCATAAATACCTTTCTCCCTTCCCTCTCTCTCTTGACTCTACAGAAGGACTCTTGAAGAGCCTTTGTTAAACATATAGAGTCTGGGAACATCAAAAGGTGGGGGAAAGGAACCATATTTCGGTAATCCAACCAGTTGAGAATATGCATTGGTACTTAATGAATATGATGTCAGTTTGGTTGTCGTCTGAGACATTATGACTGATGACAGGACGATTCTAGTTATCATATTCACATGGAATTGTTGTGCAATTTAAATGTTTAAATATCAAACTATTTGTGAAAAGATGAAATGTAATTTTAGCTTCCAAATGAAAGAATTGGATTTTCAGGTTAAAGCCCTGCTCTATCAGTGGCCCGCCCATGTGAACAGACATGGGTTGTAAAACTATGAAACACACCCTTCTCTCCCTCCACTATATAAGCCCTTTACAAAAATATTACTTTCTGTTCCGATGACATTAGGGCAATAGTCCTATGTTGAAAGTGTTCAGATAATAAGCTGTTCCGGGTACATTAGGGCGAGAGCCCTATGTCAGAAGGACAAAGACCACCTACAGAACTAAGCCAACCTCAGCAAGAACCTAACAAAATTAGCATCGAATTTCAATGTGTCGGTGACGACCTCCATGCCAAAAGGATGAAATTCGACTATACCAGTCAGAATATAGCATGAGCTAAAAGTATGGCAACTTGGTATGAACCTTGAACTCTTATTCACTCCAGAAGTGATACCTCCTATCCATTGAGTTGTCAGCGGCCGCTGTAAACGTGGGCAAGGAAAGGACGGACAAAGGAACTGTTCTAACAAACAACACGATACTACCAAGTAGCCATTTTACCACCAGAGACACTCTTCATAAGGACAAGGAAGATCTCTGTTGGGCAACACGGCCAGCATCTACAACAAACTTACCGAAGCGCAGCTCAGAGTAAATATTTATTGCATTCTCCTTTTTTCAAATGGGCGGTTATTTAGAATGCAAAAGATACTGTATTTACGATAGCATAGCTTCTCCCTTTGTTCCTCAGTCTTCCCGCTCTTTCAATCAAACCCAACCCCCTCTCTTTGTGTAACCAACCGTCATACAGGTTCCATCTTCCAGGGACGTTTTCTTGTAGGACATAATTTGGAATCTTTGTATGATCCATTCTGTGTTTATGTAATTATGTTTGATTATTTAGGTATTTAGTAAATAAATAATTAAACCAAAGTTTGTATTGCTGATTCAACTTGTTAGCCAGTGTTCGTGAAGATAACCAAGAATTTACCATTTTTAGATGAGACTGAAATAAGGTGACATTTAATATTGACTGCTATTGATGTAAAATATTACTAGGTCTTTAAGAGTTTATTTGGAAGATAACAGCTCTATAAACATTATTTTGTGGAGCCCGGACTTTCTAGTTAATTATCGACCTCATTAGCTTAATCAGGTAATATTAATTACAGAGAAATGATTGTATAGAATAGCATGTCATATCACTTAATCACATAGCCAAAGACACGACAGTGGTAATGCTAGTCGTGCAGGCCGGTGCGGGCAACAATCGGTTGAAGAACATGCATTTAGTTTTACTAGCATTTAAAAGCAGTTGGAGGTCACGGAAGGAGTGTTGTATGGCATTGAAGCTCGTTTGGATGTTTGCTAACACAGTGTCCAAAGAAGGGCCAGATGTATACAGAGTGGTGTCGTCTGCATCGAGGTGGATGAGAGAATCATTGATCATTAGCGACATCATTGATACAGTTGAAGTCGGAAGTTTACATACACCTTAGCCAAATACATTTAAACTCAGTTTTTCACAATTCCTGACATTTAATTCAAGTAAAAATTCCCTGTCTTAGATCAGTAAAGTTCACCACTTTATTTTAAGAATGTGAAATGTCAGAATAATAGCAGAGAATTAATTATTTCAGATTTGATTTCTTTCATCACATTCCCAGTGGGTCAGAAGTTTACATTGCCTTTAAATTGTTTAACTTGAGTCAAACATTTCGGGTAGCCTTCCACAAGCTTCCCACAATTAGTGTGGTGACTTTTGGCCCATTCCTCCTGACAGAACTGGTGAAACTGAGTCAGGTTTGTAGGCCTCCTTGCTCGCACACGCTTTTTCAGTTCTGCTCACAAATGTTCTATGGGATTGAGGCCAGGGCTTTGTGATGGCCACAAATGTTCTATTTTGCCACAACTTTGGAAGTATGCTTGGGGTCATTGTCCATTTGGAAGACCCATTTGCGACCAAGCTTTAACTTCCTGACTGATATCTTGAGATGTTCAATATTTCCACATAATTTTCCTACCTCATGATGCCATCTATTTTGTGAAGTGCACCAGTCCCTCCTGCAGGAAAGCACCCCCACAACATGATGCTGCCACCCCCGTGCTTCACGGTTGGGATGGTGTTCTTCGGCTTGCAAGCCTCCCCCTTTTTCCTCCAAACATAAAGATGGTTATTATGGCCATACAGTTATATTTTTGTTTCATCAGAACAGAGGACATTTCTCCAAAAAGTACGATCTTTGTCCTCATGTGCAGTTGCAAACCTTAGTCTGGCTTTTCTATGGCGGTTTTGGAGCAGTGGCTTCTTCCTTGCTGAGCGGCCTTTCAGATTATGTCAATATTGGACTCATTTGACTGTGGATATAGATACTTTTGTACCCGTTTCCTCCAGCATCTTCACAAGGTCCTTTGCTGTTGTTCTGGGATTGATTTGCACTTTTCGCACCAAAGTACGTTCATCTCTAGGAGACAGAATGCGTCTCCATCCTGAGTGGCATGATAGCTGCTTGGTCCCATGGTGTTTATACTTGCGTGGTATTGTTTGTACAGATGAACATGGTACCTTCAGGCGTTTGGAAATTGCTCCCAAGGATGAACCAGACTTGTGGAGGTTTACAATATTCTTCTGAGGTTTTGGCTGATTTCCTTTGATTTTCCCATGATGTCAAGCAAAGAGGCACTGAGTTTGAAGGTAGGCCTTGAAATACATCCACAGGTACACCTCCAATTGACTCAAATGATATCAGTTAGCCTATCAGAAGCTTCTAAAGCCATGACATCATTTTCTGGAATTTTCCAAGCTGTTTAAAGGCACAGTCAACTTAGTGTATGTAGATGTCTGACCCACTGGAATTGTGATACAGTGAATTACAAGTGAAATAATCTGTCTGTAAACAATTGTTGGAAAAATGACTTGTGTCATGCACAAAGTAGATGTCCTAACCAACTTGCCAAAACTCTAGTTTGTTAACAAGAAGTTTGTGGATTGGTTGAGAAACGAGTTTAAATGACTCCAATCTAAGTGTATGTAAACTTCCGACTTCAACTCTATATATAGAGAAGAGAGTCAGCCCGAGAATTTAACCATGTGGCACCCCCATAGAGATTGCCACAGGCCCAGACCACAAGCCCTCCGATTTGACACACTGAACTCTATCTGAGAAGTAGTTGGTGAACCAGGCGAGGCAGTCATTTCAGAAACAAAGTCTATTGAGTCTGCCGATAAGAATGCGGTGATTGACAGAGTCGAAAGGCTTGGTCAGGTCGATAAAGATGGCTGCACAGTACGGTCTTTATCGATGGCGGTTATGATATTTTTTAGGACCTTGAGCATGGCTGAGGTGCACCCATGACCAGCTCGGAAACCAGATTGCATTGTGGAGAAGATAGGGTGGGATTCAAAATGGTCAGTGATCTGTTTGTTAACTTGGCTTTTGAAGATTTTAGAAAAGTAGGGCATGATGGATATAGGTCTGTAACAGTTTGGGTCTAGAGTGTCTCCCCCTTTGAAGAGTGGGTTGACCGAGGCAGCTTTCCAATTTTTGGAAAGATCTCAGACGATCCGAGAGAGGGAGGTTGAACAGGCTAGTAATAGGGGTTGCAACAATTTCGGCTGATAATTTCAGAAAGACAGTCTAGGGATCCCCAGACTGTCTAGGAATCCAGATTTTGCAGCTCTTTCAGAACATCAGCTGTCTGGATTTGGGTGAAGGAGAAGCGGGGGGGGGGCATGGACAAGTTACTGCAGGGGGTGCTGAGCTGTTGGCCGGGGTAGGGGTAGCCAGGTGGAAAGCATGGCCAGCCATAGAAAAATGCTTATTGAAAGTATTGATTATCATACATTTATCGGTGGTGACAGTGTTTCCTAGCTTCATAGCAGTGGGCAGCTGGGAGGAGGTGCTCTTATTCTCCATGGACTTTACAGTGTCCCAAAACTTTTTGGAATTAGTGCTACAGGATGCAAATTTCTGTTTCAAAAAGCAAGCCTTAGCTCTCCTAACTGACTGAGTGTATTGGTTCCTGACTTCCGTCCTGAAAAGTTGCATATCGCAGGGGCTATTTGATGATAATGCAGAACGCCACAGGATGTTTTTGTGCTGGTCAAGGGCAGTCAAGTCTGGGGTGAACCAAGGGCTATATCTGTTCTTAGTTATACATTTTTTGAATAGGGCGTGCTTATTTAAGATAGCGAGAAAAGCACTTTTAAAGAGCAACCAGGCATCCTCTGCTGACGGGATTAGTTCAGTATCCTTCCAGGATACCCGGGCCAAGTCGATTAGAAAGGCCTGCTCGTTGAAGTGTTTTAGGGAGCGTTTGACAGTGATGAGGGGTGGTCGTTTGACCGCGGAACCATTACGCACGCAGGCAATGAGGCAGTGATCGCTGAGATCCTGGAAGACACCAGAGGTGTATTTAGAGGGCAAGTTTGTCAGGATGATATCTCAGAGGGTGCCCATGGTTACAGATTTAGGGTTGTACCTGGTAGGTTCCTTAGTAATTTGTGTGAGATTGAGGGCATCTAGCTTAGATTGTTGGACGGCCGGGCTGTTAAGCATATCCCAGTTTAGGTCAACTGATAGTACGAACTCTGAAGATACAGATGGGGGACAATCAATTCACACATGGTGTCCAGGGCACCGCTGGGGGCTGAAGGGGGTCTATAACAAGCAGCAACAGTGAGAGACTTGTTTCTGGAAAGGTGGATTTTTTAAAGTAGAAGCTCGAATTGTTTAGGCACAGACCTGGATAGTATGACAGAACTCTGCTGACAATCTCTGCAGTAGATTGCAACTCCACCCCCTTTGGAAGTTCTATCTTGTCGGAAGATGTTATAGTTAGGGATGGAAATTTCAGGATTTTTGGTGGCCTTCCTAAGCCATGATTCAGACACGGCTAGGACATCAGGGTTGGCGGAGTGTGCTAAAGCAGTGAATAAAATAAACTTAGGGAGGAGGCTTCTAATGTTAACCTGTCTGGGCTAGGGGGCAGTATTGAGAATTTTGGAAAAAATATGTTCCCATTTTTAACTGCCTCCTACACCAACTCAGAAGCTAGAATATGCATATTATTGTTCAGGTTTGGATAGAAAACACTCTGAATTTTCTAAAACTGTTTGAATGGTGTCTGTGAGTATAACAGAACTCTTATGGCAGGCAAAAACCTGACAAGGTTTCAAGCAGGAAGTACCCTGTCTGACAAGGAGTCGTGCGTCTTGCATCTTTTTATTGAAAAGTAAGGATCTTAGCTGTAACGTGACAATTCCCAGGGCTCCAATAGGCTCTCAGAACCCGCGAAAAACCTGAAGGTTTACGAGGGAGCCTCAGGCTGAAACACATTATCACCTTTTGTAAGTGGCTGCTCCGAGGACCTTTGAATGAGGCGCGTGCATGAGTCGCTTCTGAGGAGAAATTTTATTCGGCTGTTTAGGCTCAATGCATACTCCCGGTCGGAATATTATCACTAATCTACGAGTTAAATGGCATAAAAATTGGTTTTAAACAGCGGTTGACATGCTTCGAAGTACGGTAATGGAATATTTAGACATTTTTGACACGCCAATGCGCCATGCGCGGGACCGTGAAGAAGCATTCTAGAACTCACGAACAAAACGTCGCTGTTTGGATATAACGATGGATTATTTGGGACCAAACCAACATTTGTTATTGAAGTAGAAGTCCTGGCAGTGTATTCTGATGAAGAACAAGCAAGGTAAGAACATTTTTCTTATAGGAAATGTGATTTTGGTGGAGGCTGACCTGGGTGGGTATCTAAATAGCTAGCCCTGTAATGCCGGGCTATGTACTTAGATTATTGCAAAATGTGCTTCATCCGAAAAGCTATTTTAAAATCGGACATATCGAGTGCATAGAGGAGTAATGTATCTATAATTCTTAAAATAATTGTTATGCTTTTTGTGAATGTTTATCGTGAGTAATTTAGCAAACTGTTAGTAAATTCAACGGAAGTTTGCGGGGGTTATGCTTTTTCTGAACGTCACATGCTAATGCAAAAAGCTGTTTTTTGATATAAATATGAACTTGATTGAACAGACATGCATGTATTGTATAACACAATGTCCTAGGTGTGTCATCTGATGAAGATCATCAAAGGTTAGTGCTGCATTTAGCTGTGGTTTGGGTTTATGTGACATGATATGCTAGCTTGAAAAATGGCTGTCTGATTTTTTCTGGCTGGGCACTCTGCTGACATAATCTAATGTTTTGCTTTCGTTGTAAAGCCTTTTTGAAATCGGACAGTGGGGTTAGATTAACGAGATTCTTGTCTTTAAATAGCTGTAAAATAGTCATATGTTTGAGAAATTGAAGTAATAGTATTTCTAACGATTCAAAAATCGCGCCACTGGAATTTCAGTAGCTGTTACGTAGGTGGGACGAAATCGTCCCACATACCCCAGAGAGGTTAACTTACATTCAATTCACATTTCCACAAACTTCAAAGTGTTTCCTTTCAATATATGCATATCCTTGCTTCAGGGCCTGAGGTATAGGCAGTTTGATTAGGGTATGTCATTTAGGCGAAAATTTAAAAAAGGGGGCTATCCCTAAGAAGCTTTAGGATCTGCATCTCGTCAACGGGACAGTTGTAAATCATTCAGCGCGTTATGTCAAGATTGTAGTTTTTAGAATAACAACAAATGGTCGGTACATAGATGTAACGGGCATCATATAGAGGAGACCAAGGCGCAGCGTGTTGAGTGCTCATCGTTATTTTTCATGAAAACGAACACTAGACAAAATAAACAAAATGACAGCCAACAGTTCCGTCAGGTTATACTAACAAAACAGAAAACAACTACCCACGAAAACAAAGGGAAAAACAGGCTGCCTAAGTATGTCTTCCAATCAGTGACAACGATAGACAACTGCCTCCGATTGGAAACCATACCCGGCCAAAACATAGAAAAACAAAACATAGAATGCCCACCCACCTATCACACTCTGACCTAACTAAACAGAGAAAACACAGCTCTCCTAGGTCAGAGCGTGACAGTACCCCCCCAAAGGTACGGACTCCCAGCCACAAACCTGAACCTATAGGGGAGGGTCTGGGTGGGCATCCATAATTGGCGGCGGCTCTGGTTCAGGGCGTAGCACCCCCACCGCCTGCTGATCTCCCCGCTTCTGTGTGTTCAGAGGAACCAGACCATGGATCATCGCCGGAGGCTTTGGAACGCCAACCGCCACTGAAGACTCTGGGCTGAAGGCCGCCGCTGAAGACTCTGGGCTGAAGGCCGCCGCTGAAGACTCCGGGCTGCGGACCGCCGTCGAAGACTCCGGGCTGCGGACCGTCGCCGAAGGCTCCGGGCTGCGGACCGTCGCCGGAGGCTCCGGGGTGCGGACCGTCGCCGGAGGCTCCGGACTGGGGAGCGTCGCCGGAGGTTCCAGACTGGGGAGCGTCGCCGGAGGCTCCGGACTGGGGAGCGTCGCCGGAGGCTCCGGACTGAGGAGCGTTGTTGTAGGTTCCGGACTAGGGACCGTTGCTGCAGACTCCATGCCATGGATCATCAATACAGGTTCCGTGCCATGGATCATCACTGGAGGCTTCGTGCCATGGATCATCTCTACAGGCTCCGGGCCATGGATTATCCCTACAGTCTTCTTGCCATGGATTATCCCTACATGCTCCGAACCATGGATAATCCCTACAGGCTCCGGGCCATGGATTACCACTGGAGGCTTTACTCGTGGAGCTGGAACAGGTCTCACCGGACTGGAGAGACCCACTAAGGACCGGGTGCTCAGAGCAGGCACTGGGCTATGGAGGCGCACTGGAGAGAGAGTGCGAGGAGCAGGCACAGGACGTAATGGGCTATGGAGGTACACTGGAGGGAGAGTGCGAGGAGCAGGTAAGCACAGGGGAGTTGGCTCAGGTCTTAAACCCGCCTTAGCCAATCTACCCGTGTACCCCCCCCAAAAACAGTTTAGGCGCTGCCTCTCGGGCTTCTGTTGCTTTCTTGCCCATTCCTCCCAGTATCGCCGTTCCGCCCTCGCTGCCTCTATCTTCACCTGCGGGCGGCGATACTCCCCCGGCCTTGTCCAAGGTCCTGCCCCATCCAGGATCTCTTCCCAGGTCCAGTCCTCTGATCCACACTGCTTGGTCCAATCTTGGTGGGTAGTTCTGTAACGGGCGTCATATAGAGGAGATCAAGGTGCAGCGTGTTGAGTGCTCATCGTTATTTTTTTATGAAAACGAACACTAGACAAAATAAACAAAATGACAGCCAACAGTTCCATCAGGTTATACAAACTAAACAGAAAGCAACGACCCACGAAAACAAAGGGAAAAACAGGCTGTCTAAGTATGGCTTCCAATCAGAGACAACGATAGACAGCTGCCTCTGATTGGAAACCATACCCGGCCAAAACATAGAAAAACAAAACATAGAATGCACACCCACCTATCACACCCTGACCTAACTAAACAGAGAAAACACAGCTCTCCTAGGTCAGAGCGTGACAATAGAATTTTCTTATATCGTCTGAAAGCTTAAATTCTTGTTAATATAACACCACTGTCCAATTTACAGTAGCTATTACTGCGAAAAAATGCCATGCTATTGTTTGAGGAGAGCTCCTAACAACAAACCAGTTTTTTCAACGCGAAAGGTTGAATAAATTCACCTCTGAAGGTGAAATGTGTACTTACATTCTGAATTCTTGCTCTGATTTCTGCCTGTAAATACACAGTCTAGTTCAAAGTGAATGATGGCAGGCCCATGTGGCAAATAGCTTATTTGCATATAGGCCTACTGTAGATCTGGTTGGCTATGGCATATGGCATATGGCATATGGCATAGACTCCGGTCCTGGACAGGACATATATTATTATTTATTTTATTTACTGCAATATCTATTAATTGTCCAGGAGCACAGCCACTTTCCCACTCTACATTGCTATAGAATTTCCGTCATTCCCAAACATTCTATGAATTTATGGAAACATGAAAATTATCACATCTAAGAGCTCGCTTGTCCCCAAAATAAAAAACATGTCATATTTTACCTGGTGATGTATATGAACAGATTTTAACAAGAAGACATGTTGCTAAAATGCTGTCAGTTCCACTTTAATTTCTGAATCCACGCTATAAATGTAACACTGAAAAATTGACACTGGCCAATTTGCTGTGTAGGTCTCCCTCAGGACAATAGCTCCTTTGAAAAAAAATGGTGTAGCTACAGTGATATATTGATGTTATCGCAGGGTTATCTATTTTTCATGAGTTCTTTGAAATGTGTACGCACACCAGCTTTTGTGGCCTCTGTGGGGATTTGTCTTACTTGCAAGCAGTATAGGGCATTTATTTTATTACACAACAAAGAAACACGTTTTGGTCTATTTCAAAAGATAGATACAAAAAAAATTATGGAATTTTAGAATTCTGTAAAAAATACAATTTTAGTTCTGGAGGCTTTTTAGCTGTGACACGATTAGTGTATTGATAAGTCGACTGTCATTAGTTGTGTGCCACAGTATGCCACCATAGCTTTGTGGCTGACTCAACCCCCATCTGTCCAAAAGACAGACGTCATACATCTGTGGTTATGAAGATAGAGCCTGTGAAGACTATGGTAGCCAGCCACCCACACACTCTCTCAGAACACTCACATACACATGTAAGAATGCACCCACAAAAGACGAACGCAAGCAAACATAGACTCTTAGAATTAGGGGTGACTCGAAGAACCCTGGAGATCCTCAAGGAACCCCTGGAGTTCCTCAAGGAACCATTGCTATTCAATGGTTCATATTTGCACCAGTGGTTAGTTGAGGGGTTCTTGGAGGAACCTTTAATGGATCAATGAACATTTTAATTTGCAGTGTACAGTGTGCTGCCATCCTGTTAGAAGGTAACAGATAATTTTATTACAATGGTTAAGATGGATTTTCATTGTGTTCCATGGTGTTATTTGCCCCCTAGTGGAGCTTTCTGGTACTTAGACTATACGCAAACAGGAAGTAGAGAATTCGTTCTGCACGCATAGAAGCAGCTAAAAACAACGCTATGGTGCAGGTCTTTCAGTGTAGCTATTTCTTGTCACCCTTCAGCCTCGGAAAATATTTGTTCGTAAGTTCGATTCAAGCATTTAGCTAGTGATGGTAATCTTCTTATTGATAGAGTTGCTTACATATCAATGTTGGTCGGTTGTATTTACTCACACAAATTGCAATGCTTTTCATGTATGCCGTCAGCTGTATTACTTTGCTCGTGCGTCATGCAAACAAATTGTAAAACATACAATACTGAAGTTTTGTTACTGTTTCTAGTGTAATATGCTTTGTTATTCTACAGAGATGGTTGTACATTATTAGAGTAATGAAAGGAGTTAGCCAATTACCATATGAGTAACAATTAGCTACATGGTTTGACGTCATGCCAGATGCATGGTACCCTTGGCACGTGTTTTGTATTTTCATACAACTTCAACTTGAAGTGTATAATGTACAGCTACAGTATGTCGATTTGAATTGAATACTAAAGTATATTCTTTTCTGTATTTTACAGTTTCACAACATAAACATTTTCAATATACTGTATTTGTTCAAGAAAAGTCACGCCTTGGGAGTTTTATTGAAGACTTGGTTGTTAGCTATCTGTCTAGTTTTGCATGGGAACACAATTCAAGGGCAGAATACACACTTAAAATGATGAACAGGAATGACATTTATGCTAACGTGTGACAAAAGTAACTATCTGAAAGCCATGCCTTCAATAAGCCACACCTCCAATCTGATAGGGTACAATATATTATTAAAAAGGTTAAAAAAAGTTCCCCATCACAAAAAGTTTCTGGTTTGAACCTTTACATAGGGGTTCTTTGAATACCCTTTTCAGAGGGGTTCCTAGAGGAACCTTATTCAATTGGAGAGGTTCCGATTGTGTGGTAACCCAAAAGGTTCTTCCAGGCACAAAAAGAGTTCTTTGGCTGTCCCCATAGAGGAACCTTGTTTGGGTCCAGGTAGGACCCTTTATGATTCCAGGTAGAAACTTTTTGGGTTCTCCAAGGTTCTACATTGAAGCCAAAAGGGTTTACCTGGAACCAAAAAGGGTTCTTCAAAGGGTTCTTTTTTTTTACAGACCCACACGCAAGCAGGAGCGCACACACACACACACACACACACACACACACACACACACACACACACACACACACACACACACACACACACACACACACACACACACACACACACACCTTTCATCAATGCCACTCATGCTGTCCACTACCCCCTAGTAGGCTAGTAATGGAGCCCCCTTGTTTCCAGCCTGTGAGATGGAAAGGGTCCTCAGATAGAGGCTGATTACCTGAGAGGTGAAGAGACGAGGGGTGGCGGCCAGCACTCTAAAACACCCAGAACTGTTCTTATCAGACACATTGTACATCATAATCAGCCAGAGGGAGTTACTGCATGGAGAATGTGGAGGGGAAAAAGTGTGTGTGTGTGTGTGTCATTCAAATGAGGGGTTACCAAGGAGAATTCATGCCTTTTAATCAACCACGAATCCAAACATAACTTAATCTTCAAGCTAAATTAAAGGTTTTGCAAAATGCAAAACGCATCATACTGTGACACTTTCTGTATTTTGAAAGTTCTATATGTTGAAAACTTGATTTCTTTCATGCAAAACATGTGGAACTGTGGACTAATGAAACAAATACCAGTGGTATTTTCTTTTTTCGAACACAAAATTGAATTAGACTCACATTTTTGGAATCAGAAATGCAAAGCCTCAGTCTTGAGGGTTAACAGGTGTATTATAGTAAACCTACAGTCGGCAGACACGTTGCCTAGGAACCGTTGTCTCTCATCAAGGTTGATTCATGGTGACATTATGGTGAGAACTAAGGAGATAGACTTGCTTCATTTCACTGCCATGCTAGTGTAGCATCTGAGGACATTAGGACGTTCATTGACTCAGACCTGTAAATCCTTCAATAATCAGGATTTTCCTGACTCAGTGATTTGAGTCATTTAAAGTCCTTTAATAACAAAGAAAATGTGTTCCTTGAAGAAATTTGCCTGGAAAAGAACACTTTGTGAGGATGTTTATGTCATGTTCTGTTTGGCCTTCCTTTGGCTGAATGAAGATTTTCCACATTTTCCAAAACCAATAGAAGTGCATTTGAACAGTGAACTTGGCATCTGTTGTCAGCTGAAAAATCCATTGCATACGGTAATGGGTATCAGGGTTGGGGTCAAATTCTGTAAATTCAGATAGTAAATTGAAATTCAATTGAATGGAAAATAGCCCATCGTTTTCAGTGAAGATTTTTCAAAATTCATGAAAAATGTATGCATTGCAATACCTTCCTCCTCAGCTCCTCGAGCGTACTTTACGTTTTGATAATTTCACAAAAAGAGATGGAAAGTTTGTCTCCAGGCTGATTGCTTAAGTGTTTATCTTTAGAACAGACATCCAGAGCAAAACAAACATGCAGTCACGTTGTCAGAACAGCTTGCAAACTTTGTTCTGGATTTTCTATATGTGCCTGTACCTATACACTGCACCCGCTGATTTGGCCTAGTTTTTTTACTTGCTCCTCAAGAAATGCTGGCGGGCCATGACAAAGGCCAAATGTGAGTTGGCTTGGGGGTGTGGTTTGATGTGGGTGTTTCCTTGCCACAACCACTGACCTTCTGTCAGAACCTTGTCCGCAGCTCTTTTTCCCAGCTCAGTCATAACAAACAAACCTCTTTCAGGTTGAGATGTCGGAATAAGCTTTGAATAGGTCAGTAGCCTACAGAGTAATATGAGAAGAATGCAATTGCTGAATTTATATAAATATGCTAAAGTAAGTGTTTCGATAACTTAAAAATGTAGTTTGACCTATCAAATCAAAATGAAATAAAATGTTGTTGGTCACATACACATGGTTAGCAGATGTTAATGCCAGTGTAGCGAAATTCTTGTGCTTCTAGTTCTGACAGTGCAGTAATATATAACAAGTAATCTAACAATTCCCCAACAACTACCTAATACACACAAATCTAAAGGGGTGAATGAGAATATGTACATATAAGTATATGGATGAGTGATGGCCGAGTGGCATAGGCAAGGTGCAGTAGATGGTATAAAATACAGTACATACATGTGATATGAGTAATGTAAGATATGTAGACATTACTAAAGTGGCATTATTTAAAGTGGAATTGTTTATAGTTGTCACGTCCTGGCCAGTATAAGGGTTAATTGTTATTGTAGTTTGGTCAGGACGTGACAGAAGGTATTTGTTTTATGTGGTTCAGGGTGGTGTTTTTGTAGTAAGGGCATTTGATTTAGTATTCCGGGGGTTTTTGGGCACTGTTTGAGATTCATGTATTCTATGTTTAGTCTTGGTAGTCTGTTTCTATGTTGAGTTAATTGGGGTGGACTTCCAATTGAAGGCAGCTGTGTGGTGTTGCCTTTGATTGGAAGTCCTATATTAGTTGGGTGTGTTTGTCTGTGTGTTTGTGGGAGATTGTTCTGAGTTTAGCCTTGTGCCTTGCCAGACTGTTTGTTGATCGTTCGTTCTCTTTTTTGTTATTTTGGTGTTCATTTTGGAATTTATTAAAAGTCAAGATGAGCATACATATACCTGCGGCATTTTAGTCCTCCTTAACCAACGACAACCGTGACAATAGTGATTAGTGATCCATTTATTCAAGTGTCCAGTGAATGGGTCTCAATGTAGGCAGCAGCCCTGAGTTAGTGACTGCTGTTTACCAGTCTGATGTCCTTGAGATAGAGATGTTTCTAAGTCTCTCGGTCCCAGCTTTGATGCACCTGTACTGACCACGCCTTCTGGATGATATCAGTGTGAACAGTCAGTGGCTCGGGTGGTTGTTGTCCTTGATTAGCTTTTTTGCCTTCCTGTGACATCGGGTGCTGTAGGTGTCATGGAGGGCAGGTAGTTTGCCCCCGGTGATGCGTTATGCAGACCTCACTACACTCAGGAGAGCAGTGTGGTTGAGGGCGGTGCAGTTGCCGTACCAGGCTGTGATACAGCTCGAAAGGATGCTCTTGACTGTGCATCTGTAAAAGTTTGTCAGGGTTTTGGGTGACATGCCACATTTCTTCTGCCTCCTGAGGTTGAAGAGGCTCTGTTGCGCCTTCTTCACCACACTGGCTGTGTGGGTGGACCATTTCAGTTTTTCTGTGATATGTACCCCCAGGAACTTAAAACTTTCCACCTTCTCCACTGCTGTCCCTTCGATGTGGATAGGGGGGTGCTCCCTCTGCTGTTTCCTGAAGTCCATGATCATCAACTTTGTTTTGTTGATGTTGAGTGAGAGGTTATTTTCCTGACACCACCCTCCGAGTGCCCTCAACCTCCTCCCTGTAGGCTGTCTCATCATTGTTGGTAATCAAGCACACTACTGTTGTGTTGTCTGCAAACTTGATGAATAAGTTGGAGGCGTGCATGGCCACGCTGTCGTGGGTGAACAAGGAGTACAGCAGAGGGCTTAGCAAACACCCTTGTGGGTCACCAGTCTTGAGGGTCAGCGAAGTAGAGATGTTTCCTACCTTCACCACCTGGGGGCAGCCCGTCAGAAAGTTCAGGACCCAGTTGCACAGGGCGGGGCTGAGACCCAGAGCTTGGAGGGTACTGTGGTGTTGAATGCTGAGCTGTAGTCAATGAACAGCATTCTTACATAGGTACATAGGTCTTTTTGTCCAGATGGGATAGGGCAGTGTGCAGTGTGATGCCGATTGTGGCGTCTGTGGACCTGTTGGGGCGGTATGCAAACTGAAATGGGTCTAGGGTGGCCGGTAGGGTGGCGGTGATATGATCCTTGACTAGCCTGTCAAAGCTTGACTAGCCTGTCAAAGCATGATGACAGAAGTGAGTGCTACGGGCCATAGTCATTTAGTTCAGTTATCTTTGCCTTCTTGGGTACAGGAACAATGGTAGCCATCTTGATGCATGTGGGGACAACAGACTGGGATAAGGAGCGAGTAAATATGTCTGTAAACACACCAGCCAGCTGGTCCGCACATGCTCTGAGGACGCGGCTAGGGATGCCGTCTGGGCCAGCAGCTTTATGAGGGTTAACAAGTTTAAATGTTTTACTCATGTTAGCCACTGAGAAGGAGAGGGCGTCTTTGTTAGTGAGCCGTGACGGTGGCACAAACACTAGTTTGCCTGGAAGCATGACGTCGGTGTCTGTGACGTGGCTGTTTTTGTAGTCCGTGATTTCCTGTAGACCCTGCCACAAATGTCTCGTGTCTGAGCCATTGAATGGCGACTCCACCTTGTCCCTGTTCTGGCATTTCACTTGTTTGGTTGACTTGCGGAGGGAATAACTACACTGTTTATATTCAGCCATTTTTCCAGACCTCTTTCCATTGTTATATGCGGTGGATCGCGCTTTCAGTTTTGCGTGAATGCTGCCATCCATCCACAGTTTCTAGTTAGGGTAGGTTTTAATGGTTACAGTGGGTACAACATCTCCGATGCACTTTTTTATAAACACACTCACCGAGTCAGCGTATAGGTCAATGTTGTTCTCTGAGGCTGACCAGGAACATATTCCAATCCATCGGTTCATGTAGATTAAACAACCCTTTACATAATATCATAGAAGCAGTGTTCTGCTAACATAACAATGTGCACCTTTCATCTTTCATTGTCATTCCCAGCCGATACAGATACTGTGCCTCTCTGCATTTTGTCTTCTGGTAATGGGGCAACCTTGGCAAACACGTCAGAGTAGTCATGTCTTCCTGTGTGGTGTCAAATCAAATCAATTATTATTTGTCACATGCGCTGAATACAACAGGTGTAGACTTTACAGTGATATGCTTTCTTACAAGCCGTTAACCAGCAATGCAGTTAAGAAAAAGTAAAAAATAGATAATTGAAAAACTAATAGAATAAATAGTCTGGATAGCCATATGATTAGCTGTTCAAGAGTCTTATGGCTTGGGGTAGAAGCTGTTAACCTGCTATGACTAGGGGGCAGTATTTTCACGGCCGGATAAAAAACGTACCCGATTTAATCTGATTATTACTCCTGCCCAGAAACTAGAATATGCATATAATTATTAGCTTTGGATAGAAAACACTCCAAAGTTTCTAAAACTGTTTGAATGGTGTCTGTGAGTATAACAGAACTCATTTGGCAGGCCAAAACCTGAGAAGATTCCAAACAGGAAGTACCCTGTCTGACCATTTCTTGGCCTTCTTGATTATCTCTATCCAATACAGGGGATCTCTGCTGTTACGTGACACTTCCTACGGCTCCCATGGGCTCTCAGAAGGCGGCAAAAAGCTGAATGGTGGCTTTGCAAGCCCTGGCTGAAAAACATTAGCGCGTTTGGATAGTGGCCGGTCAGAGTACTATGAGACTGAGGCTCGTGCACGAGTCGACTCCATGTTTACTTTCTCTCTCTTTGAACGAAAACCACCACTCCCGGTCGGAATATTATCGCTTTTTTACGAGAAAAATGGCATAAAAATTGATTTTAAACAGCGGTTGACATGCTTCGAAGTACGGTAATGGAATATTTAGAATTTTTTTTCAAAAAGGCTTTACAACGAAAGCAAAACATTAGATTATGTCAGCAGAGTACACAGCCAGAAATAATCAGACACCCATTTTTCAAGCTAGCATGTAATGTCACAAAAACCCAGAAGACAGCTAAATGCAGCACTAACCTTTGATGATCTTCATCAGATGACACACCTAGGACATTATGTTATACAATACATGCATGTCTGTTCAATCAAGTTCATATTTATATCAAAAACCAGCTTTTTACATAAGCATGTGACGTTCAGAAAAAGCATACCCCCCGCAAACTTCTGGGGAATTTACTAACAATTTACTAAATTACTCACGATAAACATTCACAAAAAGCATAACAATTATTTTAAGAATTATAGATACAGAACTCCTCTATGCACTCGATATGTCCGATTTTAAAATAGCTTTTCGGATGAAGCACATTTTGCAATATTCTGAGTAGATAGCCCGGCATCACAGGGCTAGCTATTTAGACACCCACCAAGTTTAGCACTCACCAAAATCACATTTACTATAACAAAAATGTTCTTCGTCAGAATGCACTCCCAGGACTTCTACTTCAATAACAAATGTAGGTTTGGTCCCAAATAATCCATAGTTATGTTCCATCAGCGACGTTTTGTTCGTGCGTTCTAGACACTAGCCCAATGGTAAATAACGGTCGCACGCATGGCGCATAACGTGACAAAAGATTTCTAAATATTTCATTACCGTACTTCGAAGCATGTCAACCGCTGTTTAAAATCAATTTTTATGCCATTATTCTCGTAAAAAAGCGATAATATTCCGACCGGGAATCTGCAATTAGGTAAACAGCCGAAGGAAAATACTGCACGGGGTCGAATCGGGCACGCGCCTAATTCCATTGTCCTCTGATGGGCCACTTGGAAAAGGCGATAATGTGTTTCAGCCTGAGGCTGCCTCGTCATCGTTCAGGTTTTTCCCGGGCTCTGTGAGCCTATTGGAGCCGTAGGAAATGTCACGTTACAGCTAAGATCCTGACTCTTCAATAAACAGAAGCAAGAAGAACAAGATCTTGTCAGAGAGGGCACTTCCTTTAAGGAATCTTCTCAGGTTTTTGCCTGCCATATGAGTTCTGTTATACTCACAGACACCATTCAAACAGTTTTAGTAACTTTAGGGTGTTTTCTATCCAAAGCCAATAATTATATGCATATTCTAGTTACTGGGCTGGAGTCGTAACCAGATTAAATCGGGTACGTTTTTTATCCGGATGTGAAAATACTGCCCCCTAGCCCAAGAAGTTAAAGACAAGACTCTCGTTAATCTAACCACATTGTCCGATTTCAAAAAGGCTTTACAACGAAAGCAAAACATTAGATTATGTCAGCAGAGTACCCAGCCAGAAATAATCAGACACCCATTTTTCAAGCTAGCATATAATGTCACAAAAACCCAGAAGACAGCTAAATGCAGCACTAACCTTTGATGATCTTCATCAGATGACACACCTAGGACATTATGTTATACAATACATGCATGTTTTGTTCAATCAAGCTCATATTTATATAAAAAAACTGCTTTTTACATTAGCATGTGACGTTCAGAACTAGCATACCCCCGCAAACTTCCGGGGAATTTACTAACAATTTACTAAATTACTCACGATAAACGTTCACAAAAAGCATAACAATTATTTTAAGAATTATAGATACAGAACTCCTCTATGCACTCGATATGTCCGATTTTAAAATAGCTTTTCGGATGAAGCACATTTTGCAATATTCTAAGTACATAGCCCAGCCATCACGGGCTAGCTATTTAGACACCCGGCAAGTTTAGCCTTCACCAAAATCAGATTTACTATAAGAAAAATGGTCTTACCTTTCCTGTTCTTCGTCAGAATGCACTCCCAGGACTTCTACTTCAATAACAAATGTTGGTTTGGTCCCAAATAATCCATAGTTATGTTCCATCAGCGATGTTTTGTTTGTGTGTTCTAGACACTATCCGAAATGGTAAAGAAGTATCGTGTGCATGGCTCATTTCGTGACAAAAAAATTCTAAATATTCCATTACCGTACTTCGAAGCATGTCAACCGCTGTTTAAAATCAATTTTTATGCAATTTATCTCGTAACAAAGCGATAATATTCCGACCGGGAATCTGCGTTTCGGTAAAAAGAGGGATAAACAGAAAGGCGGGGGAGGCCAGTGCCCGCGCCTAAGCCTTTTGTCTGCTGATAGACCACTTAGCAAAAGTGCTTGTCTGTTTCAGCCAGGGCTTTGAATTACATCATTCAGGTTTTTCCCCGGGCTCTGAGAGCCCATTGGAGCCGTAGGAAGTGTCACGTAACAGCAGAGATCCTTTGTAATGAATAGAGATGGCAAAGAAGGGCAAGAAATGGTCAGACAGGGTACTTCCTGTACAGAATCTTCTCACGTTTTGGCCTGCCAAATGAGTTCTGTTATACTCACAGACACCATTCAAACAGTTTTAGAAACTTTGGAGTGTTTTCTATCCAAAGCTAATAATTATATGCATATTCTAGTTTCTGGGCAGGACTAATAATCAGATTAAATCGGGTACGTTTTTTTATCCAGCCGTGAAAATACTGCCCCCTAGCCATAAAAGGTTAACGGCCGTTGGTGAGCAGGCAAGAGGTGAGGCTGGGGGTGAGGTCTTTGTCAGAGCCCCATTGATAAGCATATCCCCTTATCAAAGTTACTGGTCTCTCTCTCTCTCTCTCTCTCTCTCTCTCTCTCTCTCTCTCTCTCTCTCTCTCTCTCTCTCTCTCTCTCTCTCTCTCTCTCTCTCTCTCTCACACACACACAGCACTGATTACATTATCAATTGTAGGTATGGGATTAGCTTGTTGGAACCAACCTGATCGCTGCGTTCAACTTTCTATTTCTCTTTAGATGTCATAAAATGTGAAGTGAAATAGAATGGTGAACACAGTGATCAGGCTGGTTACACCAGGCTAGGTTATGCCCTGGCCATTATATGCATCAGTGGCGGTCAGTGCCGTTTAAGATGAGGGAAGACAACATTTTTTTCATGAGCATGGCCTTATTTCTATTACAACATATTGGATGACTCTCATTCATATTCCAATCACCCAGTTCAATGAAACAGCGAAAGGTTTAGGCTACTACATGATACTCAAATTTTCCCTATACCCATCATGAGGTTGCTACAACCTATCCTATGAATGTAGGTGCACACAGGTTGAAAGACAAATTTGAGGTGACAGACAGTGACATTCAATACCGCCTTGCACACTCTTGCCTGCATTTAGCTGATATAGGGTGTAATCCTTAGTCCAACAGTTGCAAATGAGAGAGTTTCTTTTGAACAAATTCAGGTATGTTTATCCATGTTTTGTTGAGTTTGCTTCCATTTAAGAAACGTTTTTCAAAAGAATCGGCGGAATGAATACACCCCTCATTAACATCCATGTTGTATTCTTTCTCTTCCCCTTCGCTTGTGGACTTCAATACACAACAAATCAGCTTTATGGGACCAGGTGAAAAACCTTTCCAAGCCAAACTTCTACAAACAGCCTACATCGTTGTCACCATATTACCTAAAGTAATGTCATAGTCAGCATAGCTAATAGAACAAACCTGTTAGTAAACCCGCTACAACCATACATGGTCCTGTGTGGCTCAGTTGGTAGAGCATGGTGTTTGCAACGCCAGGGTTGTGGGTTCGATTCCCACGGGGGGACCAATACGGAGAAAAAATGTATGCATTCACTACTGTAAGTCGCTCTGGATAAGAGTGTCTGCTAAATGACTAAAATGTAAATGTGACGTTGGTGTACAGCCAGTAAGCAGTTACACTGGCGGGCCCTGGTGGTAATAAATTAGTAATAGCTTACATTGACTTGGAAGAGTTCCAGCGTTGTGTTGGAAAGTCATAGCCAGCTAGCTAACATAACGTTTGAGCAGGGTGTTTCAGTAGGCTACACTCGCCAGCTGCATTTGCTAGTTAAGGAAGTGAAACTGAAAAAAATTACAGTCTCTCTCGCTTTATTTCTCTCTTGCTTTTCCTTCATTTTGGAAGAAATGAATTTGTTCAAAACTTTTCAACTATTGTCTTTCTCCTTGAGTGAACTACTCACCACACTGCAGTGCTCGATAGCTGTAGTTTATGCTTTCAGTACTAGATTAATACTCTGATCATTTGATTGGGTGGACAACTTGTCAGTTCATGCCACAAGAGCTCTGATAGGCTGAAGGACTTCCTAATTACTGTGTAAGTCTTTGGAAGGGGGTGAGAACCATGAGCCTCCTAGGTTTGTATTGAAGTCAATGTACCCAGAGGAGGACGGAAGCTAGCTGTCCTCCAGCTACACCATGGTGCTACCCTACAGAGTGCTGTTAAGGCTACTGTACACCTTCTTTACAAAAGAATGTGTTTTAATCAGTTATTTGGTGACATGATTATATTTAGTACAGTTTTATCTAAAAATTATAACTTTTTAAATGTTTTACAATTTAAATTTTTATGAAATTCACTGAGGAGGATGGTCCTCTCCTTTCTCCTCTGAGGAGCCTCCACTGATATGCATCTAAGCAGTACAAAATAAGCAACACATGTCACATGTCAATTACATAACTAATGTTTCACAATTGGGTTAATCAAATATATCAAAGCAATGAAGTGGGTTACCTTCTGTATTTGTACAAATGGCGAACCTGTGAAAGCTGTTGCCGCTGACAGGTGAAGGTTGCTGGCCGGATACTTGCCAACATGTGGCTGACTGTTCCATTTATAAGAATGCTCATAGCAAGGCCATGTCTGCATGATGCTGGTGAGGACCACCTTGCTGGTCTTCTCTATGCTGCATGTTCAACTGCAAACTGAACATCTCTTGAACAACTGCAGCAGGCAATCTTATAAGGTGGTGTTGACTGGGAGGGCCTATGACAGGGTGAAATAATAGACAGCCAAGTGGTAAATTGCATTTTGTTCTAAAGAAAGGAAAAAGCTTTTTGCTAATGCAATTCACAACCAACATGACTCTACTAGTTGTATCTACTTGGCTGGAGAATTAGCCTACTAGTTTATCAAGCCAGGCATTTTTTTATACAACTTTTCACATAACCTGTCATTGTTGATGAAGCCGTCTGTGTCATCAGGCCTGCTAAAAAGGACTTTCTGACGGGCTGACCCCAGGTGGTGAAGGTAGCAAATATAATCTGTACTTCGCTGACCCTCAACACTGGTGACCGACAAGGGTGTGTGCTCAGCCCCCTCCTGTACTCCCTGTTCACCCACGACTGCGTGGCCATCTGGTTTTTGATATAAATATGAACTTGATTGAACAAAACATGCATGTATTGTATAACATAATGTCCTAGGTGTGTCATCTGATGAAGATCATCAAAGGTTAGTGCTGCATTTAGCTGTCTTCTGGGTTTTTGTGACATATGCTAGCTTGAAAAATGGGTGTCTGATTATTTCTGGCTGGGTACTCTGCTGACATAATCTAATGTTTTGCTTTCGTTGTAAAGCCTTTTTGAAATCGGACAGTGTGGTTAGATTAACGAGAGTCTTGTCTTTAAATAGCTGTAAAATAGTCATATGTTTGAGAAATTGAAATTATAGCATTTTTAAGGTTTTTCGTATTTTGCGCCAGGCGCTACCATTGGATATTGGCAAGGCGTTCCGCTAGCAGAACGCCTGTCCATAAGAGGTTAATCAAGTTTTCTCAAAGAGTGCAGTTTATAATGTCAGAACATCTGCTGTCTCAGCCACTGCCTGTCTCCAAGGGAGTACTCCAAGGCTCAATCTTAGGCCCCACATTCTTCTCAATTTACATCAACAACATAGTTCAGGCAGTAGGAAGCTCTCTCCACCATTTTTATGCAGATGATACACTCTTATACTCAGCTGGCCACTCCTCTGATTTTGTGTGAAACCCTCTACAACAAAGCTTTCTTAGTGTCCAACAAGCTTTCTCTGCCCTTATCCTTGTTCTGAACGGCACACATACACAATGTTTTGTACACTCAGTGTATGCAGCCTTATGCTATATTTTCCCAACAAAGGTCATGTGGTTTGGTAAGAAGAATGCCCCTCTCCCGACAGGTGTGATTACTACCTGAGTGTTTAGAGCTTGAGGTAGTCACCTCATACAAGTACTTTGGAGTATCGCTAGACAGTACACTGTCCCTCTCTCAGTGCATATCAAAGCTGCAGGCTAAAGTTAAATCTAGACTTGGTTTCCTCTATCGTAATCGCTCCTCTTCATCCAACTGCCAAACTAACCCTGATTCAGATGACCATCTTACCATTGCTAGATTACGGAGATGTAATTTATAGATTGGCAGGTAAGGGTGCTCTCGAGCGGCTAGATGTTCTTTATCATTCGGCCATCAGATTTGCCACCAATGCTCCTTATAGGACACATCACTGCACTCTATACTCCTCCGTAAACTGGTCATATCTGTATAACCGTCGCAAGACCCACTGCTTGATGCTTATTTATAAAACCTTCTTAGGCCTCACTCCCCCTATCTGAGATAGACCCCGTCCCCGCAGGAGGCCTTTTGCCTTGTAAATTAGAATGTATTCTTAACTGACTTGCCTGGTTATGTAAAGGTTAAATAAATCAAATAAAAACAAGTTAACAATTATGTTGTTGATTATGTATTAAACCACCCAGACACATCAAATATACAGTTGTCCTAATGAAATGAGCTGCAGAACAGGAAGAAAACTGCTACAATAACTGCTACAATACTACAATAATGACCTACATGACAGTGTGAAAAGAAGAATACAAACATATAGAATAAAACATGCATACGTATGCAACAAGGCACTAAAGTAATACTGAAAAAAAAAACACGGCACAGGAATACACTTTTTGACCTAAACACATCATTGACTAACTGCCATCTTATTTTCAAGCATGGTGTTGGCTTCATCATGGTATAGGTATGATTGATATTGGCAAAGACAAAAATAAATGGGATGGAGCTGAGCACAGGCAAAATCCTAGAGGAAAACCTGCTTAAGTCTGCTTTATACCAGACACTGGGAGAGGAATTCACCTTTCAGTGGAACAATAACCTACAACACAGGCCAAATCTACACTAGAGTTTGCTTATCATGAAGACAGTGAATGTCCCTGAGTGGCCAAGTTACAGTTTTGACTTAAATCTGCTTGAAAATGTATGGCAAGACTTTAAATTGCTGTCTAGTCATAATCCCCAATAACTTGAAGAATTCTGAAAATAATAAATGGGCAAATATTGCACAATCCAGGTGTGCAATGCTCTTAGACACTTAACCAAGATTACTCACAGCTGTAATCGCTGCCAAAGGTGTTTCTAACATGTATTGACTCAGGAGGGTGAATACTTATCAAATCAATATATATTTGTGTTTTATTTTTCATTAGACATTTTCTTCCACTTTGACATTACAGAGTGCTTTGAGTAGATCGTTGACAAAAAAATGTAAATTAAATAAATTTTAATCCCAGTATGTAACACAATAAAACGTGAAGAAATCAGGAGCGAACAAGCAAAGAAATGCACAAGCATTCTGTTGGTTGCCATCCTTGGTCACAACTACCTGTTGTGACCAAGGATGGCACTGCTACAGCCCCCTGTGTTCCCCAATACAGGGTCCATATTAGGAAGAAGTCCTGCTGAGAACGAGGCTGTCCTAATATGGACACTGTACCCCTCGCCCCCTTCACAAAGAGTCAGTAGGTCCCCGCAGTGCTCACTGTGGTATAGCTGATCTTGGACATGGACAAAGGACCCATAGTCCCCGTCACTGTCATCTCATCATCCCCGCCGTTCCGCCTCCCCCGGCGGCGCCGACAGCAGGGCGGACAGCTGTGGGCGAAGGTGGTGAGCAACGCCTTGCGGAAGCGTGTATTCATAAAACAATAGATAACGGGGTTGACGCACGCCGATGTGTAGCTCAATAGGTGGATAAACGAGATGGGTGCCCCCGAGAGGAGCCGGTGGGCTGAGCTGATGTGGAATGCCTTCCACGTGTTGGCCGTGTACAGGGGCATCCAGCAGAGGAAGAAGAGGATGGCAGTGACAATGAGCATGCGGATCACGTGCTTCTTGGCCAAGAGTTTAGCCTCCGAGGTATTGCTTCGAGGGTGCTCGGCGGACACTTTGGGTTTGGGAGGGGCCGGAGTAGGGGTGGTGAGGGTGGACAGCTCCATGGACGGTGGCTTCTTCGGTATCTGGATGTAGCAGCCATCATTGTCTGTGTCGTTGTTGCTGGTGGTCACGGTGGTGTTTACGCCATTCTTCAGTGCTGTGGAATGTACATGGAAGTGTGTAAGTGGGTCTGAATTGGGTGTAAGTGGGTAGGTGAGTGTAAGTGTGTAGGTTGAAGACAGAGCACATTACTAATAATAACATGACAAAAGAGTTGGTGACATAAGCCTGCATTGTGGGGAACATGCATTCACAAATAAACAGGCCTTATGAGAAAATATACTGCTCAAAAAAATAAAGGGAACACTTAAACAACACATCCTAGATCTGAATGAAAGAAATAATCTTATTAAATACTTTTTTCTTTACATAGTTGAATGTGCTGACATCAAAATCACACAAAAATAATCAATGGAAATCAAATTTATCAACCCATGGAGGTCTGGATTTGGAGTCACACTCAAAATTAAAGTGGAAAACCGCACTACAGGCTGATCCAACTTTGATGTAATGTCCTTAAAACAAGTCAAAATGAGGCTCAGTAGTGTTGTGGCCTCCACGTGCCTGTATGACCTCCCTACAATGCCTGGACATGCTCCTGATGAGGTGGCGGATGGTCTCCTGAGGGATCTCCTCCCAGACCTGGACTAAAGCATCCGTCAACTCCTGGACAGTCTGTGGTGCAACGTGGCTTTGATGGTTGGAGCGAGACATGATGTCCCAGATGTGCTCAATTGGATTCAGGTCTGGGGAACGGGCGGGCCAGTCCATAGCATCAATGCCTTCCTCTTGCAGGAACTCCTGACACACTCCAGCCACATGAGGTCTAGCATTGTCTTGCATTATGAGGAACCCAGCGCCAACCGCACCAGCATATGGTCTCACAAGGGGTCTGAGGATCTCATCTCGGTACCTAATGGCAGTCAGGCTACCTCTGGCGAGCACATGGAGGGCTGTGCGGCCCCCCAAAGAAATGCCACCTCACACCATGACTGACCCACCGCCAAACCGGTCATGCTGGAGGATGTTGCAGGCAGCAGAACGTTCTCCACGGCGTCTCCAGACTGTCACGTCTGTCACGTGCTCAGAGTGAACCTGCTTTCATCTGTGAAGAGCACAGGGCGCCAGTGGCGAATTTGCCAATCTTGCTGTTATCTTGCAAATGCCAAACGTCCTGCACGGTGTTGGGCTGTAAGCACAACCCCCACCTGTGGACGTCAGGCCCTCATACCACCCTCATGGAGTCTGTTTCTGACCGTTTGAGCAGACACATGCACATTTGTGGCCTGCTGGAGGTCATTTTGCAGGGCTCTGGCAGTGCTTCTCCTGCTCCTCCTTGCACAAAGGCGGAGGTAGCGGTCCTGCTGCTGGGTTGTTGCCCTCCTACGGCCTCCTCCACGTCTCCTGATGTACTGGCCTGTCTCCTGGTAGCGCCTCCATGCTCTGGACACTACGCTGACAGACACAGCAAACCTTCTTGCCACAGCTCGCATTGATGTGCCATCCTGGATGAGCTGCACTACCTGAGCCACTTGTGTGGGTTGTAGACTCCGTCTCATGCTACCACTAGAGTGAAAGCACCACCAGCATTCAAAAGTCACCAAAACATTAGCCAGGAAGCATAGGAACTGAGAAGTGGTCTGTGGTCCCCACCTGCAGAACCACTCCTTTATTGGGGGTGTCTTGCTAATTGCCTATAATTTCCACCTGTTGTCTATTCCATTTGCACAACAGCATGTGAAATTTATTTTCAATCAGTGTTGCTTCCTAAGTGGACCGTTTGATTTCACAGAAGTGTGATTGACTTGGAGTTACATTGTGTTGTTTAAGTGTTCCCTTTATTTTTTGAGCAGTGTAGTTACTGTATGAATGCAAAACCCTTATTCTGGCCCCAGCCTTATCATTGCCTGTTTTAAAAACCCTAATCCTAGTCCTTGCCCTCTTTGCTTCTGCCCAGCACAACCCTATTCCAAAACCCCAACCCCTAACCCAAAACCTCAACTTCCCTTATATAACTTTCTAAATGTAAGAAACAAATTAGATGTTCAATCATATCCATGACAGGAGATACATGTGGTGTAGGAGTCTCACCACTGTTCTCTCTGTTTTGGTCCAGCTCAAACTTCATCCCCCGGTACAGCTCTCTGGAGATGAGTCCATAGGCAACGATTATCACAACCCCAGGGATGAAGAACAAGATTAAAAGCAACAGCATGTACCTGAGAAAAAGGAGAGAAAGAGAGAGGGAAAGAGGGAAACATGGAGTGAAAGAAAAAGAGGAAAAATTAGAGAAAAAGGGAGTGAAAGACGCAGGGAAAGCGCCAGACAGGAAGAGAAAAAAGTGACTTTGATCATTGTGGTCATAAAATAAAATAATATTTATATGATGGTCATTAACATTTTTCCAATTATCTTCACATCAATCCGGATACTATCAACTTGGCCGTGTAACAAAAAAGTACAAATCCACTATTGTTCGTTCCACACACTTTGAGAATTAGTAGAGGAAGACTGTTTTCCTCTGAACATCCTCCATGGATGGTTCATCTCCCATCAGCCTTTGCAGCAGGTTAGGCTCTCATTCATTCATTCATTCATTCATTCATTCATTCATTCATTAATGCAACCTCTGATACTCAAAGCTTTTCATCAGTACTCTGTTTGATAGTGGGTCACACATCAGGGATTGGGGGACAAAAGGTGACAGGAAGGAAGGACATACAGAGAGGTAGTAAATAGAGGTTAGAGGTTTTGGTTCATCTTTTGTTTAGTCTTTGATCCTTATTCTTGATTGTCAGAGAAGAACATGGAAAGGGAAGAGGAACAGGTGCTACACTAATATTTCTGTTTCACATTATTTGAGGACTTTTCATGACCGGCATCATTAGTAAGCATAATTACACACGCTGATTCAATAGCCAATTTGGGGAGTAGCCTGTAATGGACTCAAATAGTCCCTGTGACTGTCAGTCTAACATCTTAGCCATTACACCAAGATGCTTGGCCTCAAAGAGGTCACCAAAAGTACTAAGGTCACAAGTTATATTTCAATAGCATCTTTTCTGAAGAATATTGTAATAATTCAAAAATGATAGGTATTATATTGTATGTGTTTGTTGATGACATCTACTGTCACCGCTGCTTTGATAATTTTTTGAAAATCAATACAAATTAAAATATAAATCCGATTAACCTCTCTAGGGTAGGTGGCACCAAATCGTCCCACCTACGTAACAGCCAGTGGAATCCTGTGGCGCGTTATTCAAATACCTTAGAAATGCTATTACTAAAATTTCTCAAACATATGACTATTTTACAGCATTTTAAAGACAAGACTCTCGTTAATCTAACCACACTGTCCGATTTCAAAAAGGCTTTACAACGAAAGCAAAACATTAGATTATGTCAGCAGAGTACCCAGCCAGAAATAATCAGACACCCATTTTTCAAGCTAGCATATAATGTCACAAAAACCCAGAAGACAGCTAAATGCAGCACTAACCTTTGATGATCTTCATCAGATGACACACCTAGGACATTATGTTATACAATACATGCATGTTTTGTTCAATCAAGTTCATATTTATATCAAAAACCAGCTATTTTACATTAGCATGTGACGTTCAGAACTAGCATACCCCCCGCAAACTTCCGGCGAATTTACTAACAATTTACTAAATTACTCACGATAAACGTTCACAAAAAGCATAACAATTATTTTAAGAATTATAGATACAGAACTCCTCTATGCACTCGATTTGTCCGATTTTAAAACCTGTTGAGGATCTTATCCCGATCTTATCCCGGTATTGGGATTCATTGTCATGTGACCATGGCGGGGAATTCAAAACTGCAAGAGTAATCATTTCAAATAATCAAATAATCAACTATTTTCCTCCATTTGAAAGATATATCTCCTAAATCTAACCACGCTGTCCGATTTTCAGAGGCATTACGGAGAATGCATAAAGTTAGGTTATGTGAGGAGAGTACATTGACAATAGCTGCGTGTAATGTTTAGCCAATTCAAAGAAGGGCATCAACAGACAGAAAACTAGCTAGAATTATGCACTTACCTTTGACAATCTGCATCAGATGACACTCATAGGACATTATGTTATACAATACATGCATTTTTAGTTCCATCAAGTTCATATTTATATCCAAAAACAGCATTTACAGTCGCGGTGAAATTCAGAATTTTTTTCGGCTCGAATGCACCCAGTGAATCCAGCATTACAAATCACGGAATTACTATTCGAAAACATTGGTAAATTATAATATTGTCATTCAAAGAATAATATATTATCATCTCGTAATTGCTACCGAATGGCCAGATCTCAAAATAACTTTACTGGGAAATCACATTTTGCATAAACTGGGTACTATGCTAACAACAATAAGCTATATGCTAAGCTAAGCTAAGCTAAACCGTTAGCATTAGCATCATCTAATATCGATAATAACATTCTAAATATCCCCTTACCTTTGATTATCTCCATCAGAAGGCGCTGCCAGAGATCCCAGGTCCAGAACAAATGTGGTTTCTTTTGACAAAGTTCATAATTTATGTCCAAATAGTTAGCGTTCAGTAGGCTCCCACAAAATGAGGTGGGCAGTGTAAAGTCACGTCGAAAAGCTAAAGAAAACCTAGTAAATAATCTATTTACGTTTGTTTAAACATGTCAAACGTTGTTTAGCATTAATCTTTTGGTCCATTTTTAACGTGAAACATCAGTAAACATCGGTAATATTTTCACACAACCTATCAAGTGTCTAGAATAAACGATAATGACAAAGACACTCTTCTCAGATTCATGCGCAGGCGCAAAAAATGAAGTGATGACGTGTCAACTTGTAAGCTTTATAATTCGGTCTGTATTCATGACAGATGCTTCCAACAACTTTCTAAAGATCGTTGACATCTAGTGGAAGCCGTAGGAGTTGCGAACTGAATCCTTTCTCACTGTGGTATCTTTAAAACAATGACACTAAATAGTACAGTCACAAAATTCTCATTTTTTTAAATCTTTTTTTCACAGGTATTTGCCTGCAATATGAGTTTTGTTATACTTACAGACACCATTCAAACTGTTTTAGAAAATTCAGAGTGTTTTCTATCCAAACCTAAACAATAATATGCATATTCTAGCTTCTGAGTTGGTGTAGGAGGCAGTTAAAAATGCGCACATATTTTTTTCCAAAATTCTCAATACTGCCCCCTAGCCCGTAGAGGTTAAAATAGCTTTTTGGTGAAAGCACATTTTGCAATATTCTAAGTAGATAGCCCGGCATCACAGGGCTAGCTATTTAGACACCCAGCAAGTTTAGCCTTCACCAAACTCCGATTTACTATTAGAAAAGTTTGATTACCTTTGGTGTTCTTCGTCAGAATGCACTCCCAGGACTTCTACTTCAATAACAAATGTTGGTTTGGTCCCAAATAATCCATAGTTATGTTCAAACAGCGGCGTTTTGTTCGTGCGTTCAAGACACTATCCGAATGGTAAATAAGGTTTACGAGCACGGCGCATTTCGTGACAAAAAATTATAAATATTCCATTACTGTACTTCGAAGCATGTCAACCGCTGTTTAAAATCAATTTTTATGCCATTTTTCTCGTAAAAAAGCGATAATATTCCGACCGGGAATCTGCGTTTAGGTAAATAGACAACAGAAAATAAAGCATGGGATCGACTCGTGCACGCGCCTAAGCCCATTATCCTCTTATCGGCCACTTGTGTTTCAGCCTGGGGCTGGAATGACATCATTCAGCTTTTTCCCGGGCTCTGAGAGCCTATGGGAGCCGTAGGAAGTGTCACGTTACAGCAAAGATCCTCAGTCTTCAATAAACAGAGACAAGAAGAACAAGATCTTGTCAGAGAGGGCACTTCCTTTAAGGAATCTTCTCAGGTTTTTGCCTGCCATATTGCCTGGTTTTTGCCTGCCATTACCTTTGCTGTTCTTCGTCAGAATGCACTCCCAGGACTTCTACTTCAATAACAAATGTTGGTTTGGTTCCAAATAATCCATAGTTGTATCCAAATAGCTGCGTTTTTTTTCGTGCGTTCAAGACACTATCCAAAGGGTAAATAAGGGTGACGCGCCCGACGCGTTTAGTGACAAAAAATTTCAAAATATTCCATTATCGTACTTCGAAGCATGTCAACCGCTGTTTAAAATCAATTTTTATGCTATTTTTCTCGTAAAAAAGCGATAATATTCCGACCGGGAGTCGTTGTTTTCGTTCAAAGAGAGAGAAAGTAAACATGTTGTCGGCTCGTGCACGCGCCTCCAGTCTCATTGTCCTCAGATCGACCATTATCCAAATTCGCTAATGTTTTTCAGCCAGGGCCTGCAAAGTCACCATTCATCGTTCTGGCGCCTTCTGAGAGCCTATGGGAGCGTTAGAAAATGTCACGTTATGCCAGAGATCCCCTGTTTTGGTTAGAGATGATCAAGAAGGCCATGAAATGGTCAGAGAGAGCGCTTCCTGTTTTGAATCTTCTCAGGTTTTTGCCTGCCAAATGAGTTCTGTTATACTCACAGACACCATTCAAACAGTTTTAGAAACTTTAGGGTGTTTTCTATCCAAAGCTAATAATTATATGCATATTCTAGTTACTGGGCAGGAGTAGTAACCAGATTAAATCGGGTACGTTTTTTATCCGTCCGTGCAAATACTGCCCCCTATCCCCAACAGGTTAAATAATAAAAAAATCTATTTAGGTAAGAGAGGAGTCCCGCGCACGACGGTACTTTTGGTGCAGCCTTCAGAACGCTCTAACAAGAAGACATAAAGGATTAACTATTTCGAACAAAAATACATTTGTTGTGGACCTGGGAAACCTGGAAGTGCCTTCTGATGAAGATAATCAAAGGTAAGAGATTATTGACAATAGTATACAAGACTAGATTTGATATGCGATTGTTCCAAGATGGCGCTGACCTGTATTGCTAGCCTATTTTTCTGAGTATCACATCCCCTTTTATCGCAAAGTGTGATTACCCAGTAAAGTTATTTTTAAATCTGGCATTGCAGGTGCTTTCAAGAGATGCTAATCTATAAATCTTAGAATGACAATATTACATTTTAAAAATGTTTTCGAATAGTAATTTAGTAAATTGTAGCGCTGTTTCACAGGACGCATTTGAGGGAAAATAGTTAGTCAACGTCACGCGCCGATGTAAAATGCTGTTTTTATATATAAATATGAACTTTATCGAACAAAAGAATGCATGTATTGATGTCCTAGGACATGATGTCCTAGGAGTGTCATCTGATGAAGATTGTCAAAGGTTAGTGCTGCATTTAGCTGTTTTTTGGTTATTTGTGATGCATGTGGTTGGTCGGAAAATGGCTATGTGGCCACTTTTACGATATACTCCTCTAACATAATCTAATGTTTTGCTTTTGCTGTAAAGCCTTTTTGAAATCGGACAACGTGGTTCGATTCAGGAGAGGTGTATCTATAAAACGATATAACATAGTCCTATATTTGAAAAAATATATATATTCAATTTTTCCGATTTTCGCTGGATGCCCGTCAAGAGGTTTTAAGCACACAGCCAAGACAATGCAGGAGTTGTTTCGGGACAAGTCTTGGAATGTCCTTGAGTGGCCCAACCAGAGCCAGGACTTGAACCCGATCGAACATCTCTGGAGAGACCAGAAAATAGCTGGGCATCAACATCACAGAGCTTGAGAGGATCTGAAGAGAAGAATGGGAGAAATTCCTTATACAGGTGTGCCAAGTTTGTAGCACCATACCCAAGAATACTCGAGGCTGTAACCGCTGCCAAAGATGCTTCAACAAAGTACAGAGTAAAGGGTCTGAATACTTACGTAAATGTGATATTTACGTTTTTATTTATACAAAAAAATATGTTTTTTGCTTTGTTATTATGGGGTATTGTGTGTAGCTTGATGAGGGGAAAAAAACAATTTAATCAATTTTAGAATAAGGCTGTAATGCAACAAAATGTGGAAAAAGTCAAGATGTCTGAATACTTTCAGAATGCACTGTATATCCCCAAAGGACTCTTAGGGTTGTAGTTGTAAAGAAAAATGAGTAAAGTCTGGAGAGGTTTTAACAGGCTGCAAACAGTGAACAACTACAATTAAAGTAGAAAGCTCTGCAGAGAGAGAGCTTATTTAGTGTAAAAATAAGAAGTATAGTCTGGACGAGAGAGCTGTATTAGGCTGGGGAGAACCCCTGGAGAATGTCAATCTTCCTTTAATTGCTCTGCTCCACAGCCTCTCTGTTTGTTTATGGGCAAATTGATGAATAGTCCTCTGTGCCCAAACTTAACAGCAACAGTTTCTACAGAAAAAGCCTTGCCTGAACTGCAGATGCAGATACTTGGGCAGTGGAGCTTTATTCTAGCTATATTACTAATCGTAGACCAGTGTTTAATAAACTGTTGGTCTTTAGAGTGGAATTACCTTCTAAAACTGCTTCGCTAGCCCTGAGTCAATGCGAACTAATCTGCCTAATAATATAATTGCTTTGCCTTAGATGTTGCTGTGGTGCTCCTAAATGTCCGGCTATGACGATTCTGTTCTGTCTTGCAGGGGGAAGGCATTACTTTTGGGCAAATTTAATATACGTGGAAATATAACGAAAACTGCATGAAATGCTTCATTGCTTCCCTGATCAGAAATGGGGGGAAAAAACTATTTATTTTGAAACAAATCTATTCAATAAAGCAATCAAACATAAAAACAGACCAAACAAATCCAAGATACTTTTTTGTACAAGGGACTGGCAATCTATGTTCCTTTGATAACTGCTTACTTTGAAAATACCACTCGAGAACTGACTTAACTAGCATCAGGAAACTCAGGGACCGGTCAGAAACCAGTTCTGACCACTGCACTAGAGGTCTCCAGTCAGAAACTCACTCACCACGTCTGTTCCACCCCAACGCTTGGCCATTCCAGGCGGCACATGTGTCCCATAGTTCGGTCGGGTTTGGGGAAGGACTTGAGGTGGCTGAACACTGGGTAGGGCACCATCATGACCAACGACAACACCCAGATGGCGGCGATGACCCGGTAGGCATGGGAATGAGTCTGCCACACCCGCGACTTCAGCGGGTTGCAGATGGCGCTGTACCTCTCGATCGCTATGGCGACCAGGCTGAAGGTGGAGATGCTGACGGAGAGTCCTATAGGAATGCAGGGAAGGGGAAGGGGTCAATAAGAGAGATTAAAATGACTGTATCAACAGTGATCAGACCTGGGTTGAAATAGTACTTGTTTTCTGTCTGGAGTGCCAGATGGACGGGGTTAAAACTTTTGAGACAATTCCATTGTCTCCATTGAGCAAGGCAAGTTCAATTAACCTGTTAGGGATAGGGGGCAGTATTTACACGGCCGGATAAAAAACGAACCCGATTTAATCTGGTTATTACTACTGCTCAGAAACTAGAATATGCATATAATTATTGTCTTTGGATAGAAAACACCCTAAAGTTTCTAAAACTGTTTGAATGGTGTCTGTGAGTATAACAGAACTCATATGGCAGGCAAAAACCTGAGAAGATTCCTTACTGGAAGTGGCCTGTCTGACAATTTCTTGGGCTTCTTGACTCTCTTTATTGAAAACTTAGGATCTTTGCTGTAACGTGACACTTCCTACGGCTCCCATAGGCTCTCAGAACCCGAAAAAAAGCTGAATGATGTCTTTGCAGCCCTGGCTGAAAAACATTAGCGCATTTGGATGGTGGTCGATCAGAGTACAATGAGACTGAGGCGCGTGCACGAGGCGACCCCATGTTTTTATTTTCTCTGTCTTTGAACTAAAACAACGACTCCCGGTCGGAATATTATCGATTTTTTACGAGAAAAATGGCATAAAAATTGATTTTAAACAGCGGTTGACATGCTTCGAAGTACGGTAATGGAGAATTTAGAAATGTTTTGTCACGAAACGCGTCGGGCGCATCACCCTTATTTACCATTCGGATAGTGTCTTGAACGCACAAACAAAACAGAGGATATTTGAACATAACTATGGATTATTTTGAACCAAACCAACATTTGTTATTGAAGTAGAAGTCCTGGGAGTGCATTCTGACGAAGAACAGCAAAGGTAATAACATTTTTCTTATAGTAAATCTGACTTTGGTGAGGGCTAAACTTGGTGGGTTTCTAAATAGCTAGCCCGTGATGGCTGGGCTATCTACTCAGAATATTGAAAAATGTGCTTTCACCGAAAAGCTATTTTAAAATCGGACATAGCGAGTGCATAGAGGAGTTCTGTATCTATAATTCTTTAAATAATTGTTATGTTTTTTGTGAACGTTTATCGTGAGTAATTTAGTAAATTCACCAGAAGTTTGCGGTGGGTATGCTAGTTCTGAACGTCACATGCTAATCTAAAAAGCTGTTTTTTGATATAAATATGAACTTGATTGAACAAAACATGCATGTATTGTATAACAAAATGTCCTAGTTTTGTCATCTGATGAAGATCATCAAAGGTTAGCGCTGCATTTAGCTGTGGTTTGGGTTTATGTGACATTATATGCTAGCTTGAAAAATGGGTGTCTGATTATTTCTGGCTGGGTACTCTGCTGACACAATCTAATGTTTTGCTTTCGTTGTAAAGCCTTTTTGAAATCGGACAGTGTGGTTAGATTAACTCTATTTCTACTTTGCACTTTCTTCTACTACAAATCTGGAATAAATGTAGTGGACCTTAATGTTTTTCCTCATAATCCTGGATTATCGGACCACCATTTTATTGCGTTTACAATTGCAACAAATAATCTGCTCAGACCCCAACCAAGGAAGATTAAAAGTCGTGCTATAAATTCTCAGACAACCCAAAGATTCCTTGATGCCCTTCCAGACTCCCTCTGCCTACCCAAGGACGTCAGAGGACAAGAATCAGTTAACCACCTAACCGAGGAACTCAATTCAACCTTGCGCAATACCCTAGATGCAGTTGCACCCCTAAAAATTAAAAACATCTGTCATAAGAAACTAGCTCCCTGGTATACAGAAAATACACGAGCTCTGAAGCAAGCTTCCAGAAAATTGGAACGGAAATGGCGCCACACTAAACTGGAAGTCTTCCGACTAGCTTGGAAAGACAGTACCGTGCAGTATCGAAGAGCCCTCACTGCTGCACGATCATCCTATTTTTCCAACTTAATTGAGGAAAATAAGAACAATCCGAAATTTCTTTTTGACACTGTCGCAAAGCTAACTAAAAAGCAGCATTCGCAAATGGAGGATGGCTTTCACTTCAGCAGTAATAAATTTATGAACTTTTTTGAGGAAAAGATCATGATCATTAGAAAGCAAATTACGGACTCCTCTTTAAATCTGGGTATTCCTCCAGGGCTTCATTGTCCAGAGTCTGCACAACTCTGCCAGGACCTTGGCTCAAGGGAGATACTAAAGTGTTTTAGTACTATATCTCTTGACACAATGATGAAAATAATCATGGCCTCCAAACCCTCAAGCTGCATACTGGACCCTATTCCAACTAAACTACTGAAAGAGCTGCTTCCTGTGCTTGGCCCTCCTATGTTGAACATAATAAACGGCTCTCTATCCACCGGATGTGTACCAAGCTCACTAAAAGTGGCAGTAATAAAGCCTCTCTTGAAAAAGCCGAATCTTGACCCAGAAATTATAAAAAACTATCGGCCTATATCGAATCTTCCATTCCTCTCAAAAATTTTAGAAAAAGTTGTTGCGCAGCAACTCACTGCCTTCCTGAAGACAAACAATGTATACGAAACGCTTCAGTCTGGTTTTAGACCCCATCATAGCACTGAGACTGCACTTGTGAAGGTGGTAAATGACCTTTTAATGACGTCAGACCGAGGCTCTGCATCTGTCCTCATGCTCCTAGATCTTAGTGCCGCTTTTGATACCATCGATCACCACATTCTTTTGGAGAGATTGGAAACCCAAATTGGTCTACATGGACAAGTTCTGGCCTGGTTTAGATCTTATCTGTCGGAAAGATATCAGTTTGTCTCTGTGAATGGTTCGTCCTCTGACAAATCAATTGTAAATTTCGGTGTTCCTCAAGGTTCCGTTCTAGGACCACTATTGTTTTCACTATATATTTTACCTCTTGGGGATGTCATTCGAAAACATAATGTTAAATTTCACTGCTATGCGGACGACACACAGCTGTACATTTCAATGAAACATGGTGAAGCCCCAAAATTGCCCTCGCTAGAAGCCTGTGTTTCAGACATAAGGAAGTGGATGGCTGCAAATTTTCTACTTTTAAACTCGGACAAAACAGAGATGCTTGTCCTAGGTCCCAAGAAACAAAGAGATCTTCTGTTGAATCTGACAATTAATCTGGATGGTTGTACAGTCGTCTCAAATAAAACTGTGAAGGACCTCGGCGTTACTCTGGACCCTGATCTCTCTTTTGAAGAACATATCAAGACTGCTTCAAGGACAGCTTTTTTCCATCTACGTAACATTGCAAAAATCAGAAACTTTCTGTCCAAAAATGACGCAGAAAAATTTATCCATGCTTTTGTTACTTCTAGGCTCGACTACTGCAATGCTCTACTTTCCGGCTACCCGGATAAAGCACTAAACAAACTTCAGTTAGTGCTAAATACGGCTGCTAGAATCCTGACTAGAACCAAAAAATTTGATCATATTACTCCAGTGCTAGCTTCCCTACACTGGCTTCCTGTTAAGGCAAGGGCTGATTTCAAGGTTTTACTGCTAACCTACAAAGCATTACATGGGCTTGCTCCTACCTATCTTTCCGATTTGGTCCTGCCGTACATACCTACACGTACGCTACGGTCACAAGACGCAGGCCTCCTAATTGTCCCTAGAATTTCTAAGCAAACGGCTGGAGGTAGGGCTTTCTCCTATAGAGCTCCATTTTTATGGAATGGTCTGCCTACCCATGTGAGAGACGCAGACTCAGTCTCAACCTTTAAGTCTTTACTGAAGACTTATCTCTTCAGTAGGTCCTATGATTAAGTATAGTCTGGCCCAGGAGTGTGAAGGTGAACGGAAAGGCTGGAGCAACGAACCGCCCTTGCTGTCTCTGCCTTGTCGGTTCCCCTCTTCCCACTGGGATTCTCTGCCTCTAACCCTTTTACAGGGGCTGAGTCACTGACTTACTGGTGTTCTTCCATGCCGTCCATGGGAGGGGTGCGTCACTTGAGTAGGTTGAGCCACTGACGTGGTCTTCCTGTCTGGGTTGGCGCCCCCCCCTTGGGTTGTGCCGTGGCGGACATCTTTGTGGGCTATACTCGGCCTTGTCTTCGGACGGTAAGTTGGTGGTTGTAGATATCCCTCTAGTGGTGTGGGGGCTGTGCTTTGGCAAAGTGGGTGGGGATATATCCTGCCTGTTTGGCCCTGTCCGGGGGTATCATCGGATGGGGCCACAGTGTCTTCTGATCCCTCCTGTCTCAGCCTCCAGTATTTATGCTGCAGTAGTTTATGTGTCGGGGGGCTAGGGTCAGTCTGTTACATCTGGAGTATTCTCTTGTCTTATCCGGTGTCCTGTGTGAATGTAAATATGCTCTCTCTAATTCTCTCTTTCTTTCTTTCTTTCTTTCTCTCGGAGGACCTGAGCCCTAGGACTACCTGGCATGATGACTCCTTGCTGTCCCCAGTCCACCTGGCCATGCTGCTGCTCCAGTTTCAACTGTTCTGCCTGCGGCTACGGAACCCTGACCTGTTCACCGGACGTGCTTGTTGCACCCTCGACAATTACTATGATTATTATTATTTGACCATGCTGGTCATTTACGAACATTTTAACATCTTGACCATGTTCTGTTATAATATCCACCCGGCACAGCCAGAAGAGGACTGGCCACCCCTCATAGCCTGGTTCCTCTCTAGGTTTCTTCCTAGGTTTTTGGCCTTTCTCAGGAGTTTTTCCTAGGGAGTTTTTCCCAGCCACCGTGCTTCTTTCACATGCATTGCTTGCTGTTTGGGGTTTTAGGCTGGGTTTCTGTACAGCACTTTCAGATTTCAGCTGATGTACGAAGGGCTATATAAATAAATTTGATTTGATTTGATTTTGATTTGAATCTACCATTCCAGTGTTTTACTTGCTATATTGTATTTACTTTGCCACCATGGACTTTTTTTGCCTTTACCTCCCTTATCTCACCTCTTTTTCTCACATTGTACATAGACTTATTTTTCTACTGTATTATTGACTGTATATTTGTTTTACTCCATGTGTAACTCTGTGTTGTTGTATGTTGTCGAATTGCTTTGCTTTATCTTGGCCAGGTCGCAATTGTAAATGAGAACTTGTTCTCAACTTGCCTACCTGGTTAAATAAAGGTGAAATAAATAAAAATAAATAAAAATACTTTTGAGGATGTAATCGCTGCCAAAGGTGCTTCAACAAAGTACTGAGTAAAGGGCCTGAATACTTATGTAAATGTGACTCAACCACCTGGATTCGGTGTTACGTAGCGAAATTAGAATTTCTGTTTTATACATCGGATAGAAGTAGATACTCAGAGCTACAAAATGGTATATCATACACTGCATTTGAGGAACAATTGGAAAGTAATTATGCTTTGATTATGCGTCGATAAATTCACTTTTGAGAAAATTGCATTTTTGTGATTTGGTGAGAGAGCTCTTCTTTGTCTACACCTAATTCAGCATCGTTCACACACTCTTAAGCTTTAGCCCCACCCATCTCGTTTAGTTCTCGTTTCATTCAGAGCGCACACGTTACACTCTGGCCAATGATTTGTTTACTTCTGGATAACATGAAAACAGCCTAACCAGCTCTGCTGGCAACAATTTAATTATACTTTTTTGCCGACGTTTACTGACACCGGCCATATTCAATGGGGGTTGTACACTTAGTCCAAGACATGTAGCTAGGTACCTAGGTAAACAATGAATCAAGCACTGTACCTTGCCAGGTCCAAAAGGCTTCTTGACAGCTTCTACCCCCGAGCTATATGACTACCCCCCCCTGCTACTCAGTTTATTACCCATGCATAGTCACATTACCTCTACCTACATGTACAATACCAGTCAAAAGTTTGGACACACCTACTCATTCAAGGGTTTTTATTTATTTTTACTATTTTCTACATTGTATAATAATAGTGAATACATCAACACTATGAAATAACACATATGGAATCAGGTTGTAACCTAAAAAATGTTAAAGAAATCTAAATCTATTTTAGATTTTAGATTCTTCAAAGTAGCCACCCTTTGCCATGACGACAGCTTTGCACACTCTTGGCATACTCTCAAGCAGCTTCAGGAGGAATGATTTTCCAACAGTCTTGAAGGAAACCCACATATGCTGAGCATTTGATGGCTGCTTTTCCTTCACTCTGAGGTCCAACTCTATTGAACTTATCCTCTGCAGCTGAGGTAACTCTGGGTCTTCCATTCCTGTGGTGGTCCTCATGAGTGCCAATTTCATCATAGCGCTTGATGGTTTTTGAGACTGCACATGAAGAAACTGTCAAAGTTGTTGAGATTTTCTGTATTGACTGACCATCATGTCTTAAAGTAATGATGGTCTGTCGTTTCTCTTTGCATATTTGAGCTGTTCTTGCCAATAATAATATGGCATAATAGGGCTTTCTTCTGTATACCACCCCAAATGTGGTGAAATTATGCTGAAATTAAATCAAGGTCAGAATAGGGTGTATCTGTACCACACCTCCGCAACACCTTCATTTATTTGATCTCCACCCCAAACAAATAACGTGTGAATAGCATGCTATTCTCATGCTTATGTTAAAGGTCAGAATACGCATAAAGAGAAATCTGCATAAAAAGGGAATACCATTCCATTTACGCACGATTAACTTGGGTCAGAATTGGCCCCAATGAGAATTATAGATAATGCAGGTTTCTTATGAGAACATTACTGACTCAATCAAATCAATAATGGGCACTATATTTATTGGCGGAGGTAGATTTATTCAATAGTCTCCATTAATTAAAACACTACCTTCAGGTACACCTTGACCATAGTGGTCAAAACCATGTCCACCAAGTTTCAATATCAGAATATGATTTGTCCAAGTCCCAATGCAAATTAATCTAACAATAGAATTGTGGAACAGATTAAGGACTAGAGTATGACTCAGGCATGACCGACGACTGCGCACCTAATCAGGGAGGAGGGGATATATTCAACTGAGCAAAACTAAGGATATAGGCAAGCGATTATTCTAATAATCCTAAAATAAAACAAAGCATGAAGTTTTAGGATACAGATAGCCACTAGTCAGATAGCCACTAGGATTACAGTTCATGGACATTTTTTGTCCGGTAACATTAAAACACCCGAACAACTCTTTCATGCAGAAAACACTATAGATAGCAGAAAAAGAAGGCTCAATAAACATAATTAAAACACCAACTTCAAGCATGCCTTGATCTTAATGATTATATCCAATTCCACTATTGTTTCAATTTTATAAATAATATATTATCCCCAAATACAGAGGTTGCCATTCCAATGCAATAGAATTGCAATGGCCTACGAATTACAAAAATAGGGAGGAGAGTACTTTCATGCAAACAGCAGCTTTTTTTTGGAGGCGGGAGATCACAGCAGCAATTTAGGAGGCTGGGCACCAGAATCTAAGCAAGTGTGTACACTTATTACTATGAAATCATTAACGGGGCACCACTTGCTCTAAGTCAGTAAGAAACTATAAGATAGTTAAACTTATAACTGCGGTTAATTAATGTATTCTTTTGAAGGCAATTATGTTCTTAAAATGACAAGGCAGTGCATTCTTCGAGACAGTAGATATTTTATGAAACAAAGAAGATTTATTTAGAAATAACCAGGGTAAAGCAATGAGTTTACAGGATGAATGAATAATGATTTTTGCTAAATTATAAACTAATATGATAGGCTCCAGAATCAGAGTCACAGGGAATGGGGATCAGAGGGTCTAAAATCAAACAAACAGTTATTCTTGATAATTTCAGAATGAAACAAGGCAGGGATATATAGGATAAATATATGCTGAATAAAAATATAAACTGAACATGCAACAATTTCAACAATTTTACTGAGTTACTGAGTTCATATGTGGAAATCAGTCAGTTTAAATAAATTCATTAGGCCCTAATCTATGGATTTCACATGACTCGGAATACAGATATGCATCTGTTAGTTACAGATACCTTAAAAAAAATTGGCCTCACATTGGGTCTCAGACTCGTTGCGGTATTTTTGTGCATTAAAATTGCCAATCGATAAAATGCAATTGTGTTCATTGTCCGTAGTTTATGCCTGCCCATGACATAACCCCACCACCACGGGGCACTCTGTTCACAATCAGCAAACCGCTTGCCCACACAACCCCATAACCATGGTCTGTGGTTGTGAGGTAAGGTGACCAGATTTCTGAAATTAAAACCGGGGACATTTCCAGTTCGGCGGTCCATATATCATCAAAATATTCAATGTTATTATCTAGGAAATAAAAAAGGGGGACAATTCCGGTTTCATGTATTTAGTCTAACAGGCACACTGATGGAGAAAACAAATATATTACAGAAACACTACAGACAAGACAGAACTGTCCGATCTGAACAGCCATTCAGTGGTGCTGGTAGTCTGGGTAGAATAAGAGCAGAAGTGAACATGAGCAAAATTGAAAAACAGACAATAGTATATGTGAGGTACTTAACAACATAATAAAAAAATAAGAAGATGATGAGATTGGTAACTGCATAATATACTTATACCAACCTAATCTGTATATTTCTCAGAAGAATGTATCTTCTTCAGGATTGCTCCGTCTTTGGCCAGCTTCTCCATGAACTCCTGGCAGGGGAGGTTGAAGTTTGTCTTCACAATAAGCATGGCCTTGATGGTAGGAACAGCGAACCTATTTCTTGCTGCTGTCCATATATCATTAATTTGGGAGAACACTCTCTCGACTGGTGCATTACTTCCAGGTAAGCACATGACAACAGATGCTAATATAGCCAGGTTAGTGTGTGGGATGTCGTTCTCTTTGAAGTGTGTAACCACTGTGCTCTATCTCTGACTAAGCGGTGTCTCAGATGTTTTCCAGTCTTCAGTCTTTAGGAACTCTTGCAGGCCAGTAACCTTGTCAAACAATGTATCCTCATTGAAGGTCACATTGGGGCATTTTTCCTGCAGTGTGGCTGCTGCCTTCTGGATCTCTTCACGCTGAGACAATGTAAATCGTTTAGATTATCTGTGTGCTTCCCCAATGCTTGCATGTAGTTCACAGCCGTAGTGAAGAATGATTGGTATGTTTTGAGAAAGCTCTCTTTAGACATTGCTCCATTTTCCTCTAGCTCTCTCAGAAGTCCTCTGACCAAAACTGGAATGAAGTTGTCATCACGTCTTGCAGTCAATTTTGCCTCAATGTTTCTCAGAATTGCAGCTGACTCCACAGCACAGCAGTCCTGGCCTTCAAGCATCTTGATCATGTCACTGAATACGTTCAGGTTTCCATGGACAAAGGCCAGCCAAAGTTCAGTCAGTGGATCTTCGAACATTGTTCGCAGGACAACAGCGCATTTGTCTTCAGAAAGAAAAAAGGATTTTAACGACACATACATTTTCAGCACTCTTTCCAGAGCAGGGAACATGGACATCCAGCAAACATTGCGGTGTCCTAAAATGTTATGGTAGTCCTGGCCAGAAAACTCACAAAAGCTCTTCAGTCTTTCTACTCTTGCGGTGAAAATATGAAAATATCTTTGTGAGCAGGTACTCAACATCAAGGGGAATCATATCCAAAGCGGTTCTGGCCATGTTATGAATGATGTGGGCAGGACAACCTAAGCCAGTCACCTCCCGCTGCAGAGCATTTTTAACTTTGATATGGACATTGACCCTCCCCAGCCTATTCAGTCCTCCAAAGTTGGTATTTGTGTTGTCGGCAGAGAATGCCACGACTTTGTTTTCCAGGTTACATTTTTGGATGACCACCAGGACCTCAGCTGCAATTTCCTCTGCTGTTTCTCCTTTCAATTCAACAAAATCAAGCAGTTTTGTTTCCACAGATGTGTTTTACCTTTATTTAACTAGTCAAGTCAGTTAAGAACACATTTTTATTTTCAATGACGGCCTAGGAACAGTGGGTTAACTGCCTTGTTCAGGGGCAGAACGACAGATTTTTACCTTGTCAGCTCAGAGATTCGATCTTGCAACCTGTCAGTTACTATTCCAACGCTCTAACCACTAGGCTACCTGCTGCCTTCACAGATGTGCTGGCATCATATATCTTACAATATCTGACTACTATTGGCAGCAGCTTTACATGTCCATAATTGGACGCATCAATGGACAGGGAAACAAATTAAATCTGGTCAACCATTCACTATGACGTCACATTTTGTCAACCTGGTCAACCTGGTTACTCACTATGGTGTCACATTTTGTCCTAGCACATGTAAACTTCGGCTCATAAAGCTTTCGTGTCAGTTGTGCTGTGCAGTCCATAGATCTGTAACTATGATTGCGTCGCATAGTGTGGTATACAAAGACACTCCCCTGCACAGCTAAATCATATTCTTCTTGGGAAGGCTCTACCTTCTTGAAGCATGTGGTGACAGAGGGCATACCAACACGACCAATCAGAGAGGCTTTATGCTTTTTCGTCTGTTGATGTTGTACCGCAGCTGTTCTTCCCCTGCTGCCAATTGAAAAAGAGGAATAACAAAGGGTGCAGTGAACCATTCTATCGTCTTGACCTGAGCGTATAAATTGGAATTCTCTCATCATGTTGTCATTAAAATGGCATTTCTGTTTCTTGGAAAGAGCCATTGTACCTCCTCTGTCTGCTCTTCTTCACTCTCCTTGTGTCACTCTTCTTACTCTCTTAACTTTTTCTTCTCCTCCAATCTTTCTCTTGATCTTTTCTTCACTCGTCTTCCTGCTCTTTCTTCCTTTCCTTTACCTTTCCACCTCACTCTTCCACACTCTCCTCGCTTCACTCTTTTTACTCCCTTAATTTTTTCCTCCTCCTTCTTCTCCAATCTGTAATAATAAATAGTACACTATTAGATAAAATACCTTGGTTAGCCTCTTATGGCTAGGGGGCAGTATTTTCACGGCTGGATAAAAAACGTACCCGATTTAATCTGATTATTAGTCCTGCCCAGAAACTAGAATATGCATATAATTATTAGCTTTGGAGGGAAAACACTCCAAAGTTTCTAAAACTGTTTGAATGGTGTCTGTGAGTATAACAGAACTCCTATGGCAGGCAAAAACCTGAGAAGGTTCTGTTCAGGAAGTACCCTGTCTGACTATTTATTTGCTTTCTTTGACATCTCTTCCAAAAACTAAGGATCTCTGCTGTTACGTGACACTTTCCACGTCTCCAATGGGCTCTCAGAGCCCGGGAAAAACAGGAATGACGTAATTCAAAGCCCTGGCTGAAACAAAGGAGAGCAAAAGCTAAGTGGTCTCTCAGTGGGGAAATGCTTACGCTCGCGACCTGCCCCGCCCCCGGCTTTCGGTTTTTCCCTCAGTTTACAGACATGCAGATTCCCGGTCGGAATATTATCGCTTTTCTACGAGATAAATTGCATAAAAATTGGTTTTAAACAGCGGTTGACATGCTTCGAAGTACGGTAATGGAATATTTAGAATTTTTTTGTCACCTTCTGCGCCATGCTCGTGACCGTGATTTACCATTGGGATAGTGTCTAGAACGCACGAACAATACGTCGTTGATGGAACATAACGATGGATTATTTGGGACCAAACCTACATTTGTAATTGAAGTAGAAGTCCTGGGAGTGCATTCTGACGAAGAACAGGAAAGGTAAGAACATTTTTCTTATAGGAAATGTGATTTTGGTGAAGGCTAAACTGGTTGGTTGTCTAAATAGCTAGCCCTGTGATGCCGGGCTATGTACTTAGAATATTGCAAAATGTGCTTCATCCGAAAAGCTATTTTAAAATCGGACATATCGAGTGCATAGAGGAGTTCTGTATCTATAATTCTTAAAATAATTGTTATGCTTTTTGTGAACGTTTATCGTGAGTAATTTTGTAAATTCACCGGAAGTGTTCTGTGGGAATGCTAGTTCTGAACGTCACATGCTAATGTAAAAAGCTGGTTTTTGATATAAATATGAACTTGATTGAACAGACATGCATGTATTGTATAACATAATGTCCTAGGTGTGTCATCTGATGAAGATCATAAAAGGTTAGTGCTGCATTTAGCTGTGGTTTTGTTTTTTGTGACATTATATGCTAGCTTGAAAAATGGGTGTCTGATTATTTCTGGCTGGGTACTCTGCTGACATAATCTAATGTTTTGCTTTCGCTGTAAAGCCTTTTTGAAATCGGACAGTGTGGTTAGATTAACGAGAGTCTTGTCTTTAAATAGCTGTAGAATAGTCATATGTTTGAAAAGTGGAAGTTTTCGGATTTTAGAGGAGTTTGTATTTCGCGCCCCGCCCATCATTGGATATTGGAGCAGACGTTCCGCTAGCGGAACATCTAGATGTAAGAGGTTTTAACAGATTCCCATTGCTTGCCTCATTTTTGTATTTTATCTCAAAAACATTGTTAAGAATAATAAATTGGCAGGCTCTGTAATCATATCTTTACCTTTCCCCTCTATCTCTTTCACTCTTCTTCCTATCCAATCTTCCTCCTCTCGTTCCTCTCCACTCTCTAACAGAAAACATTATGCTAATGTTATCCATGATGTTATCCTAATGTTATCCAATTTCTAAATAGATTTTCACATTACTTATTATAATGCCAAACCATTAAAATTGTAATCTACAGATAAATATTCTCATAATTAATTGTGCATTCATTTAATATAATCATATTATCAAAATAGCTCATCCACTGCATGTTTACATGTGAATGTTTTTTAATAACCTAGCTACTAGCTGGCTAACCTAGCGAGATAACTTAGTCGACATAGCTAATGTTAGCTAGCATAACCTATTTAAAACCTTATTAAGCAGATCATGTATCTATATAATAAATGGGGACATTATAACATCATTAGCTAGTATCTCAAACGATTGTAACTTACCTGGCTTGAAAAGACGTTTGTGGGCATGTTGTGGATTCACCTGACACTTGCTAGCTTCTGGCCGACTTTTCCACAGCAGTTTTCTCTAAAACTAGTGTGAGCAAGTAGCTAGTAGAAGGAGAAGAGTGAATGAAGCTGATATAGCGAGCAGCCCCCTCTGCTGGACAAAAGAAGCACAACGCGATTGAGACGTCAACCGGTAAACTCTGCTGCCCGGTCTTTCTTGCCACGTTAAATATTATTTCACTTTGCAGTCTGTTTTTAACGCACAGCTAAAAGCGGGGACATTTCCGGGGACAGCTCCAGCCGGGGACAGGCCACCAAAAACGGGGACTGTCCGCGGAAAACGGGGACGTCTGGTCACCCTATTATGAGGCCGGTGTCGTGCCAAATGTGACCGACCGGCTCTATTCAGTCTTATGTAGCAACATTTGAAATTGTGTTTTTTACATAGGATAAAAGTAGAGACTCAGAGCTATAAAATGGAATATCATACACTACAGTTGAGGAACAATGGGAAAGGAATTCTGCTTTGAAAGTTTGAAACTTGTAACCTTACTTTTGAGAAAATAGCCTTTGAATGTTTTGGTATGTACTAGACAGCAATTATTTTGTCTACACCCATTTAGCATTGTCCATGCCCTCTTAAGCTTTAGCCCACCCATCTCTTTAAGGTTTGATCTGAGCATTCTGTCCTAACAACAGCAGTCAAGCTAACTGGCTAACATTGGCTAGCTACTTCCAGACACAAATGAGAGAACAGCTCACTCATAATATTTTACTCACCCTAGCAGAGCTGGTTAGGCATTTTTTATGATATCCAGAGCATTGCTGGCTGCAACTGTGCTTTTGGCAACAATTGATGCTTTTTTGCCGTTTCCTGACGCCATATTCAACGGGTGTTGAGCATTCGTAAATTTGTCAGTTATTCTGTGCTCTGGCACACTCAGATGAGAGCTCTCTGAAATCGGACTACATAGCCAGAGCGAATTTACCAGCTATGTCTATCAACAGCTGTCGTGTCGCAGTGACATCATGAACATTCAATTGAAATGGATACTTGCATAGTGGAGTATTTTGTTAAGACATATAGCTAGCTAGCTAAACAATGAACCATAATCTCAACTCATGATGTTACAACCATGCATGAATCTGCAGGTAGCTAACCAACCAGGTTCAATGTTAGCTAGCTAACATTAGGCTATAACTAGCCAAGCAAATGGCTCTGAGATACGAACACTATTACTACACAGCCCATACATGTAATGTTAGCTAGGGAGCCAGCTAATGTTAGCTTGCTAGCGAACAGTACATATTAACTTGAAATGAACTTTCTGATGAAATTATAAACGTGCAATATCTGAAAATGTAGCTAGCTAGACTATCTTACCCATATACATGGCTGGACTCTTCTCCCTCTCTGTTACGGATGCCATGGTTGCCCTTAGTTTGAAGATGTAGTCTCCTTAGCTATCTTACAGTACTCTAATTCCACTGATTTCAGAACTCGGTCCTCCAGAAAGTGTAGGCAATACTTATGCAGCTCTACTACGTGATATATATAAAAAAAGAAGCTGCATTAGACAGGATTATCTACACATACTGACCAGCTCAAATAGACAGAATCGTGGCAGACCAATCCAAACTCGTCTCTCGACATGTCCAGCCCACTCATTATCTCAGTCAATCATGGCTAGTGGGAAAGTTGCTGTCTTTTCTGTGGCTAAACCAGCTAGGCTTGAAATGTAATACTTGTATTTGTATTTACAGATGGCATACAAGTTTGTTATTACGGCACATGAAAGTTCACATGTTCCAGAAGGCATTTCTGCCCAAAAATGCATTTTGATAAAAAAAGTTTACATTAAAATGGCTCTCCTGTGAAGTGGTGACGCGCGACATAAGCCTAGTTTCTTGAAACGAGTCACAAATTCTCTAAAACGACATTGCAGGTGGCTTACGGTAGAGAAATTAACATTCAATTCCATGCCATTAGCTCTGGTGGACATTCCTGCCGTCAGCATGCCAATTGCACGCTCCCTCAAAACTTTAGACATCTGTGGCATTGTGTTGTGTGACAATACTGCACATTTTAGTGGCCTTTTATTGTATCCAGCACTAGGTGCACCTATGTAATGATCATGCTCTTTCTTGATATGCCACACCTTGTCAGGTGGATGGATTATCTTGGAAAAGGAGAAATACTCACTAACATAAATTTGTATGTCCCTTTTTCAGGATCCTGTCTTTCAAAGATAATTCATAAAAATCCAAATAACTTCACAGATCTTCATTGTAAAGGGTTTAAATACTGTTTTCCATGCTTGTTCAATGAACCATTAACAATTAATGAACATGCACCTGTGAAACGGTTGTGAAGACACTAAAAGCTTACAGACGGTAGGCAATTAAGGTCACAGTTATGAAAACTACTGTACTGTGAGACACTAAAGAGGCCTTTCTACTGACTCTGAAAAACACCAAAAGAAAGATCCCCAGGGTCCCTGCTCATCTGCGTGAATGGCCTTTGGCATGCTGCAAGGAGGCATGAGGACTGCAGATGTGGCCAAGGCAATAAATTGCAATGTCCGTACTGTGAGACGCCTAAGACAGCGCTACAGGGAGACAGGATGGACAGCTGATCGTCCACGCAGTGGCAGACCACGTGCAACATCACCTGCACAGGATTGGTACATTCGAAAATCACACCTGCGGGACAGGTACAGGATTGCAACAACAACTGCCCGCGTTACACCAGGAACACACAATCCCTCCATCAGTGCTCAGACTGTCCGCAATAGGCTGAGAGAGGCTGGACTGAAGGCTCGTAGGCCTGCTGTACGGCAGGTCCTCACCAGACATCACCGGCAACAACGTCGCCTATGGGCACAAACCCATCGTCGCTGGCAAAAGTGCTCTTCACTGACGAGTCATGGTTTTGTCTCACCAGGGGTGATGGTCGGATTCGCGTTTATCGCGTTTATTTTTTCATCATCATTCCAAACATTGGCTAAGCTGGAGACAGACAGACAGTCAAAAGTAGTAGTGTTCTTTTTTCAGGAACTCTGGCTATTGGCTACGATATGGCAGACAGTATAAGATTAGCCTACATAATCAGTGATTTTTTGCTCCAATGCCATGTTAAACTGTTATTCAAAGAATAATAGATAAACATCTCCTTAATGCAACCGCTGTGACAGATTTCAAAAAAGCTTCACGGGGAAAGCAGATTTTCAATAATCTGAGTACAGTGCTCAGAAAACCAAACCAGCAATACAGATACCCGCCATTTTGGAGTCATCTAAAATCATAAATAGCATTAAAAATATTCACATTCCTTTGATGATCTTCATCAGAATGCACTCTCAGGCATCCCAGGTCCACAATAAATGTTGTTTTGTTCAATAAAGTCTATAATTTATGTCCAAATACCTCCTTGTTGTTCGCGCGTTCAGTAAGATACTCCAAATGTAGGAAGCGCGACTGCCCCGAACTGCCGGAGTGGCCAGACTGCCCCGAACTGCCGGAGTGGCCAGACTGCCCCGAACTGCCGGAGTGGCCAGACTGCCCCGAACTGCCGGAGTGGCCAGACGGCCCCGAACTGCCGGAGTGGCCAGACGGCCCCGAACTGCCGGAGTGGCCAGACGGCCCCGAACTGCCGGAGTGGCCAGACTGCCCCGAACTGCCGGAGTGGCCAGACTACCCCGAACTGCCGGAGTGGCCAGACTGCCCCGAACTGCCGGAGTGGCCAGACTGCCCCGACTGTCCCGAGCGGCCAGACTGCCCCGACTGTCCCGAGCGGCCAGACTGCCCAGACTGTCCCGAGCTGCCAGACTGCCCAGACTGTCCCGAGCTGCCAGACTGCCCAGACTGTCCCGAGCTGCCAGACTGCCCAGACTGTCCCGAGCTGCCAGACTGCCCAGACTGTCCCGAGCTGCCAGACTGCCCAGACTGTCCCGAGCTGCCAGACTGCCCCGAGCTGCCAGACTGGCCAGACTGCCCCGAACTGCCAGAGTGGCCCGACTGCCTGGAACGGCCAGAACCGGAGCCACCTCCTGATATAGGTGGGTTGGGGAGGGGGGGTGTAGCACAGTGCCGTTGTTGACGGCAGCCACCCTCCCTTCCCTCCCTTTTAGTAGAGGGTAAATTTGTTTTGTTGTTTGGGGTTGTGTTTTTTTTTTTTTTTTAAGGTGCTTCCGGGGTTAGCACCTTTAAGGGGGGGGTACTGTCACGTCCTGGCCAGTATAAGGGTTAATTGTTATTGTAGTTTGGTCAGGACGTGGCAGAGGGTATTTGTTTTATGTAGTTCAGGGTGGTGTGTTTGTTATTAAAAGGGTGTTTGATTTAGTATTTCCGGGGTTTTGGTTTATGGTCTATGTTTGTGTTTCTATGGTTGATTAATTGGGGTTGGGACTCTCAATTGAAGGCAGGTGTTTTCTCTTTGCCTTTGATTGAGAGTCCCATATATTGGGGTGTGTTTGTGTTTGTCATTTGTGGGAGATTGTTCCGTGTTTAGTGTGTGTCAACATTACAGGACTGTCAGTTTATCGTTCGTTCTCTTTTGTTATTTTGGCGTTCATTTTGGAGTGAATAAATCTCAAGATGAGCTTACTCATACCTGCTGCGTTTTGGTCCTCCTTTACCGACGACAAGTGTGACAATTATTTAATTATATATTTATTTGTAAAGCCTTTTGGTAATCGGACAACCTGGTTCGATTCAGGAGAAGTGTATCTATAAAATGGTGTAAAATAGTCCTATGTTTGCGAACTTTGAGTTATGACATTTTGTGGTTTTAAATTTGGTGCTCAGATTTTTCACTGGCTGTTGAATAGTGTGGGATGATTTCATCCCACCTCCCCTAGAGAGGTTAACTAGTGTAACCCACAGCCATATGGCATAGCCAGATCAGGGCCTAACATAAGGACAACTCAGAGTATGCTATTCTGTTCTTCTGAAATAGACTACATGTCTTTAGACTTGTCTGAAATAAATAATGGATTTTAACTATCGTGTAGCCTATATTACATGGATTTATTAGACTTTTTAAAATGTATATGTTCCAAAGGTCTGCATTTCTTTTGGCTCCCGAGTGACGCATCAGTCTAAGGCACTGCATCTCAGTGGTAGAGGCATCACTACAGACCCTGGTTCGATCCCAGGCTGTATCACAACCGGCCATGATCGGGATTCCCATAGGGCGGTGCACAATTGGCCCAGCATCATCCGGATTAGGGGAGGGTTTGGCCGGGGTAGGCCGTCATTGTAAAATAAGAATTTGTTCTTAACTGACTTGCCTAGTTAAATAAAGGTTTTAAAAAATCTGTGGCTTGTAGGCTATGGGATGCTAAATGTGTTTATGTTAATTAACAATTAGTTACCATGACACCGGCAGTTATTTGCTTGACAGTCACTGGCTGACAAAATTTCATGACCGCTACAGCCCTACTTCTGATGAATTGAATGTGTTTGAGCCAATCAATACAGCAAACATTAACTGATTACTGCTATTATTTTGTTCTGCTGCTCTTCTTATACAATGTCTGAAATAAATAAACTGTTCAAATAAGTTTGATTCAGCAAGAGATTAAGTGATGGGCCTTTAGATGAGTTAGACGGGGATCTCTCTTTCTCTCTTTCTCTCTATCAATTTCCTTCATTCCTTTATTATGATAAGATAATATGGTGGTGCTGAGAAGGGAGCAGGTGTTGCTGGTTCCTGCTCGACTTTGTTTTTTTAAATAGCTATTAATGATTACTTTGTTAGCTCAGAATGTTTGTTCAATAATTTCCTACGACCGGCAAAGACTTCTGGATCATGAATCGGAAGCTACACACATCTCTCAGCCTCCCGAATCTGCAATACTACATTCGCTCTTTTGTTCCCAACACAGTGGGCTTACCTGTTGCTGCTGACCCTAGATGACCAAAGGCAACACCAGTGAGGAAGGAGAGGAAGAACAGGATGACTCCAAGCTTGGCTGAAAAGACGGGCTACACGGCCTCATCTTCCTAGTATTTGGGTGGCTAATGTTTTGAAGTGGACCAACAACACCACCACTCTTGTCAAGAGGGCACAACAGCGTCTCTACTTTCTAAGGCAGCTGAAGAAATTTGGCATGCCACACTGGCTCCTCTCCAAATACTACCTCTATACCATTGAGAGCATACTGACCGGTTGCATCACAGCCTGGTACGGGAATTGCAGTCAAAACTGTAGGGTTGACTAGTCTCATTATTGCAATAATTAATCAATATTAAATAAAGATGATTGTTTGAAGAAATGACCATCTCTCTCAGAATTAATTTCCACGACAACAAACATTCATGCTACACAAACATCGCAACTGCTGCTGCTAGACTCTTATTATGATTGCTAAATTCTTCACAATTTAACACTTGCCCCCCTTCCCCGAAACACATGTTGGACTGTAAAATGTGCCGTCCTGTACTATACATTTTAAAAATATATTTTACGAAGCCATTTACTTTATGTTCGTATTATAATATATTTTTATTTGTTATTTTTGTTGCATTATCGGGAAGGAATCTGCAAATAAGCATTTTCTTGGACAGTGTATACCATGTTTATCCCTTACATGACAAATAAAATGTGAAATTTGAAACGTCATCTCTCTCTCTCTCTCTCTCTCATTCTCTCTCTCACGTTCTCTCTCTTTTGTTCTCTGTCTGCCCCTCTCCCCCCTCTCTCTCTCTCACACTCTCCTCTCTTTTTTCTCTCTCTGACTCAGGGAGGTATTGTGGTCCATTGGGCCCAGCCTGATGAAGGGCCAGCTCATCAGTAAGTCACACTCCTGCGGACATATGACAGTCCAACTGGCTCTGGCATGATGGGTTGTGTCCACCCTGACCTCAGCATAAATGAGCTACAGTTAACTCCCCTTTGGCTATTGTTACAACTCCAAAACAGGATGTCACTAGGAAGAGACCTCTGTTTAAAGATTATTGAATCCAGAACCTAATTATGCTCTGATATCTAGTAAGAATACTGAAAATATGTAATGCATTGCTTTCAGATCTATGTGACAGTTCCAGGCCAGTAATATCCAGCCTGTCTACAAAGCTGTCATGCACCAAATCTCATAATGCCTGGATAAGTGTTGCCCATGTCAGTAACTACACCAATATAATATTGCAATCTGATGCTTGACTGCAATGTAGATTACATGGTATTCAATCATTGGTGAATTTGCGCAGTGTGACTGCTTTGCAGACGGTCTGGAATGCAGCCACAATCTTACCCATGAAGTAGGTGACCGTTTTACACATGGCGGCTCCGAAGATGAAGTCCTCCAGCATGTTGGGGATGAGTGTGAAGGGCATGCAGAAGACAGCCATCATCAGGTCACTGACCGCCAGCGAAAGCAGGAAGGAGTTGGTGACCGTGCGCATGCGCTTGTTGACCGTCAGGACCACAATGATCAGAAGGTTGCCAAAGACGCTGAGCAGGAAGACGAGAGAGTAAAGCAGGATCTGCACCGAGTCCATCTCTGAGAGAGAGAGAGAGAGAGAGAGAGAGAGAGAGAGAGAGAGAGACAGATTACAATGATCACATATCAGTATTATATCATTTTATACGGAGCATAATCACAACACACCACAGTTGGAATATATTCTACATTGTATACATCTAGAAAATCTGCTGGTCTGCAACTGAGCAACTATGACTGCAAGGACAGAGAACTCCAAGGATGCCAGTGAAGTCAATGCTAGTCATTACACTGTCACGGACCCTGTGCTTGAAGCTGACAGCATGTGACGGGACAAGGTCACCATTGACTATCTGCTGAGCTGAGTGATTACAAAGAGTAATGTCACCCCCAAAGTCAAGGGTTAATGTCTGCAGGATGCATACTCATACTTCAAATACTTATTGTTTAACAATGACTTATAGTTTATAAAGCATACGACTGAGCTTGTTGAGAAACTAAGATTTATAGTGGCTGTTTTTCACATAAACAGATCTTGTTTCTCTCTAGTCAGCAGGAAGCAGATTTACAGTGCATTCGGAAAGTATTCAGCCCCTTTCACTTTTTCCACATTTTGTTACGTTACAGCCTTAATCTAAATTGATTAAATTAAATGTTTTTCTCATCAATCTACACACAATAACCCATAATGACAAAGCGAAAACAGTTTTTTTTTTAAATGTTTGCTAATTTATTGAAAATAAAAAAACAAATGACTTATTTACATAAGTATTCAGACCCTTTGCTATGAGACTCGAAATTCAGCTCAGGTGCATCTTGTTTCCAGTGATCATCCTTGAGATGTTTCTATAACTTTATTGGATTCCACCTGTGGTAAATTCAATTGATTGGACATGATTTGAAAAAGCACACCCCTGTCTATATATGGTCCCACAGTTGACAGTGAATGTCAGAGCAATAACCAAGCCAAGAGGTCGAAGGAATTGTTCGTAGAGCTCTGAGACAGGATTGTGTTGAGGCACAGTTCTGGGGAAGGGTACCAAAACATTTTTTGCAGCATTGAAGGTCCCCAAGAACAAAGTGGCCTCCATTATTCTTAAAAGGAAGAAGTTTGGAACCACCGAGACTAATCCTAGAGCTAGCCACCCAGGCCAAACTGAGCAATCGGGAGAGAAGGGCCTTTTTGAATTACTTCTTGAATTATTTTTTTATTTATTTAAGAGGTGGAGAATGGCCAAGAACCCGATGGTCACTCTCACAGAGCTCCAGAGTTCCTCTATGGCGATGGGAGAACCTTCCAGAAGGACAACCATCTCTGCAGCACTCCACCAATCAGGTCTTTATGTGTGGCGCAGCAGGCACTGCATCTCAGTGCAAGAGGCATCACTACAGTCCCTGGTTCGAATCCAGGCTGCATCACCCTATTGGGAGTCCCATAGGGTGGCGCAGAGTTGGCCCAGCGTCGTCCGGGTTTGGCTGGGGTAGGCTGTCATTGTAAAGAGAATTTGTTCTTAACTGACTTGCCTAGTTATATAAAGATTAAATAAAAAAAATATATACATATATATGGTAGAGTGGCCAGATGGAAGCCACTTCCGGTGAAGCATGGTGGTGGCAGAATCATGCTGTGGGGATGTTTTTCAGCATCAGGTAATGGGAGACTAGTCAGGATTGAGGGAAAGATGAACGCAGCAAAGTACAGAGAGATCCTTGATGAAAACCTGCTCCAGAGTGCTCACGACCTCAGAGTTGGGTGAAGGTTCACCTTCCAACAGGACAACGTCCCTAAGCACATAGCCAAGACAACACAGGAGTGGCTTCAGGACAAGTCTATGAATGTCCTTGAATGGCCCAGCCAGAGTCCGGGCTTGAACCCGATCTAATATCTCTGGACAGACCTGAAAATAGCTGTGCAGCGCGCTCCCCATCCAACCTGACAGAGCTTGAGAGGAACTACAGAGAAGAATAGGAGAAACTCCCCAAATACAGGTGTGCCAAGCTTGTAGCGTCATACCCAAGAAGACTTGAGGCTGTCATCGCTGCCAAAGGTGCTTCAACAAAGTACTGAGTAAAGGGTCTGAATACTTATTTAACCTCTTGACGGTCGCCTAGGATAGGGGGCGCTACAGCGATTTTTGAAAAGAATTCGTGCCCATTTTAAATGGCCTCCTACTCAAACTCAGAAGCTAGGATATGCATATAATTAATACTTGTGGATAGAAAACACCCTAAAGTTTCAAAAACTGTTTGAATGGTGTCTGTGAGTATAACAGAACTCATATGGCAGTCAAAACCCCGAGACCGATCGTAACAGGATGTGCAATTCTGAATTGCGGACTCAACTTCATCACTTTGCCTATTAATCACACCGTGAGCAATGGTTCATTGAGCACTTCCTATTGCTTCCACTAGATGTCCCCAGTCTTTAAAAGTGGTTTGAGTCTCCTACTGTGAAAACTGACTGAATGAGACGCTGTGGAAAGTGGTCACATGAGGAGGGCCATCACCATTATGACGCCGGTGCCCCTGGCTACCCTCCCCTTTCGAAACATTTTGAAAGACAATGCAATCGTCCCCCTTGAATCTTATTGCAGCTCTGGTTGAAAAAGGCCCTAAAGATTTATGTTATACAACGTTTGACATGTTTGAACGAACCTAAATTAAAAAAAATGCATTTTATTGAAAGAGGAGTCCCGCAGCCGACGGAAGTTTTGGAGCAGCCTTCAGAACGCGCTAACAAGAACAAGCTATTGGGACGTAAAGGATTAACTTTTTCGAACGAAAATACATTTGTTGTGGACCTGGGATTCCTGGAAGTGCTTTCTGATGAAGATAATCAAAGGTAAGGGATTATTGACAATAGTATACAAGAGTAGATTTGATATGCGATTGTTCCAAGATGGCGCTGACCTGTATTGCTAGCCTATTTTTCTGAGTATCACATCCCCTTTTATCGCAAAGTGTGATTACCCAGTAAAGTTATTTTTAAATCTGGCATTGCAGGTGCTTTCAAAGCTCCTCGACCATAATGCTCACAACAAATCGAAATGCCCCTCTTGTGCTTGTAAATACCAATACTGCCCCACTTTGCAATTCTATTCATAAGAAATTATTGGGGAAAAGTAGCAGGTAGCCTATACTAGAAATGGTTACAGGTTTTCTGTCCATATATCTTCAATTTTTTGAAGAATCTAAAATCTAAAATATATTTGTATTTGTTTAACACTTTTTTGGTTACTACATGATTCCATATGCATTATTTCATAGATTTGATGTCTTCACTATTATTCTACAATGTAGAAAATAGTAAGAATAAAAATAAAACCTTGAATGAATAGGTGTGTCCAAACTTTTGACTGGTACTGTATATACTTTATATAAATATATACTGATCTACAGCCAGCCAGCCTGATAGCCCGCCAACAACAACATTAGACAATTAAGTTAATTGATGAAGTATTAAAAAATGTGCTGTAACTTAACACACCGAAGAAAAAAACAACTATCTTTATAGTCTACTTTCTAACAAGATACGTTTGAATAACCTCATCATTATTCAAGTAAATTGGTGTTCGAGCGATGCAAACCCTAGAGGGGCCAAGAGCATTTTTTGCTGTCTTATTGCTGGCACTTTTAAAATGTCTGCTTATTGGGCACCATGCCAAAAATGCATAAAATTACCCATGAGCCTTGCTAAACACACTTCAGTTTTGTGGAAGAAAACCTGCCTACTCTATAAACAACTGAGCTGAATCTAGATACATTTTAAAGGTCAAATTATACAAAGTAATCTACACTTGACTGGTCCTGTGTAACGCAGTAGGTAAGAGCATGGAGCTAATAATGACATAAACACGTGTTCGATTCCTGATGGGGCCACATGTACTGAAATGCATTGTTGTACACTGCTGTAAGTTGCCTTGAATAAAAGCATCTGCTAAATGGTAGATATTATTATAAGATGTAGACTAGGCTGTACTGTCACGACTTCCGCCGAAGTCGGCCCCTCTCCTTGTTCGGTCGGCGGTCGACGTCACCGGCTTTCTAGTCACCACCGATCCATGTTTCCCTTTTCGTTTTGTTTTGTCTTGATTACACACACCTGGTTTCAATTCCCTTATTATGTTCCTTATTTAACCCTCTGGTTTACCTTTCTGTTTTGTCCGTGATTGTTCGTTGTCAGTGGTTGTTGTAGGTGTTTCTCCTCACACTGTTGTTTCCTGTTGGAGATTTTGCTTGTGTTTTTTTTGAGTAAACTAGTCTGTTTTCACTCAAACCTTTGTCCTGCGCCTGACTCCGCTACGTCTCCAAACCCAGTTCATTACATGTACTGTATATTCAAACAATAGAAACAAAACCTTATCGATTACAGTGCATTCGGAAAGTATTCAGAGCCTTGACTTGAACCCGATCTAAAATCTCCAGACAGACCTGAAAATAGCTGTGCAGCGAAGCTCCCCATTCAACCAACAGAGCTTGAGAGGAACTACAGAGAAGAATGGGAGAAACTCCCCAAATACAGGTGTGCCAAGCTTGTAGCGTCATACCCAAAAAGACTCAAGACTGCCATCGATGCCAAAGGTACTTTATATGAATACTTATGTAAATCTGGTATTATATATTTTTTTACATTTTCAAACATTTCTGAAAACCTATATTTGCTTTGTCATTATGGGGTATTGTGTGTATTTTTTCCCATCCATTTTAGAATGAGGATGTAACGTAATAAAATGTGGAAAAAGTCAAGTGGTCTGAGTACTTTCAGAATGCATTGTATATTTGTAACGTAAACAGAATGGTTATTTAATGTTCTGTATGGAACAAATCCTGACTTCCAGTGCAGTAAAAATATGATTTTTCTGTGTTTTATTTATATTTCCACACTATGAGGTTGGAATAATACTGTGAAATTGAGAAAATTATTATAATGCACTTTTAGTGTAAAAGCTTTTTGAAAAGATGAAAATGACTGCTTGTTTTCCTGGTTGGGTTTTTTGGACTGCCTGGTTAAATCAGCAAGTGGTATAAGTTAATGTACCAATAAAAAAATAGAGTTTACCCTCTTTGCCAAGAACAGCTAGTTTTCATGTTGTACATCCCCCTATTAGTCTCTTCCAATTAGGCCCCTCTCCCAGACAGTCCTAGCAACATTTTTGCTTGAGAAACTGCATTTTTGCTAAGAAACTATTCTTTTTGGGACCATTTTAATTTAACACAATCACACTAAGGTACTTACAGTTGAAGTCGGAAATGTACATACATATAGGTTTGAGTCATTAAAACTTGTTTATCAACCACTCCACAGATTTCCTGCAAAACTATAGTTTTGGCAAGTCGGTTAGGACATCTACTTTGTGCATGACACAAGTAATTTTTCGAAGAGTTGTTTACAGACAGATTATTTCACTTATAATTCACTGTATCACAATTCCAGTGGGTCAAAAGTTTATATACACTAAGTTGACTGTGCCTTTAAACAGCTTGGAAAATTCCAGAAAATGATTTCATAGCTTCTGATAGGCTAATTCACATAATTTGAGTCAATTGGAGGTGTACCTGTGGATGTATTTCAAGGCCAACCTTCAAATTCAGTGCCTCATTGATTGACATCATGGGAAAATCTAAATAAATCAGCCAAAACCTCAGAAAGATTATTGTAGACCTCCATAAGTCTAGTTCATTCTTGGGAGCAATTTCCAAATGCCTGATGGTACCACGTTCATCTGTACAAACAATAGTACGCAAGTATTAACACCATGGGACCACGCAGCCGTCATACCGCTCAGGAAGGAGGTGCATTCTGTCACCTAGAGATGAACGTACTTTGGTGCGAAAAGTGCAAATCAATCCCAGAACAACAGCAAAGGACCATGTGAAGATGCTGGAGGAAACCAGTACAAAAGTATCTATATCCAAGGTAAAACGAGTCCTATATCAACATAACCTGAAAGGCCGCTCAGCAAGGAAGAAGCCACTGCTGCAAAACCGCCATTAAAAAGCCAGACTACGGTTTGCAACTGCACATGGGGACAAAGATCGTACTTTTTGGAGAAATGTCCTCTGGTCTGATGAAACAAAAATATAACTGTTTGGCCATAATGACCATCGTTGTGTTTGGAGGAAAAAGGGGGTGGCTTGCAAGTCGAAGAACACCATCCCAACAGTGAAGCACGGGGGTGGCAGCATCATGTTGTGGGGGTGCTTTGCTGCAGGAGGGACTGGTGCACTTCACAAAATAGATGGCATCAGGAGGGAGGAAAATTATGTGGATATATTGAAGCAACATCTCAAGACATCAGTCAGGAATTTAAGCTTGGTTGCAAATGGGTCTTCCAAAAGGACAATGACCCCAAGCATACTTCCAAAGTTGTGGCAAAATGGCTTAAGGACAACAAAGTCAAGGTGTTGAAGTGGCCACCACAAAGCCCTAACCTCAATCCTATTGAAAATGTGTGGGCAGAACTGAAAAAGTGTGTGCAAGCAAGGAGGCCTACAAACCTGACTCAGTTACTCAGCTCTGTCAGGAGGAATGGGCCAAAATTCACCCAACTTATTGTGGGAAGCTTGTGGAAGGCTGCCTGAAACGTTTGACCCAAGTTAAACATTTTAAAGGCAATGCTTCCAAATACTAATTGAGTGTATGTACACTTCCGACCAACTTGGAATGTGATGAAAGAAATAAAAGCTGATATAAATCATTCTCTCTACTATTATTCTGACATTTCACATTTTTAAAATAAAGTGTTGATCCTATCTGACCTAAGACAGGGAATTACTAGGATTAAATGTTAGGAATTGTGAAAACTGATCAGTGACCTGGCAGTGTGTTGCCAGGACAACCACCTCTCCTTCTACATCAGCCAAGACAAAAGATCTGATTGTGGACTACAGGAAACGGAGCGCCCTGCACGACCCCATCCACATCGACAGGGCTGTAGTGGAGCAGGTCGAGAGCTTCAAGTTCCTCTGTGTCCACATCATTAAGGTATTATCATGGTCCACACACACCAACACAGTCGTGAAGAAGGCACGGCAATGCCACTTCCCCCTAAGAAGGCTGAAAAGATGATTCATGGACCCTCAGATCCTCAAAAAGTTATACAGCCACACCATTGAGAGCATCTTGACTGGCTGAATTACTGCTTTGGTATGGCAACTGCTTGACATCTGAGCGAATGGTACTACAGAGGGTATTGCGAATATACCTCTTTACCAGGCGGTGTCAGAGGAAGGCCCCAAAAATTGTCAGACTCCAGCCACTCATGTCATAAACTGTTCTATCTGTTGTCGAACAGCAAGCAGTACCGATGCAACCAAAAAGACCAAAAAGACCAAAAAGAACCAAAAAGACCCTGAAGAGCTTCTACCCCCCCCCAGCCATATTACTGACAGTTAGTCTGGGTAGCTATAAGTTAACTATCTGCATTGACCCTTTTTGCACTAACTATTTTGACTATTCATATTTGCTGCTTCTACAGTTTATTATCTATCTTGTTGCCTAGTCACTTTTTCCCTAACTATATGTGTCAGGCCCTAATCTAGTTCACCTGTCCTTGTGATTTGTCTCCACCTCCTCCAGGTGTATTTATCCCTGTGTTTCCTGTCTCTCTGTGCCAGTTCGTCTTGTATGTTTCCAAGTCAACCAGCATTTTTCCTGTTCTCCTGCGTTTTGCATTCTCCTTTTTCTAGTCCTCCCGGTTTTGACCCTTGCCTGTTTCTGGACCTTGTACCTGCCTGCCTTGACCACTCTGTACCTCCTGGACTCTGATCTGGTTTTGACCTTTTTGCCTGTCCACGACCATTCTCTTGCCTACCCCTTTGGATTAATAAACATTGTAAGACTCCAACCATCTGCGTCCTGTGTCTGCATTTGGGTCTCGCCTTGTGCCTTGATAGTATGAACATACAGTATCTACCTCAATTACCTCGTACCCTAGCACATTGACTCGGTACTGGTACCTTGTGTGTGTATATAGCCAAGTTATTGTTACTCAATTTGCATTTATTCCTTGTGTTATTATTTTTCTATTATTTCTCTTTTTTTCCTTTCCGCATGGTTGGGAAGGGACCATAAGTAAACCTTTAACTGTTAGTCTACACCTCTTGTTTACGAAGCATGTGAAAAATTAAATATATTTTTTATTTGAGATCGGATTTAATTATTGGGGGCTGGTATATGAAGGAGATGTGGGCTGAGAGGAGGATTTCGTCAGTTATCAGATAAGTGGTTATCTGTCCACCAAATACCCCAATCACATTAAATCTATCAGGCGAAAACCATGATGATCTATGCTCACCAGATACCTGAAACTCACTTGGTCCCAGCATTTCTAAGCAAGGGGCGTCTGTATCACTTGCTTGATACATAAAGCCCCTGATACATGGTCTTCTAGGTGTTATTATGGTGCAGTACAACGCTTCTCTCTCTCCTCGCTCTCCCTCTCTCTTGCCCCCCCCCCCATATATGGTGCCCGAGGGGGACTTGAATGAATTTTGACAGCTTCATGACACATTTTTTTTCTAAACCATGCAGAAGGACAGTGTCAGCTCCTAAAACGACTCCCTTTCAATTAAATCAATGTCATCTCCTTATCTGTGCATTAGATCAGTGGCCGGAGTCGTATGAAGTGTCTCAGAGGCTCAGCCCTCCCTTATCCATGTTAAGCTCATTCATTGTGATTGAAAATTCAAAACTGAGCCTATCTGACCCAGGTGCCTGTTTAGAGCAAAGACATGCATCTGATCCATTGTTCCCTATAGCAATCGAGTGGCTTCTTTCTATCACCAAAATGTTGTAAGATGAACATAATGCTTCTGACAACCTTTATGATATCAAAGATGGGGATGATGATCTAAAATGACAACTGTAATGATAGTGACACTGACAGCAAAAATCGATGATTGTGACGGAAGCAAGGTTATTATAGTTGTGTGTGTGTGTATATGTGTGTGTATATATATATATATATATATATATATATATATATATATAATGTGTGTGTGTATATATATATCCTCTTACATCTACACGTTCCGCTAGCGGAACGTCTGCTCCAATATCCAATGATGGGCGGGGCGCGAAATACAAACTCCTCTAAAATCCGAAAACTTCCATTTTTCAAACATATGACTATTTTACAGCTATTTAAAGACAAGACTCTCCTTTATCTAACCACACTGTCCGATTTCAAAAAGGCTTTACAGCAAAAGCAAAACATTAGATTATGTCAGCAGAGTACCCAGCCAGAAATAATCAGACACCCATTTTTCAAGCTAGCATATCATGTCACATAAACCCAAACCATAGCTAAATGCAGCACTAACCTTTTATGATCTTCATCAGATGACACACCTAGGACATTATGTTATACAATACATGCATGTCTGTTCAATCAAGTTCATATTTATATCAAAAAACAGCTTTTTACATTAGCATGTGACGTTCAGAACTAGCATTCCCACCGAACACTTCCGGTGATTTTACTAAATTACTCACGATAAACGTTCACAAAAAGCATAACAATTATTTTAAGAATTATAGATACAGAACTCCTCTATGCACTCGATATGTCCGATTTTAAAATAGCTTTTCGGATGAAGCACATTTTGCAATAATCTAAGTACATAGCCCAGCCATCACGGGCTAGCTATTTAGACACCCAACCAGTTTAGCCTTCACCAAAATCACATTTCCTATAAGAAAAATGTTCTTACCTTGCTTGTTCTTCGTCAGAATGCAGTCCCAGGACTTCTACTTCAATAACAAATGTAGGTTTGGTCCCAAATAATCCATCGTTATGTTCCATCAAGACGTTTTGTTCGTGCGTTCTAGACACTATCCCAACGCTAAATCTCGGGCCACGAGCATGACGCAGAATGTGACAAAAAAATTCTAAATATTCCATTACCGTACTTCGAAGCATGTCAACCGCTGTTTAAAACCAATTTTTATGCAATTTATCTCGTAGAAAAGCGATAATATTCCGACCGGGAATCTGCCTGTCTGTATACTGAGGGAAAAACCGAAAGCCGGGGGCGGGGCGGGTCGCGAGCGTAAGGCTTAGTCCACTGAGTGACCACTTAGCTTTTGCTCTCCTTTGTTTCAGCCAGGGCTTTGAATTACGTCATTCCTGTTTTTCCCGGGCTCTGAGACTCCATTGGAGACGTGCGAAGTGTCACGTAACAGCAGAGATCCTTAGTTTTTGGGAGAGATGTCAAACAAAGAAAATAAAAGGTCTGACAGGGTACTTCCTGAACAGAAGCATCTCAGGTTTTTGCCTGCCATAGGAGTTCTGTTATACTCAAAGACACCATTCAAACAGTTTCAGAAACTGTGGAGTGTTTTCTCTCCAAAGCTAATAATTATATGCATATTCTAGTTTCTGGGCAGGACTAATAATCAGATTAAATTGGGTACGTTTTTTTATCCAGCCGTGAAAATACTGCCCCCTAGCCATAAGAGGATATATATATATATATATATATATATGTATATATATGTGTGTATATATATATGTGTATATATATATATATGTATGTATGTATATATATGTATGTGTATATGTATGTATGTATGTATATGTATGTATATATGTATATATATATATATATGTATATATGTATGTATATATATGTATGTATGTATGTATGTATGTGTATATATATATATATGTGTATATATATATATATATATTCGTTTTATTTATATTAGTTCAACAGTTTTTATTTTAAATTTAGTTTAGTTTCAGTTAGTTTTCAGATGCATTTGACTAGTTTTATAAAAATATTAATATTTCATTTTTATATTATTTAGTTCTCTCAGCTGTTCTGGTCACATTGCTACGACGTTGTAGCAGCGTGTGAGCCGTACCCATGCACATGTGCAGATAATCTGTGTGACTGTGTGAAAGCAAAGTCTTGCATCGTGCTCATCTCAATGGCCGCGTTCGAGCGGATCACTTTTGTCAAGTTGGGGACCATCATTGATCATCGCTTTTCATAGTGTGTTGAATTCTGGGGATGAAAATTGTCAGACTTGATTAGTAATAAAAATGGATTGGATTTACAGTATATAGCGCTTTTCTAACAACTGAGGTACTCAAAGCGCTTACATAGTAAGGGGGAAACTCACTTCATCCACCACCAATGTGCAGCACCCACCTCGGTGATGTATGGCAACCATTTTTGTGCCAGAACGCTCACCACACATCAGCTATCAGGTGGAGAGGTGAGGAGTGATATATGCCATGTAGGAATGAGGGGGGTGATTAGATGCCCATGATGGAATGGGACAAGGTTGGGAATTTAGCCATGACACTGGGGTTAACACCTGTACTCTTACGATAAATGCCATGGGATTTTTAATGACCACAGAGAGTCAGGACACCCGTTTAACATCCCATCCGAAAGATGGCACCTTACGCAGGGCAATGTCCCCTTGCACCTACATGTCAACTGCATGAACTTTACAAGAATCCTGTAATCAAAGTTCATTACGTTTTGACTGCAGTGGACTGCAAGATTCTGCAGTTGCCCTTCACCAACTTCATCTTGCAGCCTTTGCCTGCATTGTGGGAGTATCTATTGTCAACAAATCATGAGGGTGTTTTTGTTAGACATTCTAAAGAAAACATTTTATAAACAATGGCAACACAGCCATGTTAATCTGAGCCTTGCTGTTGGAAAACCACATTAGTGTCCGACTTCCGGCTGTCACAGATGCACCTCCTTCGACTTCATTCCTCAACTTTCATCTACAGTTAGTTGCTTTAGCCTTACCCCTCAAACACTCCCAATATCTGTGGTGCTGCTTGTGGCAATGTCATTGCGCCGAGTCTACCTTCAAATCAGGGTTTATCAAATTAAGGGTCGCAACACCATGTGAAGTCGCCTGATCTGAAAATTGGTTCACGAGTGAAAATGTGTGCTTGGTTCATAGAACCAGGGTTACGTCAGTAACCTCTGGTTGCCACAAGATGCAGTTGTAATAGCCTAATAAACTGCATGCTTTCCCAAGTCGTTGTGGGAAGACAACACACAATATCATCACGTGACTCAAAGTTTACTTCGATATGATGGTTATTATATCAATATTTACACATAAAGGAGTTTCCACAGCCAATTTGTGCATAGTTAATTTTACAGACACAAAAAATACCACCATTTCGAATGAACAAATTATCTGTCGGCATTTATAAAATTGTACCGAAACTTCTTGTTTCCATCACAGCTGTCATGATTTTAGTTTATACGGTATACAATTACTTGCATTAAAACTGTGGATGGAAATGTGGTTAGTGATGTTCTTTTCTACACAAGATCATACAACATAATTGCATCATGATCTTTTGAACTTCCCAATACCTTCGAGATGCATTTCAGTCACTTCAAACCATACTGTATTCAGATTGAAATACTGTCAAAAATACTGTCAGACTGATATTTTACATGGCGGGGTTGCATTTTTAATAAACTGAACATAATTCATGATGGTCTTTATTTTATTTTTGTTAGTTTTGGAGTCAAAAATAATAGTTTCAGTATAGTTTTAGTTTTTCAAACAGGTTTGTTAAAAGTACACTCTTAGAAGTAAAGTTGCCTGGAAGAATATTATGTGTTGCCACACTGGCGGAACCTTTCCAGTTGAAAAAGGTTTCTTGAGGAACCCCTCTGAGAATGGTATTTGAGGAAACCCTGTGTAAAGGTTCAAACCGAAACCTTTTGTGATGGGAGGAGTTCAATGTTGAACAGTTTTAATATAAAGGTTGTGGCTTTAAGATAGTTATTTTCGGTTCCCTGTTAGCGTAAATGTAATTTCTGTTAAATGTGTACACTGCAACAACAAAAGAATCATTGAATATTTACGCAATTATAAATTCTAATATAATATTAACATTGCTGATTACATACAGTAATAAAGTGATAACTAAACCAACTTTGGGATTTGCATAGGCTTCTGAGGAACTCAGAAACGTCTTTTAGCTTCATTGACGCTACAAAACTGTCAGTGTTCAACCTTGATAACAATTTAACAGAAAAGATTTACATGAATGACGTTTACTCTAACGGGTGGCCCAAAAAGTATATATATATATATATATATATTAAAGCAACGCCCCTAATAAGCCAAGCCTCCACTCCATGGTTCTTCCAGGAACCTGTTGCTACATTGAACCGTTAAAGGTTCCTCCAAGAAACCCTCAACCAACCGAAGGTGCAAATATGAAACATTGACTACCAATTGTTCCTTGAGGAACTTCAGGGGTTCCTTGATAATCTCAAGGGTTCCTCAAGTCACACCTTATTCTAAGAGAGTAGATTCAGCTAAATTACTTTGCCATGAGCAGCACTGCAGATATTGAGATGGGCGAGATGCAAGACTTCGTTCTCACACAGCCACACACAGTATCTCCACGTATCTCCACATGTGCATGGGTTCACTTCACACCATCACAGCGTGATAGCCACAGGGCCTAAACAGCAGAGAAGTTTAGCCTCGCAGTTACATTATTTTATTTCAGTTTACTGTTTTTTCAGGATGAGTTTTTGTTTTAGTTTCAGTTTACTGTAATAACCTTGGATGGAAGGGACAGCTACTGTCAGGCCATACATTGCTCTGTCTCTGAGACAGCCAAGTCAGCTAAAATCCTTTTAGCCACGGAGTCTGCAGATGACGTCTATATTAGGTATGCCAGGTATGTCAGGGCTGTATGTGTGTGTGTGTGTGCGCGCTTGTTTGCGTACATGTGTGAATAAATGTGTATTTAATTGAATAATATAATTTGAATGTGTTGAGATCGATGTGGTGGGGTATCAATAGAAAACAGTTTGAGATTCTTCAACGTAGCTCTTGGTGCTCTCTCTACCAAATTCATGAGGTAGTCACCTGGAATGCATTTCAAATTAACAGGTGTGCCTTGTTAAAAGTTAATTTGTTGAATTTCTTTCCTTCTTAATGCATTTGAGCCAATCAGTTGTGTTGTGGCAAGGTAGGGGTGGTATACAGAAGATAAACCTATTTGGTAAAAGACCAAGTTCATATTATGGTAAAAACAGCTAAAATAAGCAAAGCGAAATGACAGTCCATCATTACTTTAAGACATGAATGTCAGTCAATGTGGACAATTCTTTCAAGTGCAGCTGCAAAAACCAGCAAGCACTATGATGAAACTGGCTCTCATGAGGACCGCCACAGGAAAGGAAGACCCAGAGTTACCTCAGCTGCAGAGGATAAGTTCAATAGAGTTACTAGCCTCAGAAATTGCAGCCCAAATAAATGTTTCACAGAGTTCAAGTAACAGACACATCTCAACATCAACTGTTCAGAGGAGACTGTGTGAATCAGGCCTTCATGGTTGAATTTCTGCAAAGAAACAACTACTATAGGAGTAGGTGAATGGCTGATCTCCACATGTTTGGTTCCCACCGTGAAGCAAGGTGGAGGAGGTGTGATGGTGTAGGGGTGATTTGCTGTTGACAATGTCTACGATTTATTTAGAATTCAAGGCACACTTAACCAGCATGGCTACCACAGCATTCTGCAGCGATACACAATCCCATCTGGTTTGCACTTAGTGGGACTATCATTTGTTTTTCAACAGGACAATGACTCATCACACCCCCAAGAAGGACAGTGATGGAGTGCTACATCAGATGACCTGGCCTCCACAATCACCCGACCTCAACCCACAATCACCCGACCTCAACCAAATTGAGATTGTTTGGGATATGTTGGACCGCAGAGTGAATGAAAAGCAGCCACCAAGTGTTCAGCATATGTGGGAACTCCTTCAAGACTGATGGAAAACCATTCCAGGGGAATCTGGTTGAGAGAATGCCAAGAGTGTGCAAAGCTGTCATCAAGGCAAAGGGTGGCCACTTTGAATACTCTCAATTATAAAATATATTTTTACTTGTTTAACACTTTTTTGGTTATTACATGATTCCATATGTGTTATTTCATAGTTTTGATGTATTCACTATCATTCTACAATGTAGAAAATAGTAAAAGTATTGGAAAACCCTTGAATGAGTAGGCGTGTCCAAGCTTTTTACTGTACTGTATATAAAACAGTTTTTTGTGCTTTAATAAAGAACCATTGCCAGGACAATGGATCGGATCCCAGCCGGTGAGCCAAAACAACAGCGCCGCAGAAGAAGGGGCAGACGGAGTGGTCTTCTGGTCAGGCTCCGTAGACGGGCACATCGCGCACCACTCCCGAGCATACTACTCACCAATGTCCAGTCTCTTGACAACAAGGTAGACGAAATCCGAGCAAGGGTAGCATTCCAGAGAGACATCCGAGACTGTAACGATCTTTTTTTTCACGGAAACATGGCTCACTCGAGACACGCTATCTGAGTCGGTACAGCCACCTGGTTTCTTCACGCATTGCGCCGACAGAAACAAGCATCTCTCTGGTAAGAAGAAGGGTGGGGGTGTATGCCTTATGATTAACGAGACGTGGTGTGATCATAACAACATACAGGAATTCAAGTCATTTTGTTCACCTGACTTAGAATTCCTCACTATCAAATGCCGACCGCATTATCTACCAAGAGAATTCTCTTCGATTATAATCACAGCCGTGTATATCCCTACATCGACGGCCCTGAAAGAACTTCATTGGACTCTATGTAAACTGGAAACCACATATCCTGAGGCTGCATTTATTGTAGCCGGGGATTTTAACAAGGCTAATCTGAAAACAAGGCTCCCCAAATTCTATCAGCATATCGGTTGTGCTACCAGGGCGGGCAAAACCCTAGACCACTGTTATTCTAACTTCCGCGACGCATATAAGGCCCTCCCCCGCCCTCCCTTTGGAAAAGCTGACCAGGACTCCATTTTGTTGCTCCCAGCCTATAGACAGAAGCTAAAACAGGAAACTCCCGCCCTCAGGTCTGTTCAACGCTGGTCCGACCAATCGGATTCCACTCTTCAAGATTGCTTCGATCACGTGGAATGGGATATGTTCCGCTTTTCTGCAAACAACAACATTGACAAATACGCTGACTCGGTGTGCGAGTTCATTGACAAGTGCATCAGTGATGTCGTACCAACAGCGTCTATTAAAACATTCCCAAACCAGAAACCATGGATTGATGGCAGCATTCACGCAAAACTGAACGCACGAACCATTGCTTTTAATCAGGGCAAAGTGACCGGAAACATGACCGAATATAAACAGTGTAGCTATTCCCTCCGCAAGGCAATCAAGCAAGCTAAGCGTCAGTACAGAGACAAAGTGGAGTCGCAAGTCAACCGCTCAGACACGAGAGGTATGTGGCAGGGTCTACAGTCAATCACGGACTACAAAAGAAAAATCAGCCCCGTTGCGGATCACGATGCCTTGCTCTCAGACAGACTAAATAAGTTTTTTTTCCGCTTTGAGGACAATACAGTGCCACTAACATGGCCTGCAACCAAAACCTGCGGGCCCTCCTTCACTGCAGCCAACGTGAGTAAAACATTCAAAACTTGTTAACCCTCGCAAGGCTGCAGGCCCAGACGGCATCCCCGGATGCGTCCTCAGAGCATGCGCAGACCAGCTGGCTGGTGTCTTTACAGACATATTCAATCAATCCTTATCCCAGTCTGCTGTCCCCACATGCTTCAAGAGGGCCACCATTGTTCCTGTTCCCAAGAAAGCTAAGGTAACTGAGCTAAATGACTACCGCCCTGTAGCTAAATGCAGCACTAACCTTTTATGATCTTCATCAGATGACACACCTAGGACATTATGTTATACAATACATGCATGTCTGTTCAATCAAGTTCATATTTATATCAAAAAACAGCTTTTTACATTAGCATGTGACGTTCAGAACTAGCATTCCCACCGAACACTTCCGGTGATTTTACTAAATTACTCACGATAAACGTTCACAAAAAGCATAACAATTATTTTAAGAATTATAGATACAGAACTCCTCTATGCACTCGATATGTCCGATTTTAAAATAGCTTTTCGGATGAAGCACATTTTGCAATAATCTAAGTACATAGCCCAGCCATCACGGGCTAGCTATTTAGACACCCAACCAGTTTAGCCTTCACCAAAATCACATTTCCTATAAGAAAAATGTTCTTACCTTGCTTGTTCTTCGTCAGAATGCAGTCCCAGGACTTCTACTTCAATAACAAATGTAGGTTTGGTCCCAAATAATCCATCGTTATGTTCCATCAAGACGTTTTGTTCGTGCGTTCTAGACACTATCCCAACGCTAAATCTCGGGCCACGAGCATGACGCAGAATGTGACAAAAAAATTCTAAATATTCCATTACCGTACTTCGAAGCATGTCAACCGCTGTTTAAAACCAATTTTTATGCAATTTATCTCGTAGAAAAGCGATAATATTCCGACCGGGAATCTGCCTGTCTGTATACTGAGGGAAAAACCGAAAGCCGGGGGCGGGGCGGGTCGCGAGCGTAAGGCTTAGTCCACTGAGTGACCACTTAGCTTTTGCTCTCCTTTGTTTCAGCCAGGGCTTTGAATTACGTCATTCCTGTTTTTCCCGGGCTCTGAGACTCCATTGGAGACGTGCGAAGTGTCACGTAACAGCAGAGATCCTTAGTTTTTGGGAGAGATGTCAAACAAAGAAAATAAAAGGTCTGACAGGGTACTTCCTGAACAGAAGCATCTCAGGTTTTTGCCTGCCATAGGAGTTCTGTTATACTCAAAGACACCATTCAAACAGTTTCAGAAACTGTGGAGTGTTTTCTCTCCAAAGCTAATAATTATATGCATATTCTAGTTTCTGGGCAGGACTAATAATCAGATTAAATTGGGTACGTTTTTTTATCCAGCCGTGAAAATACTGCCCCCTAGCCATAAGAGGATATATATATATATATATATATATATATATGTATATATATGTGTGTATATATATATGTGTATATATATATATGTATGTATGTATATATGTATGTGTATATGTATGTATGTATGTATATGTATGTATATATGTATATGTATGTATATATGTGTATATATATGTGTGTGTATGTATATGTGTGTATGTATATATATGTATGTATGTATGTATGTATGTGTATATATATATATGTGTATATATATATATGTGTGTGTATATATATATATATATATATTCGTTTTATTTATATTAGTTCAACAGTTTTTATTTTAAATTTAGTTTAGTTTCAGTTAGTTTTCAGATGCATTTGACTAGTTTTATAAAAATATTAATATTTCATTTTTATATTATTTAGTTCTCTCATCTGTTCTGGTCACATTGCTACGACGTTGTAGCAGCGTGTGAGCCGTACCCATGCACATGTGCAGATAATCTGTGTGACTGTGTGAAAGCAAAGTCTTGCATCGTGCTCATCTCAATGGCCGCGTTCGAGCGGATCACTTTTGTCAAGTTGGGGACCATCATTGATCATCGCTTTTCATAGTGTGTTGAATTCTGGGGATGAAAATTGTCAGACTTGATTAGTAATAAAAATGGATTGGATTTACAGTATATAGCGCTTTTCTAACAACTGAGGTACTCAAAGCGCTTACATAGTAAGGGGGAAACTCACTTCATCCACCACCAATGTGCAGCACCCACCTCGGTGATGTATGGCAACCATTTTTGTGCCAGAACGCTCACCACACATCAGCTATCAGGTGGAGAGGTGAGGAGTGATATATGCCATGTAGGAATGAGGGGGGTGATTAGATGCCCATGATGGAATGGGACAAGGTTGGGAATTTAGCCATGACACTGGGGTTAACACCTGTACTCTTACGATAAATGCCATGGGATTTTTAATGACCACAGAGAGTCAGGACACCCGTTTAACATCCCATCCGAAAGATGGCACCTTACGCAGGGCAATGTCCCCTTGCACCTACATGTCAACTGCATGAACTTTACAAGAATCCTGTAATCAAAGTTCATTACGTTTTGACTGCAGTGGACTGCAAGATTCTGCAGTTGCCCTTCACCAACTTCATCTTGCAGCCTTTGCCTGCATTGTGGGAGTATCTATTGTCAACAAATCATGAGGGTGTTTTTGTTAGACATTCTAAAGAAAACATTTTATAAACAATGGCAACACAGCCATGTTAATCTGAGCCTTGCTGTTGGAAAACCACATTAGTGTCCGACTTCCGGCTGTCACAGATGCACCTCCTTCGACTTCATTCCTCAACTTTCATCTACAGTTAGTTGCTTTAGCCTTACCCCTCAAACACTCCCAATATCTGTGGTGCTGCTTGTGGCAATGTCATTGCGCCGAGTCTACCTTCAAATCAGGGTTTATCAAATTAAGGGTCGCAACACCATGTGAAGTCGCCTGATCTGAAAATTGGTTCACGAGTGAAAATGTGTGCTTGGTTCATAGAACCAGGGTTACGTCAGTAACCTCTGGTTGCCACAAGATGCAGTTGTAATAGCCTAATAAACTGCATGCTTTCCCAAGTCGTTGTGGGAAGACAACACACAATATCATCACGTGACTCAAAGTTTACTTCGATATGATGGTTATTATATCAATATTTACACATAAAGGAGTTTCCACAGCCAATTTGTGCATAGTTAATTTTACAGACACAAAAAATACCACCATTTCGAATGAACAAATTATCTGTCGGCATTTATAAAATTGTACCGAAACTTCTTGTTTCCATCACAGCTGTCATGATTTTAGTTTATACGGTATACAATTACTTGCATTAAAACTGTGGATGGAAATGTGGTTAGTGATGTTCTTTTCTACACAAGATCATACAACATAATTGCATCATGATCTTTTGAACTTCCCAATACCTTCGAGATGCATTTCAGTCACTTCAAACCATACTGTATTCAGATTGAAATACTGTCAAAAATACTGTCAGACTGATATTTTACATGGCGGGGTTGCATTTTTAATAAACTGAACATAATTCATGATGGTCTTTATTTTATTTTTGTTAGTTTTGGAGTCAAAAATAATAGTTTCAGTATAGTTTTAGTATTTCAAACAGGTTTGTTAAAAGTACACTCTTAGAAGTAAAGTTGCCTGGAAGAATATTATGTGTTGCCACACTGGCGGAACCTTTCCAGTTGAAAAAGGTTTCTTGAGGAACCCCTCTGAGAATGGTATTTGAGGAAACCCTGTGTAAAGGTTCAAACCGAAACCTTTTGTGATGGGAGGAGTTCAATGTTGAACAGTTTTAATATAAAGGTTGTGGCTTTAAGATAGTTATTTTCGGTTCCCTGTTAGCGTAAATGTAATTTCTGTTAAATGTGTACACTGCAACAACAAAAGAATCATTGAATATTTACGCAATTATAAATTCTAATATAATATTAACATTGCTGATTACATACAGTAATAAAGTGATAACTAAACCAACTTTGGGATTTGCATAGGCTTCTGAGGAACTCAGAAACGTCTTTTAGCTTCATTGACGCTACAAAACTGTCAGTGTTCAACCTTGATAACAATTTAACAGAAAAGATTTACATGAATGACGTTTACTCTAACGGGTGGCCCAAAAAGTATATATATATATATATATATATATTAAAGCAACGCCCCTAATAAGCCAAGCCTCCACTCCATGGTTCTTCCAGGAACCTGTTGCTACATTGAACCGTTAACCTGTTACATCTAGGGGGCAGTAATTTCACGGCTGGATAAAAAACGTACCCGATTTAATCTGATTATTAGTCCTGCCCAGAAACTGGAATATGCATATAATTATTAGCTTTGGAGAGAAAACACTCCAAAGTTTCTGAAACTGTTTGAATGGTGTCTGTGAGTATAACAGAACTCCTATGGCAGGCAAAAACCTGAGATGCTTCTGTTCAGGAAGTACCCTGTCTGAACATTTCTTGCCCTTCTTTATTATCTCTGTCGTTTACAAAGGATCTCTGCTCTTACGTGACACTTCTCACGTCAACAATGGAGTCTCACAGCCCGGGAAAAACAGGAATGATGTCATTCAAAGCCCTGGCTGAAGCACACGAGAGCAAATGCTGAGTGGTCAGTCAATGGACTAAGCCTTAGGCGCGTGACACGCCCCGCCCCCGGCTTTTGGTTTTTTCCTCAGTTTACAGACAGGCAGATTCCCGGTCGGAATATTATCGCTTCTCTACGAGATAAATTGCATAAATATTGGTTTTAAACAGCGGTTGACATGCTTCGAAGTACGGTAATGGAATATTTCGAAATTTTTTGTCATATTTTGCGTCATGCTCGTGGCCGAGATTTAGCGTTGGGATAGTGTCTAGAACGCACGAACAAAACGTCGCTGTTTGGATATAACGATGGATTATTTGGGACCAAACCTACATTTGTTATTGAAGTAGAAGTCCTGGCAGTGTATTCTGATGAAGAACAAGCAAGGTAAGAACATTTTTCTTATAGGAAATGTGATTTTGGTGAAGGCTACACTGGGTGGGTGTCTAAATAGCTAGCCCTGTAACGCCGGGCTATGTACTTACATTATTGCAAAATGTGCTTCATCCGAAAAGCTATTTTAAAATCGGACATATCGAGTGCATAGAGGAGTTCTGTATCTATAATTCTTAAAATAATTGTTATGCTTTTTGTGAACGTTTATCGTGAGTAATTTAGTAAAATCACCGGAAGTGTTCGGTGGGAATGCTAGTTCTGAACGTCACATGCTAATGTAAAAAGCTGGTTTTTGATATAAATATGAACTTGATTGAACAGACATGCATGTATTGTATAACACAATGTCCTAGGTGTGTCATCTGATGAAGATCATCAAAGGTTAGTGCTGCATTTAGATATGGTTTGGGTTTATGTGACATGATATGCTAGCTTGAAAAATGGCTGTGTGATTATTCCTGGCTGGGTACTCTGCTGACATAATCTAATGTTTTGCTTTCGCTGTAAAGCCTTTTTGAAATCGGACAGTTTGGTTAGATAAAGGAGAGTCTTGTCTTTAAATAGCTGTAACATAGTCATATGTTTGAAAAGTGTAAGTTTTCGGATTTAGAGGAGTTTGAATTTCGCGCCCCGCCCATCATTGGATATTGGAGCAGACGTTCCGCTAGCGGAACGTGTAGATGTAAGAAGTTAAAGGTTCCTCCAAGAAACCCTCAACCAACCGAAGGTGCAAATATGAAACATTGACTACCAATTGTTCCTTGAGGAACTTCAGGGGTTCCTTGATAATCTCAAGGGTTCCTCAAGTCACACCTTATTCTAAGAGAGTAGATTCAGCTAAATTACTTTGCCATGAGCAGCACTGCAGATATTGAGATGGGCGAGATGCAAGACTTCGTTCTCACACAGCCACACACAGTATCTCCACGTATCTCCACATGTGCATGGGTTCACTTCACACCATCACAGCGTGATAGCCACAGGGCCTAAACAGCAGAGAAGTTTAGCCTCGCAGTTACATTATTTTATTTCAGTTTACTGTTTTTTCAGGATGAGTTTTTGTTTTAGTTTCAGTTTACTGTAATAACCTTGGATGGAAGGGACAGCTACTGTCAGGCCATACATTGCTCTGTCTCTGAGACAGCCAAGTCAGCTAAAATCCTTTTAGCCACGGAGTCTGCAGATGACGTCTATATTAGGTATGCCAGGTATGTCAGGGCTGTATGTGTGTGTGTGTGTGCGCGCTTGTTTGCGTACATGTGTGAATAAATGTGTATTTAATTGAATAATATAATTTGAATGTGTTGAGATCGATGTGGTGGGGTATCAATAGAAAACAGTTTGAGATTCTTCAACGTAGCTCTTGGTGCTCTCTCTACCAAATTCATGAGGTAGTCACCTGGAATGCATTTCAAATTAACAGGTGTGCCTTGTTAAAAGTTAATTTGTTGAATTTCTTTCCTTCTTAATGCATTTGAGCCAATCAGTTGTGTTGTGGCAAGGTAGGGGTGGTATACAGAAGATAAACCTATTTGGTAAAAGACCAAGTTCATATTATGGTAAAAACAGCTAAAATAAGCAAAGCGAAATGACAGTCCATCATTACTTTAAGACATGAATGTCAGTCAATGTGGACAATTCTTTCAAGTGCAGCTGCAAAAACCAGCAAGCACTATGATGAAACTGGCTCTCATGAGGACCGCCACAGGAAAGGAAGACCCAGAGTTACCTCAGCTGCAGAGGATAAGTTCAATAGAGTTACTAGCCTCAGAAATTGCAGCCCAAATAAATGTTTCACAGAGTTCAAGTAACAGACACATCTCAACATCAACTGTTCAGAGGAGACTGTGTGAATCAGGCCTTCATGGTTGAATTTCTGCAAAGAAACAACTACTATAGGAGTAGGTGAATGGCTGATCTCCACATGTTTGGTTCCCACCGTGAAGCAAGGTGGAGGAGGTGTGATGGTGTAGGGGTGATTTGCTGTTGACAATGTCTACGATTTATTTAGAATTCAAGGCACACTTAACCAGCATGGCTACCACAGCATTCTGCAGCGATACACAATCCCATCTGGTTTGCACTTAGTGGGACTATCATTTGTTTTTCAACAGGACAATGACTCATCACACCCCCAAGAAGGACAGTGATGGAGTGCTACATCAGATGACCTGGCCTCCACAATCACCCGACCTCAACCCACAATCACCCGACCTCAACCAAATTGAGATTGTTTGGGATATGTTGGACCGCAGAGTGAATGAAAAGCAGCCACCAAGTGTTCAGCATATGTGGGAACTCCTTCAAGACTGATGGAAAACCATTCCAGGGGAATCTGGTTGAGAGAATGCCAAGAGTGTGCAAAGCTGTCATCAAGGCAAAGGGTGGCCACTTTGAATACTCTCAATTATAAAATATATTTTTACTTGTTTAACACTTTTTTGGTTATTACATGATTCCATATGTGTTATTTCATAGTTTTGATGTATTCACTATCATTCTACAATGTAGAAAATAGTAAAAGTATTGGAAAACCCTTGAATGAGTAGGCGTGTCCAAGCTTTTTACTGTACTGTATATAAAACAGTTTTTTGTGCTTTAATAAAGAACCATTGCCAGGACAATGGATCGGATCCCAGCCGGTGAGCCAAAACAACAGCGCCGCAGAAGAAGGGGCAGACGGAGCGGTCTTCTGGTCAGGCTCCGTAGACGGGCACATCGCGCACCACTCCCGAGCATACTACTCACCAATGTCCAGTCTCTTGACAACAAGGTAGACGAAATCCGAGCAAGGGTAGCATTCCAGAGAGACATCCGAGACTGTAACGATCTTTTTTTTCACGGAAACATGGCTCACTCGAGACACGCTATCTGAGTCGGTACAGCCACCTGGTTTCTTCACGCATTGCGCCGACAGAAACAAGCATCTCTCTGGTAAGAAGAAGGGTGGGGGTGTATGCCTTATGATTAACGAGACGTGGTGTGATCATAACAACATACAGGAATTCAAGTCATTTTGTTCACCTGACTTAGAATTCCTCACTATCAAATGCCGACCGCATTATCTACCAAGAGAATTCTCTTCGATTATAATCACAGCCGTGTATATCCCTACATCGACGGCCCTGAAAGAACTTCATTGGACTCTATGTAAACTGGAAACCACATATCCTGAGGCTGCATTTATTGTAGCCGGGGATTTTAACAAGGCTAATCTGAAAACAAGGCTCCCCAAATTCTATCAGCATATCGGTTGTGCTACCAGGGCGGGCAAAACCCTAGACCACTGTTATTCTAACTTCCGCGACGCATATAAGGCCCTCCCCCGCCCTCCCTTTGGAAAAGCTGACCAGGACTCCATTTTGTTGCTCCCAGCCTATAGACAGAAGCTAAAACAGGAAACTCCCGCCCTCAGGTCTGTTCAACGCTGGTCCGACCAATCGGATTCCACTCTTCAAGATTGCTTCGATCACGTGGAATGGGATATGTTCCGCTTTTCTGCAAACAACAACATTGACAAATACGCTGACTCGGTGTGCGAGTTCATTGACAAGTGCATCAGTGATGTCGTACCAACAGCGTCTATTAAAACATTCCCAAACCAGAAACCATGGATTGATGGCAGCATTCACGCAAAACTGAACGCACGAACCATTGCTTTTAATCAGGGCAAAGTGACCGGAAACATGACCGAATATAAACAGTGTAGCTATTCCCTCCGCAAGGCAATCAAGCAAGCTAAGCGTCAGTACAGAGACAAAGTGGAGTCGCAAGTCAACCGCTCAGACACGAGAGGTATGTGGCAGGGTCTACAGTCAATCACGGACTACAAAAGAAAAATCAGCCCCGTTGCGGATCACGATGCCTTGCTCTCAGACAGACTAAACAAGTTTTTTTTCCGCTTTGAGGACAATACAGTGCCACTAACATGGCCTGCAACCAAAACCTGCGGGCCCTCCTTCACTGCAGCCAACGTGAGTAAAACATTCAAAACTTGTTAACCCTTTCAAGGCTGCAGGCCCAGACGGCATCCCCGGATGCGTCCTCAGAGCATGCGCAGACCAGCTGGCTGGTGTCTTTACAGACATATTCAATCAATCCTTATCCCAGTCTGCTGTCCCCACATGCTTCAAGAGGGCCACCATTGTTCCTGTTCCCAAGAAAGCTAAGGTAACTGAGCTAAATGACTACCGCCCTGTAGCACTCACTTCCGTCATCATGAAGTGCTTTGAGAGACTTGTCAAGGACCATATCACCTCCACCCTACCTGACACCCTAGACCCACTCCAATTTGCTTACCGACCCAATAGGTCCACAGACGACGCAATTGCCATCACACTGCACACTGCCCTAACCCATCTGGACAAGAGGAATACCTATGTAAGAATGCTGTTCATCGATTACAGCTCAGCATTTAGTACCCTCCAAACTCGTCATTAAGCTCGAGACCCTGGGTCTTGACCCCGCCCTGTGCAACTGGGTCCTGGACTTCCTGACGGGCCTCCCCCAGGTGGTGAGGGTAGGTAACAACATCTCCACCCTGCTGATCCTCAACACTGGGTCCCCACAAGGTTGCATTCTCAGCCCTCTTCTGTACTCCCTGTTCACCCACGACTGTGTGGCCATGCACGCATCCAACTCAATCATCAAGTTTGCAGACAACACTACAGCGGTAGGCTTGATTACCAACAACGACGAGACGGCCTACAGGGAGGAGGTGAGGGCCCTCGGAGTATGGTGTCAGGAAAATAACCTCGCACTCAATGTCAACAAAACAAAAGAGATGATCGTGGACTTCAGGAAACAGCAGAGGGAGCAGCCCCCTATCTTCATTGACGGGACAGTGGTGGAGAGGGAAGAGTTTTAAGTTCCTCGGCGTACACATCACGGACAAACTGAAATGGTCCACCCACACAGACAGCGTGGTGAAGAAAGCGCAGCAGCGCCTCTTCAACCTCAGGAGGCTGAAGAAATTCAGCTTGTCACCAAAAACACTCACAAACTTTTACAGATGCACAATCGAGAGCATCCTGTCGGGCTGTATCATCGCCTGGTACGGCAGCTGCTCCGCCCATAACCGGAAGGCTCTCCAGAGGGTAGTGAGGTCTGCACAACGCATCACCGGGTGCAAACTACCTGCCCTCCAGGACACCTACACCACCCAATGTCACAAGAAGGCCAAAAAGATCATCAAGGACAGAAACCACCCCAGCCACTGCCTGTTCACCCCGCTAACATCCAGAAGGCGAGGTCAGTACAGGTGCATCAAAGCTGGAACCGAGAGACTGAAAAACAGCTTCTATCTCAAGGCCATCAGACTGTCAAACAGCCATCACTAACATTGAGTGGATGCTGCCAACATACTGACTCAACTCAAGCCACTTTAATAATGGGAAAATTGATGTAATCAATTTATCACTTGCCACTTTATATTATTTATATTAGATAATGTTTACATAACCTACATTGTTCATCTCATATGTATATACTGTACGCCATAGCATCTACTGCATCTTGCCATCTTGATGTCATTAGATGTATCACTAGCCACTTTAAACAATGCCACTTTATATAATGTTTTCATAACCTACATTACTCATCTCATATGTATATACTGTACTCTATACCATCTACTGCATCTTGCCATCCTGATGTAATGTATCACTAGCCACCTTAAACAATGCTGCTTTATATGTTTTCATACCCTACAATACTCATCTCATATGTATATACTGTACTCCATACCATCTATTACATCTTGCCTATGCCGTTCGGCCATCACTCATTAATATATTTTTATGTACATATTCGTATTCATTCCTTTACACTTGTGTGTACAAGGTAGTTGTTGTGGAATTGGTAGATTACTTGTTAGATATTACTGCATGGTCGGAACTAGAAGCACAAGCATTTCGCTACACTTGCATTAACACCTGCTAACCACGTGTATGTGACAAATAAATTTGATTTGATGTGCACACTGAATTAGTGGATAGGGTGGCTTAGGGTTAAATGACCCCCGGGATTGAAACCTCCCACCCCCACCTGTAATTCTAACAGAAACCACTTTATGTCACCCATTTTATTTTCAACACTTTCCCTGGATGCCACTAGTCTTGTGCAACTAAACATTTCATCTGTTTTATCCAAAGTTACCCCACTTGCGCAAGTGAATAACTAGCTTTTGTGTGGCGCTGACTGGTAAAACACTTCAGGAGGGTGTCACGTGTGCTAGCAAGGCAGAGCTCCTGAGTTTGTGCCAGGTAAGCCCCAAATCGGGAGGAAGTGGTAATCTCTAAGCAAGCAGCATGATGTCGTTTACATACGCGATGTCATTTTGTTTTCCAAAATTTGATTTATTTAATTAAAATAAGATACCTAGACTTTAGCTTTTAAGAGTCAATTAACACATTCATCTTCAGGGGGCATTTTGCAATATATCTAAATCTTACCAAACGTAACTTTTTTTCTGTCAGAAAATATACATTTCCTCCAAGTTACCCTGTTGTTCAATGTGGTGTGAACAACCTGCATTTCTCACTTAACTAAATCCTATACTGCTGTGACAAATGATGCCAATTAGAGCACTCTTTTGTTCGCAACCCATCATATCATTTAATGTAGGAATTAATCTCATGTAATTAATTTAATGATAGGAAAAGGTTTCAAGAACCTCAAAAGAACTGAGATTGTTATAGAGAATCTTTAGGAATCTTCCAGTATTACCTTTTTGCCGCATGGATGGGGGTTTTGTGATGACAGATGCATTGCTACAGGTGGTATTGGTAACTTCCTTGCTCATATTTCCAGATACATTCACGGATGAGTTGCTCTGCAGGCGTGGCAGACAGTCCAGGAATGTTGAAAAAGAAGTGTCATTAGAAGTTTGTAAAGCCATGTTTTTTCTCTGTTCTTCAAACTATTAAAATCAATCAAATCAATAACGTTTCATCATCAGCTGTATCTCGATGTAATAATTATACAGTTGTGGAGTGCATCACGAAAATGCTGGTAGCAAATCTGGTTCAGAGGATTATTTCCAATTTACACTCCTGCCATTTTGACATCGAAATGTTCTGTAGGCGAGCTGTCGTATATGTCAATCCACTGACAGTCCGCAGAAAGATGCAGATCCGTGTGTAGAGTCAATGAGAGCACACTGGCATCATTGTTGCTTGGAGACTGGAGAGATTTTCTGGCATGTAGAGAGAATGCATCACTATATAAACACACGTTGGGGAGGGGTGTTTGGGATGAGGGGTCATGCAGTTACTTAACTGCAGCATAGTAGCATATACTGTAGCTTGACACTGCCTCCCAGTGGAAGATACAACACCTTAGCCTAGTGGTCACCAACCTTTTCTGAGTCAACATCACTTTCTGAGTCCAAAAGCAAGCCGAGATCTTCCATTCATATTAAAAAAAAAAACATTTCTTAAAAAACCTATTAAAAACAGTTATATAGCAATGTGGTTTGTGCAGTAGGCTATAGGCTCAATATATTTTCATGGCATATTGCCTATGCTTAAATTGCCCTGACAAATAATATTTCAAAATTGGAGGTATATGATCACCCTGTTAATAGATCATTTGTTGTATTTCTTGTGAGGCACAGCTGAGTGAGCATAATAATTAGCTTTTTAAATGTTACTGGACTGATGGTTTGCATCTGATTGTCAGTCTGAGGGGAGGGAGGGAGCAGTGGTGAGGCTGCCTCTCATCCAACTCACCGTCCCTCTGTTCTCCCTACCTCTGCCGAGAAAAGGGGACACAGTCTTCCAGCTGATGGCAAAACTCAAGTTGCACTGCATTAATTCTGCCTCATGCACCAAATCATATTGTTCCTCCTATAAACAGAGACAGGGAAATATTCTTTGATATTAAACAAGACACAAGCCGCTAATAACAACAATGGAAGCTTATCTAAGCACTTTTCTATACTCATTCACTGCAGCGCTGGTTGTAATGTGAGTGGAAGTAGGTAGAACATGCATTTTATGGCTTATACATTTACATTTTAGTCATTTAGCAGATGCTCTTATCCAGAGCGACTTACACTAGTGAATGCATACATTTAATTTCATGCATTTTTTATTTTTTTGTACTGCCCCCCCGTGGGAATCGAACCCACACCATGCTGGGGTTGCAAACACCATGCTCTACCAACTGAGCCACAGGGAACTACACTTATAAAAGTGTTGAACAAATTCTTGACAGTGCTGAATAACAACTTAAACATTAACTTACATAAACAGCAGCTTTTTGCTGTATTCAGTCTCTCTCTAGTCATGGTTTTAAAAGTTTAGAAATCTTACAGTATCGAGGCATCTTTCTAAGCAGTGCAGACATGGTGATCGGAGCTATCTGATTGGCCATCGGTAGGCCTATACAGTAGGTGCACTTGATTTGCTCTCTGGGCCTGCTGGATATGCAGAGTTCTACCTTCAGACACATGAAATGGTTCAAAATGGGAACACTTTGCCTTCCTGGCGCTATGGCTGCTGAATCAAGTGCAGCTACCGCCAAAAGTGCTAAATGAAAGAAAAAGAAAAGCAAGGCTTTATCATTCTTATCATTTTTCAATTGTTTGGTGATCGACTACAAATGTCTTGGAGATCACTGACAGACTATAGTGTGTAAGCATGCAATCCACAATCTCCTAGAAGAAAGGTAATGACTCAAACATACTTTCATCCTATCATGTTATTTTTTACATCAAGAGGATTCCTTATTTCCTGCTGCATGTAGCCAAAGAAGAAACTGCTGTACTGTTTATTGCTACTTGGCTACCTGACATACTTTTTCACTTTTTACTCTTAATAACTATTTAATAAAACTCTATTTAACAAGTCTACCAAGATCTTAGTTTTGTCCTCAGACAACGTTTTTCATTTAACATTTTCACCCCAGACGCTTTATCTGGACATACTGTCGATCTGTGGGATCTCCTCCGTCCAAAAAAAGCTAAGTGATATTATGCCTTCTCATTGCAGTTTCCGTTCTCTTAATATACAGGAGAACTATCGCCTTATGGTGAGGATAGCCGAGTTGCAAGCTTGGCTTCAGACACAATCGTTAGGCAAGGGCAATTTAAGTGTAGGAAAGGATGGTAAAGTGTCTGTGCCACCAGTAAATACAAGTAATGCTGTTAAACGCCTCCACAGTCCCCGCAGCCGGACAATTTTCTCATGGCTTCTGGAAATAAAAAACTTTAGGCATGCTTAACCGGTGTCATTCATTCAACCAATAGAAACTTTCAACCGGTTTTCCCCACTAAGCAATGAGTTGGAGTCAGAGCCTGAGCCTGAGCCTTCTCAGTTCTCTCCTCCACCCGTTACGGGTCTGAGCCTCCGAAACTTCCTAACATTAACTCTGACAAATTAAAAACCCTAGTCATTGGCAACTCCATTACCTGTAATATTACTTAAAAAGAATCATCCAGCACCAGTTAGTGAAGTATTTGAGTTAATATGTACATGTAGGTAGAGTTAAAGTGAATATGTATAGATAATAACAGAGAGTTGCAGAAGTGTAAAAGGGGGGGGACAATGAAAATGTCTGGGTAGCCATTTGATCAGATGTGTAGAGTCTTATGGCTTAGGGGTAGAAGCTGTGTAGAAGCCTCTTAGACCTAGACTTGGCGCTTCGGTACCGCTTACCTGGATTCGGTCTTATGTAGCAAAATGTTTTTACATTTCATAAAATTAGAGACTCAGAGCTACAAAATGGTATATCTTACACTGCATTTGAGGAACAATGGAAAGTAATTTTGCTTTGGAACTTGATCAACTCACTTTTGAGTTAAGAGCTCATCTTTGTCTACACCCACTCAGCATCGTTCACACCCTCTTAAGCTTTAGCCCCATCCATCTCATTTCGCTCTCGGAGCGCACACTTGACGCTCTGACCGATGATTTGTTTACCTTTGGATAACATGAAAACAGCCTAACCAGCTCTGCTGGCAACAATTTCATTACGCCTTTTTGCAGACGTTTACTGACACCGACCATATTCAATCGGTGTTGTACACACGTCACGTAACGTTAGCTAACGAGCCAGCCAGCTAACGTTAGCTAGTTAAACAACAATGAACAAAGTGCCAGCAATGCCTAACATTAGACTCTAATTAGAAAAGCAACAGCTCTGGGAAATGAATAGTAACGTCCGCTAGGTAGCCAGCCAGCTAATGTTAGCTAGCTAGCTAACAGTACACTTTAGCTTAAGACATATAGGTAGCTAGCTAAACAATGAACTTAGCTAGGTAAAGAATGTTGAAGATCACACACATCACGTAACGTTAGATAACGAGCCAGCCAGCTAACGTTCGCTAGTTCAACAACAGTGATCAAAGTGCCAACAAATTAGGCTCTAACTAGAAAAGAAAACGGCTCTGGGAAACAAATAATAACGTCAGCTAGGGAGCCAGCCAGCTAATGTTAGCTAGCTAGCTAACAGTACACTTTAGCTTGAAATGAAACCACTTTCTGTCAAAATTAGAAACATGTAATATCTGAAAATGTAGCTAGCTAACACTAGACTATCTTACCCGTATGCATCATCAGGCATGATGGACGCGTCTCCCTGTCATGAATGCCATACCATGGTTGCCCTTAGTTTGAAAATGTAATCCGGAGACAAGTGCTTTCACCATCTCTTTAGCTATCATACTCTAACTCTTCCACTGATTTCAAAACTTGATCCTCCAGAAAGTGTAGAGCAACACTTATGTAGCTCCAGTACACAATACATTTTTTTAAAAGCCACATTCGACAGGATTATTATTATTTCTTATTCTTATCTGCATTTAAAAAAAATGCTTTGTTGGTAGCTCGTAAGTAATTATTTCACTCTAAGGTCTACCTACACCTATTGTGTTCGGCGCATGTGACTAATACAATTTGATTTGATTTTATTACCAACACAGACTGACGAGCTCATATAGACAGCAGCCTTCAAAAAACGCAATTTGATTTAAAAAAAATTACATTCAAAAGGCTCTCCTGCGATGTCATGACTTGCGGCATACGCCTAGTTTCCTGAATCGGGTCACAATTCTTAGGGCCTTCCTGACACCGCCTGGAATCGAGGTCCTGGATTGCAGGAAGCTTGGCCCCAGTGATGTACTGGGCAGTGTGCACTACCCTCTGTAGTGCCTTGCGGTCGGAGGCTGAGCAGTTGCCATAAGAGGCAGTGATGCAACCTGTCAGGATGCTCTCGATGGTGCAGCTATAGAAACCCATGACAAATCTTTTCAGTCTCCTGAGGTGGAATAGGTTTTGTTGTGCCCTCTTCACGACTGTCTTGGTGTGCTTGGACCATGTTAGTTTGTTGTTGATGTGGACGCCAAGGAACTTGAAGCTCTGAACCTGCGCCTAGCTCTACTGCTCCGTCGATGAGAATGGGGCGTGCTCGGTCCTCCTTTTCCTGTAGTCCACAATCATCTCCTTTGTTTTGATCACGTTGAGGGAGAGTTTGTTGTCCTGGAACCACTGGAACCACACCGCCAGGTCTATGACCTCCTCCCAATAGGCTCGTTATTGTCGGTAATCAGGCCTACCACTGTTGTGTCATCGGCAAACTTAATGATAGTGTTGGAGTCGTGCCTGGCCGTGCAGTCATGGCTCAACAGGGAGTAAAGGAGGGGACTGAGCACGCACCTCTGAGGGGCCCCAGCATGGCAGATGTGGTGTTACCTACCCTTACCACCTGGGGTTGGCCCATCAGGAAGTCCTGGACCCAGTTGCAGAGGGAAATGTTTAGTCCCAGAGTCCTTAGCTTAGTGATGAGCTTTGAGGAAACTATGGTGTTGAAAGCTGAGCTGTAGTCCATGAATAGCATTCTCACATAGGTGTTCCTTTTGTCCATTTTTGAAAGGGCAGTGTGGAGTTCAATAGAGATTGCATTGTCTGTGGCTCTGTTGGGGCGGTATGCAAATTGAACTGGGTCTAGGGCAGGCCTGGGCAACTCCTGTCCTCGGGGGCCTGATTGGTGTCACACTTTTGGCCCAGCCCTAGCTAACACACCTGACTCTAATAATCGACTAATCATGATCTTCAGTTAGAAATGCAGTTAGTTTAAATCAACTGTGTTTGCTAGGGATGGGGGAAAAGTGTGACACCAATCAGGCCCCCGAGGCCTGGTCTAGGTTTTCTGGGATAATGGTGTTGATGTGAGCCATGACCAACCTTTCAAAGCACTTCATGGCTACAGACGTGAGTGCTATGGGTCAGTTGTCATTTAGGCAGGTTACCTTAGTGTTCTTGGGCACATGGACTATGGTGGTCTGCTTGAAACATGTTGGTATTACAGACTCAGACACGGAGAGAAGTTGAAAATGTCAGTGAAGACACTTGCCAGTTGGTCTGCACGTGTTTGGAGTACACGTCTGGTAATCCGTCTGGCTCTGCGGCCTTGTGAATGTTAACCTGTTTAAAGATCTTACTCACATCAGCTACGGAGAGCGTGATCACACAGTCGTCCAAAACAGCTGATTCTCTCATGTATGTTTCAGTGTTATTTGCTTCTAAGTCATTTAGCTCGTCTGGTTGGCTTGTGTCACTGGGCAGCTCTTGTCTGTGCTTCCCTTTGTGGTCTGTAATAGTTTGCAAGCCCTGCCACATCCAACGAGCGTCGGAGCCAGTGTAGTACAATTCGATCTTAGTCCTGTATTGATGCTTTGTCTGTTTGATGGTTCGTCGGAGGTCATAGTGGGATTTCTTATTAGCTTCTGGGTTAGATTCCCTCTACTTGAAAGCGGCAGCTCTGCCCTTTAGCTCAGTGCGTATGTTGCCTGTAATCCATGTCTTCTGGTTAGGGTATGTACTTACAGTCACTGTGGGGATGACGTCATCGATGCACTTGTTGATGAAGCCAGTGACTGATGTGATGTACTCCTCAATGCCATAGGAAGAATCCCAGAACATATTCCAGTCTGTGCTAGCAAAACAGTCCTGTAGCTTTGCATCGGCTTCATCTCACCACTTTTTTATTGACCGAGTCACTGGTTCTTCCTGTTTGAATTTTTGCTTGTAAGCCGGAATCAGAAGATTAAGAAGTGGGGTCAGATTTGCCAAATGGAGGGTGAGGGAGAGCTTTGTACACGTCTCTGTGTGTGGAGTAAAGGTGGTCTAGTTTTTTCCCTCTGGATGCACATTTAACATGCTGGTAGAAATTAGGCAAAACTCATTTAAGTTTCCTTGCATTAAAGTCCCCGGCCACTAGGAGTGCCGCCTCTGGATGAGCGTTTTCCTGTTTGTTTATGGCCATAAACAGCTCATTGAGTGTGGTCTTAGTGCCAGCATCGGTTTGTGGTGGTAACTAGACAGCTACGAAGAATATAGATGAAAACTCTATAGGTAGATAATGTGGTCTAAAGCTTATCATGAGATACTCTACCTCAGGCAAGCAAAACCTTGAGACTTCCTTAAATATCGTGCACCAGCTGTTGTTTACAAATATACATAGACCCTTGTCTTACCAGAGGCTGCTGTTCTATCCTGCCAATACAGTGTATAACCCACCAGCTGTATGTTATTCATGTCGTCGTTCAGCCACGACTCTGTGAAAATTAGGATATTACAGTTTTTATTGTCCTGTTGGTAGGATATACATACTTGTAGCTCATCCACTTTTTCCAGCGATTGTATGTTGGCCAATAGTACCGATGGCAAAGACAGATTAGCCATTCGTCGCTGGATCGTCACTAGGAACCCCGATCTCCTTCCGCAAAACCTCAGTCTCTTTCTCCTGCGAATGACGGGCATGAGGGCCTGTTCAGGTGTCTGGAGTAAATCCCTCTTGTCCTAAACATTAACCTATTACATCTAGACATTCCGGTAGCGGAACACCTGCTCCAATATCCAATGATAGGCGTGGCGCGAATTACAAATTCCTCAAAAATCCCAAAACTTCCATTTTTCAAACATATGTCTATTTTACACCATTTTAAAGACAAGACTCTCCTTTATCTAACCACACTGTCCGATTTCAAAAAGGCTTTCCAGCGAAAGCAAAACATTAGATTATGTCAGCAGAGTACGCAGCCAGAAATAATCACACACCCATTTTTCAAGCTAGCATATAATGTCACAAAAAACAAAACCACAGCTAAATGCATTACTAACCTTTGATGATCTTCATCAGATGACACGCCTAGGACATTATGTTATACAATACATGTATGTTTTGTTCAATCAAGTTCATATTTATATCAAAAAACAGCTTTTTACATTAGCATGTGACGTTCAGAACTAGCATTCCCACCGAACACTTCCGGTGAATTTACTAAATTACTCACGATAAACGTTCACAAAAAACATAACAATTATTTTAAGAATTATAGATACAGAACTCTTCTATGCACTCGCTATGTCCGATTTTAAAATAGCTTTTCGGTGAAAGCACATTTTGCAATATTCTCAGTAGATAGCCCAGCCATCACGGCTAGCTATTTAGACACCCACCAAGTTTAGCACTCACCAAAGTCAGATTTACTATAAGAAAAACTTTATTACCTTTGCTGTTCTTCATCAGAATACACTCCCAGGACTTCTACTTCAATAACAAATGTTGGTTTGGTCCCAAATAATCCATAGTTATATCCAAACAGCGGCGTTTTGTTCGTGCGTTCAAGACACTATCCGAAAGGGTAAATAAGGGTTACGCGCCCGACGTGTTTCATGACAAAAAAAATTGAAATATTCCATTACCGTACTTCGAAGCATGTCAACCACTGTTTAAAATCAATTTTATGCAATTTTTCTCGTAAAAAAGCGATAATATTCCGACCGGGAAAACGTGTTTACGTTCAGAGAGAGAGAAAGTAAAAGCATGGGATCCCCTCGTGCACGAGCCTCAGTCTGATGGCCCTCTGATCGACCACCATCCAAACGCGCTAAAGTTTTTCAGCCAGCGGCTGGAATTACATCATTCAGCTTTTTCCCGGGTTCTGAGAGCCTATGGGAGCCGTAGGAAGTGTCACGTTAAAGCAAAGATCCTACATTTTCTTTAAACAGAGCCAAGAAGCTCAAGGAATGGTTAGAGAGGGTACTTCCTGTTTGGAATCTTCTCAGGTTTTTGCCTGCCATATGAGTTCTGTTATACTCACAGACACCATTCAAACAGTTTTAGAAACTTTAGGGTGTTTTCTATCCAAAGCCAATAATCATATGCATATTCTAATTTCTGGGCAGGAGTAATAATCAGATTTAATCGGGTACGTTTTTTATCCGGCTGTGAAAATACTGCCCCCTATCCCCAACAGGTTAAACGATTAATCAGTTTAATCGCGTAATAATAATTACAGGGAGTTAATTGATAAACATGTCTTCAGTTAATGGTGCCCAAAGACACGACACTGCTCAATCACTTTTTATAGCTACTGTTTACAGGCCTCCTGGGCCATATTCAGCATCCTGGGCCGTATACAGCGTCTCTTACTGAATTCCCTGAATTCCTATTGGACCTCGTAGTCATGGCAGGTAATATCCAACTTTTTGGTGACTTCAATATTCACATGGAAAAGACCATAGACTCACTCCAAAAGGCGTTTGAAGCCATTATCAACTCAGTGGGTTTTGTCCAACCTGTCTCCTGACCTACTTATTGTCACAATCATACTCTGGATCGAGTGTTGTCCCATAGAATAAATATTGTGGATTTAAAGGTTTTTCCTCCTGGAATATCGGACCACCATCTTTAACGTCTGCAATAGAAACCAATAATCTGCTCAGACCCCAACAAGGATTGTCAAAAGCCGCACTATCCCAGACAACCCATAGATTCCTAGATTCCCTTTCAGACTTCCTCCACGTTCCCAAGGACTGAGAAATTACAAGATTATCTTATAATACTGTTATTGCATCAAATAGTTGTTTTGTGCAACAGAATAGAGTGTTCTTATAACTCTATTGTGTCTGTGTGAACTGAAAGTGGGCCTCTGGGAGATTTAGCACTGACAGTGTCACGTTCGTCATACTGAGTAGACCAAGGCGCAGTGGGAATGTGAATGCTCATCTTCTTTTATTAATGAAGAAAAACAAACAAACAAAAAAACAACGACAAGAAACAGTCCTGTGAGGCACACAGCTACACATACGGAACAACTACCCACAAAACAAAACCCATAGAAAAACACCCCTACTAAATAGGACCTTCAATTAGAGGCAACGAGGAACAGCTGCCTCCAATTGAAGGTCAACCGAACAAACTAAACAAAGAAATAGATAAACTAGACACAGACATAGAAATAGACTAACATAGAACATTGCCCAACAAACCCCGAAACACATTAAACAAACACCCACTGCCACGTCCTGACCAAACTACAATAACAAATAACCTCTTTACTGGTCAGAACGTGACAGACAGAAGATTTACGATGTCTTTGGGTGATAAAACCTAAAGAGACCGCTTTCCATAGCATGATGGAATGCACCTCTGAATACAAAAAAACTTTGTCACAAGAAATTAGCTCCCTGGTATACAGACAATACCTGAGCCCTGAAGCAAGCTTCCAGAAAATTGGAACGGAAGTGGCGTTCCACCAAATTAGAAGTCTTCCGACTAGTTTGGAAAGACAGTACCGTACAATATCGAAGAGCCCTCAATGCTGCTTTTCCAACCTGATTAAGGAGAATAAAAACAATCAAACATTTTGTTTTTAAACTGTCGCAAAGCTACTTCTTCGACAAAGAGAGAATTATCATTAGAAATAACATGATGGACTCCTTTTTGAATATTCATATTTCTCCAAAACTCGGTTGTCCTGAGTCTGCATAGACCTGCCAGGACCTAGGATCAATTTAACCCTGTACCTCTCATCACATTCACAAAAATAGTAATGGCCTCTAAACCTTCCAGCTGTGTACTGGACCCTATTCCAACAATACTACTGAAAGAGCTATTTCCTGTGCTCACTAAAATTGGCAAATAATGTATACAAAAGTGTTAGACCCCATCAAAGTACAGATATTGCACTCTTGAATGTGGTAAATTACATTTTAATGGCGTCAAACCAAGGCTCATCTGTCCTTGTGCTCTTATAGGCTGACCACACCGCTCGCTTTGCATGTGCGAGCGTTGCAAAATAAATGTAGAAATCTATGTTATTCAATTATTGCACCCACACTGCTCACGCGTGGCAACGAGCATCTGCATTGCCAAGGGCTAAAATAGAAGTAATTCCTATTTCTGACGCAGATCGCACTGCAATTCCTGCCTCTCCCATCTCCTCATTGGTTTCTAGAAGCAGGTACCCACGTGCCATCTCCTCATTGGTTATACCCACGTGGGTGAATGAAAGACGAACTGTTGCCGGTTGTCGTGGTAATACTATGAAAGTTTAGATGCCAATCACCATATAAGTTAAACGATGAAAAAGCCTGGAAGGAGGAGAGATGACTAGAAATGATTCGGTTTACCGTTTTTATGTGTGGATTAATTGTCAGAGTAGAGGACCGTGTGCATTTCAGGTAAAATAACAACCTATTGTTTATATCTCAGGACAAATTAGCTAGCAACAGCAAGCTATCTAAATAGGACAAATTAGCTAGCAAGTGCAAGCTACATTACCATAAATGTTTAATGCTTTTCGACCTGTCCCCAAATAATGTCATTGGTTCAGAGTTTGTTTTGATATTTTAACCTGCGTGTCGTGATTGCGTTTGGTGTAGGGGGACAAAATAAATGTATGCACGATGGCGCACGATGGCCTACGCGTGCAGCCGGTTTGGGTTCCGTGTTAGAACTTGGTGCCACTTTTGACACCATCGATGTCACTTTTGACACCATCTGTGGATGGTTTGTTCTCTGACAAATCAATGGTAGGTTTTTGGTGTTCCTCAAGGTTCTGTTTTAGGACCACTATTGTTTTCACTATATATTTTACCTCTTGGGGATGTCATTCGGAAACACAATTTCAACTTTCACTGCTATGCAGACAATACACAGATTTAAATGAAACATAGATGAAACATAGTGATGCCCAAAAATTGCCTACCCTGGAAGCCTATGTTTCAGACATAAGGATGTGGATGGAGGCACATTTTTTACTTTTAAACTCAGACAAAACAGAGATGATAGTTCTAGGTCGCAAGATATAATCAGACAATTGATCTGACAATTAAACTTGGTGGTTGTACAGTCGTGTAAAATAACACATGGAAGGACCTCGGTGTTACTCTGGACCCTGATCTCTCTTTAGACGAACATACAGTATCAAGAATATTTCTAGGGCAGCTTTTATCTATCTTCAATAATTATGTAGAAAATCGAATCCACTATTTCTTCACTTCTAGATTAGTCTACTACAATGCTCTACTCTCCGGCTACCCGGATCAAGCACTAAATACACTTAAATTAGTGCTAAATACGGCTGCTAGAATATTGACTAGAACCAAAAAATCTATCATATTACTCCAGTGCTAGCCTCTCTACACTGCCTTCCTGTTAAGGCCAGGGCTGATTTCAATGTTTCATTGCTAACCTATAAAGCGTTACATGGACTTTCTCCAAACTTGTTCTCTGATTTGGTTCTGCCGTACATACTGTACCTACACATACACTACAGTCAGAAGACATAGGCCTCCGTATTGTCCCTAGAATTTGTAAGCAAACAGCTGGAAGTAGGGCTTTCTCCTATTTATCTCTATTTTTATGGAATGGTCTGCCTATTCATTTGAGAGACGCAGACTCGGTCTTGACTTTTAAGTCTTTACCGAAGACTCATCTCTTCAGTGGGTCCTATGATTGAGTGTAGTCTGGCCCAGGGGTGTGAAGGTGAAAGGCAAGGTACTAGAGTGACGAAGCACCCTTGCTGTCTCTGCCTGGACGGCTCCCTTCTCTCTACTGGGATTCTCTTCCTCTGACCCTATTACTGAGGCTGAGTCACTGGCTTACTAGTGCTCTAACATGCCGTCCCTAGGAGGGGTGCGTCACATCATGCCAGGATTGTTTTGCTATACTCGACTTGAGTGGGTTGAGTAACTGACGTGATCTTCCTGTCCGGTTCTGTGCCCCCTCGGGCTTGTGCAGTGGAGGAAAACTTTGTGGGCTATTCTCAGCCTTGTCTCAGGGTAGTAAATTGGTGGTCTGTTGATATCTCTCTAGTGGTGTTGGGTCAGTGCTTTGGCAAAGTTGGTGGGATTTTAGCCTGTCTGGTTGGTCCTGTTCGGGGGTATCATCGGACAGGGCCACAGTGTCCCCAACCCTCCCTGTCAGCCTCCAGTATCTATGCTGCAATAGTCTATGTGCCGGGGGCTTGGGCCAGTCTGTACTATCTGGTGTAATTCTCCTGTCTTATCTGATGTCCTATGCTCCCTCAAATTTTTCCATCTCTCTCTCTCTCTTCTCCCGGAGGACCTGAGCCCTGTGACCATGCCTCAGGACTACCAGGCCTGATGACTCCTGGCTATCCCTTTTCCCAATCCACTTGGTCGTGCTGCTGTTCCACTTTAGACTGTTCTGCCTGCAGCCATGGAACTCTGGCCTGTTCATCAGACATTCAACCTTGCCCCGATCCTGCTGTTTTCGACTCTCTTTTCCTCTCTCTCTCCATCTCTCTCCCTCTCTCTCTTTACCGCACCTGCTGTCTCAACCTCTGAATGCTCGGTTATGAAAAGCCAGCTGACATTTACTCCTGAAGTGCTAACCTGTTTCACCCTCTACAACCACTGTGATTATTGTTTGACCCTGCTTGTCATCTATGAACGTTTTAACATCTTGAAGAACAAGCTGACCTTAATGGCCATGTACTCTTATAATCTCCACCAGAACAGCCAGAAGAGGACTGGCCAGCCCTCAGAGCCTGGTTCCTCTTTAGGTTCCTACATTTCTAGGGAGTTTTCTGCATTGCTTGCTGTTTGGGGTTTTAGGCTGTGTTTCTGTATATCCACTTTGTGACATCTGCTGATGTAAAAAGGGCTTAATAAATACATTTCATTGATTGATGGATATTTAGTGCGCTACTTTTGACCAGGGCCTATAGGGCTCTGGTCAAAAGTGGTGCACTAGTCTAGTGAATAGGGTGCCATTTGGAATGTACAGACTCTGCTGCCTGTCCTATTGTCTACTACTTTGTGTTGAGTCAGTGACCACTCAGAGAAGGCGCTAAGCATCTTGGGTAATGATGGTGAGTGACAGTAATGAAAAGGGAAAGCCATTGAATTGGACCATTTTTAGGACCAATCTGAGTGGGAGTCTGATGGAGAAGCCTTGTAAATCACAGCAGTGTGTGTGTGCCTGTGTGTGTGTAATGCATGAGCACAGGAGAGTGCACCCTTATGCTGAGAATTTACCTTCATCATTAGGTATTTCATCCATCTATCATTTGGATGAAGGGATATGTCGTCTTCTTTGATCCATTCTATCTGAGTACATATTCTCTGTTGGTGGCAAAAGCAGCCTGATGTCTGAGCAAAAGGTAATAAATCCCTCTGATGTAATTGAATAATCATGATTTCATGAATAAATAGCTACCTATTAATAGTTGATGTATGAGCACAGAATTAAAGTGTCAATCTGAGATTCAAACAACAACAAAGTGATCACCCTGGTCAAATTTCCAAATGGATTTACCAATCCCAGATTTCCCCTTCAATAGATAGAGGCTCAGAGTTTGTGTATTGGGCTATTTGCTTTTTCTCTTTCTTCCCTAGTTGGTTTCTTCCTTTGCAGGTTCTGTCTTCCCTAGTAGGTTCACATTTTGACAGATACTAAAAGTGAAAAGGGAGTAAATTTAACTTGCACATCGGTCTTGCTTTTCGCTGGTGTGTAATTGGCACCACGAAGAAATCGGAAGGGCTCTGTCTCCGTCTGTTCGTACGTTAGTAATTCCAAACTGTGAACAAGCATATCTCCTATCCCGTTTTGAGCTTGAATTGTTGTGACTAATTGGCCAAAGCTGAGGTTCTGCATCATTTGTAAGGGATGACATCTTTACTGTTGCCTAGCTATTAAATAAAGAGACTGAACGGGATCTTAAGCACTTACAAATCCGTAATATATACGAATTGCAGGATTTTATAGAATATTTTTGCGGGATGTAACATATCATATGAAATGGTTGACGTTGTACACAATTGTGCACAATTTCCGTGAACCAGTTTTGGCTCTTGAAGACTACTTTCAAAACTACTGGCTGAATGATACTAGCTCTGCTGCAACCTGTTGGGGCTAGGGGGCAGTATTGAGAATTTTGAAAAAAATATGTGCCCATTTTTAACTGCCTCCTACACAAACTCAGAAGCTAGAATATGCATATTATTGTTCAGATTTGGATAGAAAACACTCTGAATGTTCTAAAACAGTTTGAATGGTGTCTGTGAGTATAACAGAACTCCTATGGCAGGCAAAAACCTGACAAGGTTTCATGCAGGAAGTGGCCTGTCTGACAAGGAGTCGTGCGTCTTGCATCCGTTTATTGAAGAGTAAGGATCTTAGCTGTAACGTGACAATTCCTAGGGCTCCAATAGGCTCTCAGAACCCGTGAAAAACCTGAACGATGACGAGGCGGCCTCTGGCTGAAACAGATTATCGCCTTTGGTAAGTGGCCGATCAGAAGACCATTGAATGAGGCGCGTGCACGATTCGCCCCCGTGGAGAAATTTCATTCGGCTGTTTAGGCTCATTGCCGATTCCCGGTAGGAATATTATCGCTTTTCTACGAGATAAATGGCATAAAAATTGGTTTTAAACAGCGGTTGACATGCTTTGAAGTACGGTAATGGAATATTTAGAATTTTTTTGTCACGCCATGCGCCATGCTCGTGACCGTGATGTAGCATTCTGATAGTGTCTAGAACTCACGAACAAAACGTCGCTGTTTGGATATAACGATGGATTATTTGGGACCAAACCTACATTTGTTATTGAAGAAGAAATCCTGGGAGTGCATTCTGACAAAGAACAGGAAAGGTAAGAACATTTTTCTTATAGGAAATGTGATTTTGGTGAAGGCTGAACTGGGTGGGTGTCTAAATAGCTAGCCCGTGATGGCTGGGCTATGTACTTAGAATATTGCAAAATGTGCTTCATCCGAAAAGCTATTTTAAAATCGGAAATATCGAGTGCATAGAGGAGTAATGTATCTATAATTCTTAAAATAATTGTTATGCTTTTTGTGAACGTTTATCGTGAGTAATTTAGCAAACTGTTAGTAAATTCCCCGGAAGTTTGCGAGGGGTATGCTTTTTCTGAACGTCACATGCTAATGTAAAAAGCTGGTTTTTGATATAAATATGAACTTGATTGAACAGACATGCATGTATTGTATAACATAATGTCCTAGGTGTGTCATCTGATGAAGATCATAAAAGGTTAGTGCTGCATTTAGCTGTGGTTTGGGTTTTTGTGACATGATATGCTAGCTTGAAAAATGGGTGTCTGATTATTTCTGGCTGGGCACTCTCCTGACATAATCTAATGTTTTGCTTTCGTTGTAAAGCCTTTTTGAAATCGGACAGTGTGGTTAGATTAAGGAGAGTCTTGTCTTTAAATAGCTGTAAAATAGTCATATGTTTGAGAAATTTAAGTAATAGTATTTCAAACGATTCAAAAATCGCGCCACTGAATTCAGGTGGCTGTTACGTAGGTGGGACGAATTCGTCCCACATGCGCCAGAGAGGTTAATGTTGACAGTAATGCATTTATTTGATTCATCATATTTACACCATGAGACAGATGATGATAATGAGTTGGGACAGAAAGCAACAGCACAGTTAATCTTCAGGTGATCCCCTGCTGAAGTCTTCCACACAGTGTTCCGTTTCACTCTAATCTCTGAGAAACAGTCATAATCTTCTCCTAAAGACAAATATGAGTATCAAGGCGAGACCCAAATGCAGACACAGGAGGTTGATGGTTGGAGACTGGGTCCAAGATATCTTTATCACGAATCCAGCACCTCTCCTCTGGGCCATATCCCTCCCAGTCACCCAGGTACTGGAAACCCCTGCCCTGTGGTCAAACCTTCAGGAGGTTCACCGTATACGCTGGCTGGCCACCGATAACCCGGGGGAGAGATGGGCCTGGAGACAGAAGACAAAGGACAGTGAGACACAGGCTTAATCCTAGACACATGGAAGGTAGGGTGAATACGGAGGGTACAGGGTAACACAAGACGGACAGCAGTGGAACTCAGGACTCTGGAGATGGGAAAAGGACCAATGAACCGGGAAGACAGCTTGTGGGACTCTACCCAAAGGGGGAGATCCCGAGTTGAAAGCCATACCTCTGCCCAATGCGGTAGCGGGGAGCTGGGGTCCAGCGACTGTCCGCTTGTCGACGATACCCGGAGTTCGTCTTGAGAATAGCCACCATGGCTCTTCTTCTAGAGGTCGACAGCGACGGACAAACACCTGGGACCAGGCTTTGCTGACCCCCTGCTCTTGTTCAGGGAAGAGTGGAGGCTGGTACCCCATGGAGCACTCGAAAGGGGAGAGTCCCGTAGCAGAACTGGGAAGAGTGTTCCAGGTATACTCTACCCAGACCAGTTGACGGATCCAGGTAGTGGGGTTAGTTGAGACTGAGCACCTTAAGGTGGTCTCCAGGTCTTGGTTGGCTCGCTCCAACTGACCATTAGTTTGGGAATGGAATCTGGATGACAGGTTGGTCGACGACCCAATAAGGGTGCAGAATGCCTTCCAGAACTGAGACGAGAACTCCGATCAGAGACCATGTCTACCAGGAGTCCATGGATCCAGAAGACATGCTGCACAATAAGCTGGGCCGTCTCCTTGGCAGAAGGTAGTTTGGGGAGAGGGATGAAATGGGCGGCCTTGGAGAACCGGTCGACTACCGTTAGAATGACAGTGTTGCCATCAGACGGAGGGAGCCCAGTGACAAAGTCCAGAGCTATTTAAGACCAGGGATGATGAGGAACTGGTAGTGGCTGCAGGAGGCCAGAAGGAGCTTGTCGTGGAGTCCTGTTTTGAGCACACACAGTATATGCAGTGATGAAGGCAGAGAGGTCAGGGACCATTGTGGGCCACCAGAAACATTGTTGAAGGAAGGAAGGCTAGTGTACGACGGGACCCTGGATTACAGGTCAGCCTGGAGGAATGAGCCCAGTCCAGGACACGGGACCGGACTGGGTTAGGGACAAACAGCCGGTTAGCTGGGCCCCCTTCAGGTCCAGGTTGGGAGCGTTGCGGCTCGCGAACCAGGTTCTCAATACCCCAATCCACAGTGGCAGCAAGGCATGAGGTAGGAAGAATGGTTTCAGAGGTCAAGGGTGTGGCAGAGGAACTGTATAGGTGGGAGATAGCAACAGGCTTCACATTTTTAGACCCAGGATGGTAGGAAATGGTTAAGTTGAATCTGGTTAACAGGAGGGCCCACCGTACCTGCCTTGAGTTGAGGTGCTTGGCTGAACAGAGATATTCCAGGTTTTTATGGTTGGTCCAGACCAGGAATGGCTGTTCTGCTCCTTCCAGCCAGTGCCTCCACTCTTCCAACGCCATCTTCACCAGCAGGAGTTCTCACTTGCCAACATCGTAGTAGATTTCAGCAGGATTGAGATGATGGCACAGGAAGGCACAGGGATGAAGCTGCTGGTCCTGGGCAGATCGCTGGGACAGAATGTCCCCCACTCCAACATCCGAAGTATGCACTTTCACCACAAATTGACGCGAGGGGTCCTTATGGATGACGATGGGTGCTGTTGTGAACCGATGCTTCAGGTCCACAAAGGCTTTGTCGACAGCTGAAAACCATTTGAACGGTACCTTGAGGGAAGGGGAGTGCCGAGAGGGGAATCGCCAGGGTTCTGTAATCCCAAATGAAACGGAGGTAGAAGTTGGCAAACCCAGAAAATGTTGCAACTGCACCCTGGATGTTGGTTGAGGCCAATCCACCACTGCTTTCACCTTTTCAGGATCCATCTGAACATTGCCCTCAGCAAAGACATATCCCATAAAGGTGACAGAAGAGCGGTGGAACTCACACTTCTCGGCTTTCACGAACAATTAGATCTCCAGGAGTCGCTGAAGGACATGTCTGACATGGAGTACATGTTCTTGGGCAGATCAGGAAAAAAACAGGATGTCGTCCAGGTAGACGAACACAAACCAGTTGAGCATGTCACAAAGCACATCATTGACCAAAGCCTGGAAGACAGTTGGTGAGTCCAAATGGCATGACCTGGCACTCATAATGTCCACTGGCTGTGTTGAAGGCTGTCTTCCACTCATCCCCCTCACGTATCTGAACCAGGTGGTAGGCATTCCGAAGTTTCAACTTGGAAAACATGGTAGCTCATGGTAGTGATATCATCAATAAGTCCCTTGTAGTCAATGCACGGGCGCAGGGTCTTGTCCTTCTTCTCCACAAGAAAAACCCAGCGCAAGCAGGAGATGCAGAAGGACGGATGGCCCCAGTGGCCAGAGACTCCTCTGTACTCCTCCATAGCTTTGGTCTCTGGTCCGGACAGAGACTAAAACCAACCCTGAGGTGGTGTAGTGCCTGGGAGAAGGTCGATGGCACAATCATAAGGATGGTGCGTGGGAAGGGAAGTAGCATGTGTCTTAGTGAACAATTCCAAGAGGTCTTGGTATTCAGTAGGAATAGCAGTGACATCCGCAATCTTGCTAACATCCTGAGGAGGATGACTTGGGGAAGGCTGTGCTGCTTGAAGGCAGAGGGAATGGCAAAAAAGGACTCCAACCCAGGATGGAGCTTGTGGTAGTGTCAATCACAGGACTCTGTTTTTGTAGCCAGGAAAATCCCAACACAACACAACCGAAACATGGGGAGAAGCAATGAGGATGAACTGTATGGTCTCACTGTGGTTACCAGAAACCCGTAATTGAACGGGCACAGTACTATGGGTGACTTCTCCTATAGAGCGGCCGTCCAGTGCCCTAGTATCCACGGGCACAGATAGAGGCTGAGTGGGAACACCAAGCTCCGAAGCAATCGTGGCATCCATAAGACATTCACCCCCAGAGTCAATGAGCACTCGGAGAGAGTTAGATTGGTCTGCCCACAGCACAAGAACAAACAAGGGTGTGCGGGTGATGGGAATTAGGGAACTCCCAGTTTGACTCACCATAGTCCTGGTACCCACTAGAGACAAGGGTTTCCTAATAGGGCAGGTAGCTATAAAATGTCCTGCCCCTCCACAGTACAGACAACAGTTATTAAACATTCTCTGTGAGCACTCCCAAACTGAAAGCCTAGTTATTCCCAACTGCATAGGCTAAGGAGTATCCAACTCACCCATCGTAGATTCACGAGAGAGCTCGGGTGACTCCAACTCCTCTTGGAAGAGCTGCCTTCGGAAACTTCCGGATTCCATAGGTGGTGAACGCACCATATTGGATGCACGAGTGTGCCCGAGACCAGACCTCCTCTCACTCAAGCATTCCCTTAGGCGTCCATCAATTTTAATGGTTAAAGTGTTGCTCTGTGCTACCCAGTGTGGCAGGGTGGGGGTCCAACCTCCAATACCAGCCCCAAGCACCAGGCCTTCAGTGCGTCAGCCCAGTCCAGTACGTCCTGCTCCTGCTCCTTGCACTAGCCCTGTGGTGCGTGAAAATAGTCTGGCGCCTCCAAAGCCAGCCCCACGGATCAGGCCTTCAGTGCGCAGTCCCCGTCCAGAGCTTCCGACGACAGTACCCCATCCACAGCTTCCGACGACAGTACCCCGTCTAGAGCTTCCGGCAACAGTGCCCCGTCTAGAGCTTCCGGCGACAGTTCCCCGTCTAGTGCTTCCAGCGATGTCCTACAGTCCGGAGCCTGCAGAGACGGCCCACAGTCCGGAGCCTGCAGAGACGGCCCACAGTCCGGAGCCTGCAGAGATGGCCCACAGTCCAGAGCTTGCAGAGACGGCCCACAGTCCGAAACAGGCGCAGCCAGAGTCGCCCTACGGTCTGGAACTGGCGCAGCCAGAGTCGCCCTACGGTCCGGAACCGGCGCAGCCAGAGTCGCCCTACGGTCCGGAACCGGCGCAGCCAGAGTCGCCCTACGGTCCGGAACCGGCGCAGCCAGAGTCGCCCTACGGTCCGGAACCGGCGCAGCCAGAGTCGCCCTACGGTCCGGAACCGGCGCAGCCAGAGTCGCCCTACGGTCCGGAACCGGCGCAGCCAGAGTCGCCCTACGGTCCGGAACCGGCGCAGCCAGAGTCGCCCTACGGTCCGGAACCGGCGCAGCCAGAGTCGCCCTTCATCCCGAGGTCTCCAGCGACGCGCATCAGCCCGAGGTCTCCAGCGACGCGCATCAGCCCAAGGTCTCCAGCGACGCGCATCAGCCCGAGGTCTCCAGCGACACGCCGTAGCCCTGAGCCTTCAGCGGGGGGGGAAGTTAGGTTGGGGACTAAGGCCGGAGCCTGAGCAACCTCCATAGTAGGAGGATTGGGGAGGGGGGGTGTAGCACAAGTACCATCGGTGACGGTGGCCACCCTCCATCCCTTCCCTCCCTTTAGTTTGGGATTATTTTTGTTTTGGGGTTTATTTTTGTGTTTTTTTGTTTGAGGTGCATCCGGGGTCTGCACCTTTGGGGGGGGGGGGGGGGGCACTGTCACGTCCTGACCAGTGAAAGGGGTTGTTTATTATTGTAGTTTGGTCAGGGCGTGGCAGGGGGTGTTTGGTTAGTGTGTTTCGGGGTTTGTTGGGCAATGTTCTATGGTAGTCTATTTCTATGTCTGTGTCTAGTTAGTCTATTTCTATGCTTAGTTTATTGGTTTGACCTTCAATTGGAGGCAGCTGTTTCTCGTTGCCTCTAATTGAAGGTCCTATTTAATAGGGGTGTTTTGTCCATGGGGTTTGTGGGTAGTTGTTCCAAGTGTAGCTGCGTCCCTCACAGGACTATTTTTTCATCGTTGTTTTGTTTATGTGTTTGTTTTGGTTTTCTTCGTAATAATGGAAGATGAGCATACACATTCCCGCTGCATTTTGGTCCAATTTCTACGACGAACGTGACAGTACGCCCCTGGTTCTTCGTTAGCGTGATAACATTTGTTATCTGAATGCATAGCATACTTGCCCCCTCCACATGCCATAAGACGGAAGAGATCATTTGAACTAATATAGACTTTTTGTAGATGTGGTTTTAACTGAGACATTCATGTGTGTGGACATGTAAACTCATTGCTAATTGCTACTGTAATCGCTATTGTTTCAATGTTTTAGGTAACACTTTACAGTAACGTTCATTATATGTATGTATTTGAAAGTGTTAATTTCTTCATCTTAATGTTTTCTTTGGAACAAAACTTGTTTTATATATATATATATTTTTTTTGTATACAATACAAACATCCACATACAAAAAACAACATACAGAAGCACACAAACATTCACAACATTACCCCTGCCGAGACCCACCTGCTTACACCATCTCCAGCGCCTGCATTTCTCTCCATCACAGCCTCAAACTGTACAATTTTGTTTTTCTCTGTCACCCACAGACTTTCAACATTTAGATAATAAAGTATGTGATATTTCCATTGTGTTAACAATGGAGGATAAGTTGATTTCCAGTTTTTAAGTGTATGTTTTTTCAAGATGATTGTTGAAAGTATAGTCCAACCCATCGGGTATCTCATTGCACTCTCATATGCCATGTCTTGAAATATGCAAACAGACAGATTAAAAGTACATTGTAATACTTCTGACAGGCAACTTTCTAACACTGCCCATACATTTTGGACTTTATAGCATTCCCTGAAGGCATGGAATATTGAGTAATTGTTAGTTTTACTCTTAAGACATGACTCTGCCATTTTGCTTTTGAATTTGTGAATTTTGTCTCGTGTAATACATTCTATACATTAGTTTATATTGGATTAAGGGTACATTTAAGTTAAATGTAATTTGTTAGTTATGTTAAACATAAAAAATATATAATTGTCCTTGTTCTCATGATTTGCTCCAGGGTAGACATGGAGAGACTGTAATGGTGGATTTTCACATTTTGTTTAATATAAGAATTTATAATCCTATCATGTCTAAACATATCAAGTATGAAGGTAAGACCCAGATGCAGACAACGTCGAACTAACAATGGTTTAATAATCCAACAGGGGCAGGCAATAGACAGGTCAAGGCAGGCAGGGGTCAATAAACCAGAGGTGGGGCAATGGTACCGGACGGCAGGCAGGCTCAGGGTCAGGGTTGGCAGAGGTCAATAATCCAGAGGTGGGGCAAAGGTACAGGTTGGCAGGTAGGCTCAGGGTAAGGGTCAGGGGCATACAGAGTGGTCAGGCAGGCGGGCACAGAGTCAGGACAGGCAAGGGTCAAAACCAGGAGGGCGAGAAAAAGAGAGACTGGGAAAAGCAGGAGCTGAGAACAAAACAGCTGGTTGACTTGACAAACAAGACAAACTGGCAACAGACAAACAGAGAACATAGGTATAAATACACAGGGGACAATGGGGAAGAAGGGCGACACCTGGAGGAGGGTGGAGACAATCACAACGACAGGTGAAACAGATCAGTGTGTGACAAATCCTGAATGCTTATTGGTTAAAACCTCATTCCAGGTAGTGTCTATTCCGGCTAAATCTATGACGTTAAATTGCCTATTTACTCTGTTCCATCTGACAGCGCAATCCACTGTCTCATCAGCCCAGCCAGGCAACTTATCAACTTGATCTCCAATATAAAAACATGTAGACATTATCTCACATTTCTTTTAGACTAACATTTAGTTTTCAACAGCGGAGATTTGTGTGAACCTTGCTGTCTGTCTATCTTACATTTGCAACATTGTTTCAATGTTCCAATTCGATCTCCAGCTATCGCATAGTAATGAATGTGTCAAGAGTCGGGAGCTTTTATCAGCTTTTCTCAGCCAGTCGAAATCATGAATCAGCATAATTTTTATGGATATATACTAAGAAATATCAATAGAAAACAGGTAAAACGAAATGAAGTGCAGCTAGTTTTCAGTCTTTCCAGCGTCAGTTAGAAGTTAATGTGTTAGCTGTGTTGTTGGCTAGCTCCTTTGAACAACAGTGTCCTGACGAGAGAGCTCATTTTCTATGCCAGGTGAAATTGCACTTCATAAGCTTGTTTTTATGGATGTATCCAAATAAATGTCACTAGAAAATGGCTGAAACAAATGTGAATGCAGCTACTTTGTTGGTATTCTGGCTGCACTGTTTGACGTGATTGTAAGTTAGCCATAGTTGGCTAGCTAGCAAGGAAGGGACAAGAATGGTTCCAGCCAGCATGGCAATAGAACATTTAGAACGAACAACTGGGTCGCGTCCATAGATACAGAACAAAAAGACTAAACGACTGGATCGCGTCTCTGGCAAACGAACCAATAGAACGAACGACCAGCCGGCTTGGGTAGCAGCCCTAGATTTGTGTCGGGACTATATCTTGTGGATGGATGAAATAGTATGAATAAATTCATCAAAATAAAGTTTTTAATGAAAATATGTAAATCATTATTTGAAGATGTTGGTAACCCGTTGTATGAAAGTGATAATGCCCTCGAACCTGGTGTTTAGAGGATATATTGGCACGGTTTGCTGTGCCAATACAACACCTGTACCAATATATCCTCTAAACACTGGCTTTTTGGGCATTATCACTTACATAAATCATGGGCTGCGGTCCAAACACTTAAAAGACACAACCTTGTCCAATTACCCTCGCCTTATGTCCTTGGGGAAATCCCTGTCGCCATCTTGGAGGGCGGTCCAAATGATTAGCCAAGCAAGGGATGTTTGTAACGTAAGCCCATCAGCCCTCGTTTTTAGTTTGCTTTGCAAGTCTACAATTATGTTCACTCCCAGGCCTGAAACTCCCCATAATTCAATTCGCAATGATTGTACATCCGCTAAGAAAAGTCTGTGAAAACATAAATATAACATCAATGGTGCAAATAAATTATAAATTGTGCTACTAATGCACATGATGGTCAAACACGACTCTTATCTCCATCACTAACTTTAAGCACCAGCTTTCAGAGCAGCTCACAGATCACTGCACCTGTACATAGCCCATCTGTAAATAGCCCATCTAACTACCTCATCCCCATACTGTTAATTATTTTATTTATTTTGCTCCTTTGCACCCCAATATCTTTACTTGCACACTCATCTTCTGTACATCTATCACTCCAGTGTTTAATTGCTATATTGCAATTATTTCGCCACTATGGCTTATTTATTGCCTTACCTCTCATATCCTACCTCATTTGCGCACACTGTATATAGACGTTTTCTATTGTATTATTGACTGTATGTTTGTTTATTCCATGTGTAACTCTGTGCTGTTCTTTATGTGTCACGCGCTGACCTAAGAGAGCTGTTTTTTCTCTGTTTAGTTAGGTCAGGGTGTGATAGGGGGTGGGCATTCTATGTTATGTTTTCTATGTTTAGGCCGGGTATGGTTTCCAATCAGAGGCAGCTGTCTATCGTTGTCTCTGATTGGAAGCCATACTTAGGCAGCCTTTTTTCCCCTTGGTTTTCGTGGGTAGTTGTTTTCTGTTTTGTTAGTATAACCTGACATAACTGTTGGCTGTCATTTTGTTTTCTTTGTTTAAGTGTTTTCATTAAAAGTAAAGATGAGCACTAACACGCTGCGCCTTGGTCCCCTTTATACTACGCACGTTACATTATGTCGCACTGCTTTGCTTTATCTTGGCCAGGTTGCAGTTGTAAATGAGAACTTGATCTCAACTAGCCTACCTGGTTAAATATATTAACTATATATTTAGCATAAGTAGATGAACTCATAATTGACTGTAGCGCATATAAAGCAACCACAAACTACCGGTGAAATCCCAATCATTGCGGGATGAACAAGTGACGAATTTCCGGCCAAGGGTGGTCAGTTTAAAAATCATTCCTTCCTCCCTCGCCCCTTGCCCTGCAAGTGTATACTCGTCAGACGTCATGATACGTCATCAGAAGTGTCCACTTAATTTGAGGGCTGAGGGGATAGGGTGTGTCTTTTAAGTGTTTGGACCACAACCCATAGACAGTGGTAGTAGTAGAAGTGGTAGTGGATTGCATTGGTGTTGGTAAGGTTAAATAAAACAAAGAAACGCAGATGAACACTAAATCAAATACCAAGTAGTACTGCGTGATTTGTATGCGTGTGCATACACAACAGGAGATCATTAGGATTAAAACATGGAGAATCTTCAGGCCACAAAGTTTAAAACCCACCACCCCTTTCCATCAGCAGTAAGCATCTTGTTTTCATGTGTGGTCGTTACCATGTCTGCTAACTCTACTTTGAAACTTCCGGCCTCCACAACTCGGAGGAAAACAAATGAATAGATGTGGTCATCTGCATCATCAGAAGTGAGAGGACATGAAGAGAGAGAGAGAAAGAGGGTTAGAGAGTGCGTTAAAGAGAGAGATGTGAGAAAGTGCATGCAAGCGAGAGAGTGCGCTCGAAAGAGATTGTGAGTGTGTGCAAGAGAGAGATAGAGAGAGAGTGTTTGTGTGCGAGGGAGGGCCTTGTATGCTTGCTTGTGTGCAGAATAACAGTGGTCTACAACTCGATCACCCCTAGTGGTAAAGGAGATGTATTGATGGAAGTTGGGCATCACGTGTCTTAATGACTTAATGACGTGGAATTAAAATCACCCACAACCAGAAAAGCAGTCTCTGGATGTACATTTTCCTACTTGTTTATACTCTCGTACAGTTCGTAAGTGACAGCTTATTATTTTTCTTGTCCTGGAGTGGAATGTATACAAGGAGGTAGAAGGGTCGGCATATGACAATCAGGTATTCCAAGACGGGTGGACAATGGGTCAACACTTCCACCGCGCTCGAGTTAGCACACCAGCTGTTGTTAATGAAGAAGTGGAACCCCTCCCCCTCTCAATTTCCCTGACTCCACTGCCCAGTTCGCACGATGAATGGAGAATCCATCGAGTTGGATATTCATGGGGGTATCTTGTCCGAGAGCCATGTTTCAGAAAAGCTGACAATATTGCAGTTTTGACATATCCCGATGGTAGCAAATCCACAATCGGTGGTCATCCATCTTATTTTCAAGTACATTGGCCAGTTGAATGGAGAGAAGAGGTGCCGCGTTTTTCCTACGCCTTAATCTCGCCAGGATCCCCACCTCTCTTGCCTCTTTGGAAGACCAAAAATTCGGTCGTAATTCGAAGTTGAAGACGGAATTGAGGTACGTAACTGCCAATGTGATGTTCAAAAGGTTTTGTTGATTGTAAGAAAAATAGCAAAGTTGGGTCAGAGCTTGAAAAACGGCGGCCATCCAGTACGCCACCATCTTTTTGAAATTCAATACTTGACTGAGGGACATTACATATGTTGCATGTAAGGAAGATATAGGAAGAATTAGTCATTTGAAAATCATGTCAACCCATGTTATTTCACACAGAGTGAGTCTATGTAACGTATTATGCGATTTGTTTAAGCCAAATTTCACTCCTGAAGTAATTCATGCTTTCCTAAACAAAGTCGCTGAATACGTGTGCAATGACTATATTTTAGTTATCACATTTGTACTAAACATTACAATTTTCTTCCACTTTTGCATTTCAGAGTATTTTGAGGAGATTGTTGACAAAAAATGACAATGAAATCAATTTGAATCCCAATTTGTAACACAATAACATTTCAAAGAAATCCAATGGGAAAAAATACTTTCGCAAGGCACTGTATATCTTCTTAGGGATAGCACCTTTTTTTTAGATTTTCGCCTAAAATGACATACCCAAATCTAACTGCCTGTAGCTCAGGCCCCGAGGAAAGGATAAGCATATTCTTGGTACCATTTGAAAGGAAACACTTTAAAGTTTGTGAAAATGAGAATTTAATGTAGGAGAATATAATACAATAGATCTGGTAGAAGAAAATACAAAGAAAAACCAACCGTTTTTCTATTTTATTTCTACCACCATCTTTGAAATGCAACAGAAAGGTTCCACGTCTAGCCATCACTCTGGTCGAAATTCCGATGGTGTCCACAAGATGGCAGCAGAGTATGTCCAAAGTTTCAGACGGATAACTTGAAGTATGAGCAAATTACATTTAGTGTGAAGTCACCCAGGTACATTTGGGCAAATCGTGAAGGAGACATTTGCATTTACATTACATTTTTCTGGAAGAATATCGTCAAATCTGTATACTTGGACTTTGATTCAGCTTTTCCAGTATTAGTAGCCATATTATAAGTTAAACATTTGAAAAACAACCAGTTTTCATAACTTCATAACTCTCCATATTCTTATAATGTTTGTCGAAAAGGAAGTCTTGCTGTCGCACAAGGTTATCAGCTACATTTTGTGACAGATATGGGGTTTCCAGATACTCCCCTAGAGCCCAGCTCATTAGCTATCAAGCTAGCTTTGTTTGACCTCGATTGGTGCTGATTTGACAAAGTTACAGTCGATCAAGTGAAGACTGCCCGTGTCATCGGCGTGTCATGAAGTTGTCGCTCTCTGACCAAATGTGGTGTCCTATAGGATATACTACACCACTAATGATATAGTGAAGTCTGGTTACATTCTAGGATCTCTGAGGAATACATACAAATGGGATTTGACTGGTTGAAACAATGTTTAAGGTTAGATTTTCACAGACTCCTTTCTTTGCAAATTGAACGAGTGGAAATACAAAATCGATCGTGCATGCTTTATGGACCTTTTTAGGATATGAAAAAGGGTTGTAATCTAACAAAACGACACTTCGTGTTATCTCTGGGACCCTTTGGATGATAAATCAGAGCAAGATTTCAGAATGAAAGTACACATTTCACCTTCAGAGGTGAATTTATCAAAGCTCTCCTCAAACAGTAGCATCGCAGTAAGAGCTGCTGTAAATTGGACAGTGCAGTTATATTAACAACAATTTATGCTTTCAGCCGATATATGACACATATACAGACATTTGTTGTTTCTCTACAATCTGCGATCGTGACACAAGGCGCTGCATGATTTACAACTGTCCCCTTGACGGGGGTGATGCAACCAGTCAGGATGCTCTCGAGGGTGCAGCTGTTGAACTTTTTGAGGATCTGGGAACCAATGCCAAATGTTTTCAGTCTCCTGAGGGGGAATAGACGTTGTTGTGCCCTCAACCCACTCCACTACAGCCCTGTCGATGTGAATGGGGGCATGTTCAGCCCTCCTTTTCCTGTAGTCAACAATCAGCTCCTTTGTCTTGCTCACAATAAGGGAGAGGTTGTTGTCCTGGTACCATACTGCCAGGTCTCTGACCTCCTCCCTATAGGCTGTCTCAACGTATTTGGTGTTCAGGCCTACCACTGTTCTGTCGTCGGCAAACTTAATGATGATGTTGGAGTCATGCATGGCCACACAGTCATGGGGGAACAGGGAGTACTGGAGGGGACTAAGCACGCACCCCTGAGATGCCCGCGTGTTGAGGATTAGTTCTGCAGATGTGTTGTTGCCTATCCTTACCATCTGGGGGCAGCCCATCATGGAAGTGCAAGATCCAGCTGCAGAGAGAGGTGTTTAGTCCCAAGGTCCTTAGCTTAGTGATGAGCACTGTGGGTGTTATGGTGTTGAACCCTGAGCTGTAGTCAATGAGCAGCATTCTCACATATGTGTTCCTTTGTGGTTTTAACTGAGACGTTCATGTGTGTGGACATGTAAACTTATAGGTAATTGTTACTGTAATCACTATTGTTTCCATGTTTTGATTAGGCAACACTTAACAATAACTTTAATTATATGTATTTAATTGTAATTTCTTAATTTTAGTGTCCTATTTGGCATAAAACATTTTAAATGTCCCTGTTCTCATGATTTAGTAGTGCAGGACCCCAGCAAGCTCCAGGGTTTACTTAGAGAAACTGTAATTGTGGAGTTATACATGTATTTTTGTTGTGGAGGTTTTTTGTATTTTGTGTTATTTTTTTGTATCAGATCTGTTTTTCTCACAGTGTGCTGATCTGCATGGTATAAATAAAAATCCAAGTTTATTGGGGTTTTATTTAATACAATTCATGTACAATTTAGAAAAACTTAGTACCCTCAAAATCTATGAATAATAGCGAAGGGCTTACAGATATTTTTTTGTCAAGGGGTACGCAGTGGGAGGTTTTGGTACAGGTACGCAAATGAACACTTTGGTGTGGGTTGCTGGCTAATATAGATCTTCATTTCCTGTGTTATAATGAAATATACAGTAAAAGTACCCATTTTTCCTTGGGGGGATATGGCCCTAACCAAACTGTGATAAACATCACAAGACTAGCAGACTCCTTCACTCCCCCTCCTCCTTCCACCTACACAGATTCATGCAAGAGCTCTTCACTACGCTTCAGGCCTCCATTTGTTTATGCAAATGCAAGGTGTAGTTTCCTGTCTTGTGTACACAATTTCGTCTCACAGAAATAGACTTGAGAGGTTTAAAGAGCCCATCATGACAAGAAAATAACAGAAAAAAAGAGAGAACGGAAAAAAGAAACAAGCACACATGAGAACAAGAGTAAATAAGTAAGTAAGCATGACAAGTCAAAAAGATTGTTATTACCATTTAAAATGATATTTTAGCACGAATGCTCAAACCAAACCATCTTTCCTATGTACATATTGATGATTGAAATTGGAAATAACACAATGTCAATAATAATGTATTTTTTCTTAATTTTGGGGTGAACTATTATCCATAGAATACAAACTCTACTCTTTGAGCCACGTAACAACACCTTATCCTGTTTAGGATAGGGGGCAGTATTTTCACGGCCGGAAAAAAACGTACCCGATTTAATCTGGTTATTACTCCTGCCCAGAAACTAGAATATGCATATCATTATTTTATTTGGATAGAAAACACCCTAAAGTTTCTAAAACTGTTTGAATGGTGTCTGTGAGTATAACAGAACTCATATGGCAGGCCAAAACCTGAGAAGATTCCATACAGGAAGTGCCCTCTCTGACCATTTCTTGGCCTTCTATAGCCTCTTTATGGAAAATAGAGGATCTCTGCTGTAACGTGACATTTTCTACGGCTCCCATAGGCTCTCAGAAGGCGCCAGAACGGGGAATGATGACTCTGCAGTCCCTGGTGCGAAAAACTGAAGGGGATTTCGAAAGTGGTTGATCAGAGAACAATGACACGGGTGCACGCGTGCATGTGACGACTCCATTTTACTTCTTTCAGTCTTTGAACGGATACAACGTCTCCCGGTCGGAATATTGTCGCTATTTTACAAGAAAAATCGCATAAAAATTGATTTTAAACAGCGTTTGACATGCTTTGAAGTACGGTAAAGGAATATTTGAATTTTTTTGTCACGATATGTGCCGACGCGTCACCCTTCGGATAGTGTCTTGAACGCAAGAACAGAACGCAGCTATTTGGATATAACTATGGATTATTTGGAACCAAAACAACATTGGGTGTTGAAGTAGAAGTCCTGGGAGTGCATTCTGACGAAGAACAGCAAAGGTAATCCAATTTTTTTTATAGTAAATCTGAGTTTGGTGAGTGCCACACTTGGTGGGTGTCAAATTAGCTAGCCTGTGATGGCCGGGCTATGTACTCAGAATATTGCAAAATGTGCTTTCACCGAAAAGCTATTTTAAAATCGGACACCGCGATTGCATAAAGGAGTTCTGTATCTATAATTCTTAAAATAATTGTTATGTTTTTTGTGAACGTTTATTGTGAGTAATTTAGTAAATTCAACGGAGGTTTTCGGTGGGTATGCTAGTTCTGAACGTCACATGCTAATGTAAAAAGTTGGTTTTTGATATAAATATGAACTTGATTGAACAAAACATGCATGTATTGTATAACATAATGTACTAGGAGTGTCATCTGATGAAGATCATCAAAGGTTAGTGCTGCATTTAGCTGTGGTTTTGGTTTTTGTGACATTATATGCTAGCTTGAAAAATGGGTGTGTGATTATTTCTGGCTGGGTACTCTCCTGACATAATCTAATGTTTTGCTTTCGTTGTAAAGCCTTTTTGAAATCGGACAATGTGGTTAGATAAAGGAGAGTCTTGTCTTTAAAATGGTGTAAAATAGTCATATGCTTGAAAAATTGAAGTTTTTGGATTTTTGAGGAGTTTGTAATTCGCGCCACGCCCTATCATTGGATATTGGAACATCTAGATGTAAGAGGTTAATGTATGTGAAATGTTTCAGCATGTCACGACTTCCGCCGAAGTCTCTCCTTGTTCGGGCAGCGTTCGGCGATCGACGTCACCGGCTTTCTAGCCATTGTCGCTCCATTGTTTATATATCCATTTGTCTTGTCTTGTTTCCATACACACCTGGTTTTCATTTCCCCAATTAAGCTACTTGTATTTGACCCTCTGTTTCCCATCATGTTTTGTGTGTAATTGTTTCATGTTATGTGGTGTTCATTTACGCGCTTTACTTTTATGTTCCATTTTTTGAGCGTGTTTTTATGTAGTGCTCCCATTTTGGAACTATAATAAAAATGTGCCTGTTGATTATACTCTGCTCTCCTGCACCTGACTTTGCCTCCTATACAGATTGTAACAGAATTACACACCTTCAATGGAGTCAGCAGGAGCAGGTACCCCGGTTAGAGGAGTCGAGGAGCGCGTCCAAGAACATTCGGCCATGTTACAACATCTTGGTGCCATGATGGATCGCGTTGTCCAGACCATGGACCGCTGGGAGAGACAGCAAGTCTCTCCATTGCCTCGACCAGCACAACCAGGGTTGTCTCCATCTGTTCCATCAGGAGAGAGTTCCAGTGGGATGCGTCTCTCCCTTCCCAGGAAGTATGAGGGAACGGCAGCACAGTGCAAGGGATTCTTGTTACAACTGGAGCTCTACCTGGCCACTGTGCACCCAGCTCCCTTAGGAGGGGAGAGAGTGGCCGCCCTCGTCTCCTGCCTCACAGGAGGGACGCTGGAGTGGCCAAACGGCGTGTGGAGAGAAGGAGACACGGAGCCAGACCACTTCGAGGATTTCACCCGTCGCTTCAGGGCCATCTTCGACCATCCACCGGAGGGCAGAGCGGCAGGGGAGAGGTTCTTCCATTTGAGACAGGGGATGAGGAGCGCCCAGGACTTCGCCCTGGAATTCTGGACCTGGGCCGCCGGAGTGGGCTGGAATGACAGGGCCCTCATCGACCACTATCGATGCAGCCTACGAGAGGACGTCCGACGTGAGCTGGCCTGCAGGGATGCCACCATTTCCAACGACCAACTGGTGGATTTGTCCATCCGGTTGGATAACCTGCTGGTCACCCACGGACGTCCAGAGTGGGCTCTGTCGGTTCCATCGTCCAGCACCCCCGCTCCGGTGCCCATGGAGTTAAGAGTGGCTGCTCATAGGGAGACTGGAGGAGGAGCCATCACGTGCGCCATCTGTGGCCGCAGAGGACACACTGCCGGTCGGTGCCGTGTTGGTTCCTCTTGGAGTAGAGGCAACTGGCGTCACCCCAGGTGAGTTTGCACCACACTCAACCAGAGTCCTCTGTTGATCAACTGGTGCCTGTTTGTTTCCCTGAGTTTTCCCCAAATTCCCATTATAAGGCACTGGTCGATTCAGGCGCAGCTGGGAATTTTATCGACAGAGCATTAGCCATTAGGTTAGGGATCCCCATTTTTCCTATAGTTAGACCCTTCCCGGTACACGCTCTAGAAAGTCGACCTTTAGGCTCCGGGCTAATCAAGAAGGCTACCATCTCCTTTGCCATGGTTATGCAAGGGAATCATGAGGAGAGAATCAGTCTCTTTCTCATTGACTCTTCTGCGTTTCCTGTGGTACTAGGCCTTCCTTGGTTGGCTCTGTATAACCCACTATTTCCTGGCAACAGAGGGCTCTCACGGGGTGGTCGCGAGAGTGCTCAGGGAGGTGTGTAGGGGTTTCCGTTGGTGCTACCACGGTGGAAAGTCCGGACCAGGTCTCCACCGTGCACATCCCCCAGAATATGCTGATTTGGCTCTCGCCTTCTGGAAAAAAGAGGGCGACTAAATTACCACCTCATCGACGGGGGGATTGTGCGATAAATCTCCTGGCAGACATTGCGCTTCCCAGGGGTCATGTGTATCCCCTGTCGCAAGTGGAGATGGTGGCTATGGATACATATGTCTCTGAATCCCTGTGTCAGGGGTACATTCAGACCTCTACTTCACCCGCCTCCTTGAGTTTCTTTTTTGTGTAGAAGGAGGGAGGTTTAGGCCCGTGCATTGACTATAGAGGTCTCAATCAAATCACGGTGAAGTACAGTTACCCGCCACAGGCGATAGAGTCAATGCATGGGACGCGCTTCTTCACGAAACTGGATCTCAGGAGTGCGTATAACCTGGTGCATATCCGGGAGGGAGTCGAGTGGAAGACAGCGTTCAGTACCACCACAGGGCATTATGAGTACCTCGTCATGACATACAGGTTTGAAAATGATCCATCCGTTTTCCAACCCTTGGTAGAGAAGATTTTCAGGGCAGGGTGTATATCGATGACATTCTGATTTACTCCGCTAAATGCGCCGAGCATGTGTCCTTGGTGCGCAAGGTTCTTGGACGACTGTTGGAGCATGGCCTGTACATCAAGGCTGAGAAATGCCTGTTCTTTCAGCAGGCCGTCTCCTTCCTAGGGTATCGTATTTCCACATCAGGTGTGGAGATGGAGAGTGACCGCATTGCAGCCGTGCGTAATTGGCCGACTCCCACCACGGTAAAGGAGGTGCAGCGATTTTTAGGCTTTGCCAATTACTACCGGAGATTTATCCGGGGTTTTGGGCAGGTTGCTGTGCCCATTACCTCACTGCTGAAGGGGGGTCCTGTAAGGTTGCGGTGGTCGGCTGAGGCGGACAGGGCTTTTGGGCAACTAAGAGCTCTGTTTACTTCGACTCCAGTGCTGGCCCATTCAGATTCCTCTTTGGCATTCATAGTGGAGGTGGACGCGTCCGAGGCTGGTATAGGAGCCGTGCTCTCACAACGCTCGGGGACGCCACCGAAACTCCGCCCCTGTGCTTTCTTCTCGAAGAAGCTCAGCCCAGCGGAGCATAACTATGTTGTGGGGGACCAGGAGTTGTTGGCTGTGGTTAAAGTGTTGAAAGCGTGGAGACATTGGCTTGGGCTGTGCCGTGGCGGAGATCTTTGTGGGCTATACTCGGCCTTGTCCCGGGATGGTATGTTGGTGGTTGGAGATATCCCTCCAGTGGTGTGGAGGCTGTGCTTTGGCAAAGTGGGTGGGGTTATATCCTACCTCTTTGGCCCTGTCCGGGGGTTTCATCGGATGGGGCCACAGTGTCTCGTGACCCCTCCTGTCTTAGCCTCCAGTATTTATGCTGCAGTAGTTTATGTGTCGGGTGGCTAGGGTCAGTCTGTCACATCTGGAGTATTTCTCTTGTCTTTTCCGGTGTCCTGTGTGAATTGAAATATGCTCTCTCTAATTCTCTCTTTCTTTCTTTCTTTCTCTCGCTCGGAGGACCTGAGCCCTAGGACCATGCCTCAGGACTACCTGGCTTGATGACTCCTTGCTGTCCCCAGTTCACCTGGCCGTGCTGCTGCTCCAGTTCCAACTGTTCTGCCTGCAGCTATGGAACCCTGACCTGTTCACCGGACGTGCTACCTGTCCCAGACCTGTTGTCCCAGACCTGCTGGAACCCTGACCTATTCACCGGACGTGCTACCTGTCCCAGACCTGCTGTTCTCAACTCTCTAGAGACAGCAGGAGCGGTAGAGATACTCTCAAAGATCGGCTATGAAAAAGCCAACTGACACTGACTCTTGTGTTACTGACTTGTTGCACCCTCGACAACTACTATGATTATTATTATTTGACAATGCTGGTCATTTATGAACATTTGAACATCTAGGTCATGTGCTGTTATAATCTCCACCCGGCACAGCCAGAAGAGGACTGGCCACCACTCATAGCCTGGTTCCTCTCTAGGTTTTTTCCTAGGTTTTGGCCTTTCTAGGGAGTTTTTCCTAGCCACCGTGCTTCTACACCTGCATTGCTTGCTGTTTGGGGTTTTAGGCTGGGATTCTGTACAGCACTTTGAGATATCAGCTTATGTAAGAAGGGCTATATAAATACATTTGATTTGATTTGATTTTGATTTGATTTGAGGGGGATAAACACCCTTTTCTCATCTGGACTGACCACCGCAACCTGGCAGAGGGAGGAGACGACAGGACCTAGAAAAACGATCCACAACGACCAGAATCGTGATATTTCCCTGTGAGATAGGAAGATCCGTTAGGAAATCCACTGACAGATGTGACCAAGGTCATTGTGGAACGGGTAAGGGATGTAACTTACCTCTGGGCAGGTGTCCCGGAGCCTTACACTGGGCACACACCGAGCAGGAGGAGAAATAAACCCTCATGTCCAGCACACTGTCTGACCGATCCTCGGATGACCAGAGGGAGACGTGTTGGCCCAAAAGATCAACTGGTCATGGACAGCAGCCGGAACGTACATACGCCCAATGGGACACTGGAGGGGAGCGGGCTCTGTATGCCTGCTCAACATCCGCATCCAGATCCCACACGACCAGCGCTACCAGGCAGGAGGCCGGGAGTATGGGAGTCTGATCCATGGGCCGCTTCTCTGTGTCATACAGCCAGGACAGTGCGTCTGCCTTGTTCTGGGAACCTGGTCTGTAGGATAGGGTAAACACAAAACGGGTAAAGAACATGGCCCACCTTGCCTGACGAGGATTCAGTACCTCTCTCTACCTGCCCGTTACACATGCTAATGTAAAAAGCTGGATTTTGATGATTAATTACATATGGAGTTTTGTAGCTCCACTTACAAAGGATATCAATGATCTTTACAGTACAGTACAGTGTTCCAATGTCGCTTGATCGGTTCTGGGTCACGGAGGAGAAAGGACAGAGGAAAGAGGGTGCCTTCTGGTGGTTTGATGCACATAGGACAGCATTTTCCTGCAGGTCACAGGGGTGACTTTCAGTAATATAAGAGGTCCAAATGGACGCCTAGGCCTAGACCCTACATCCCATAGACTTGTGGAGATCTGTGTAGATTTTACATTCAATATGGTAACAGCTTCACCTTTCACTCAAATAGGTTAGGTGGAAGTATCATCATTTTCCTTATAGCAATCAAATCATCTAAGATCTCCACAAGTGCGTAGGGCATAGAGCCTAGGAATCCATTTGGGATTGGGCCAAAGTCTCCAAAACAATATCACAACAAAACATAAAAGGAAATATAAAACATGAATATTGTGGATATTGTCATCTGTTAAGATTATTTTAGCTGGAGTATCCAGCGTGAGTGAGATTGAAAAAGTACATGTCATTTTATGAACAGGTGATTTGTAATACAGGAGTGAGTGAATGTGTAATAACGTACCAAGGCATACGCTCATCCTTTTCACCATGCTCTACCACTGGGTTAATTTTCTCTTGCTAAAAAGAGAGTTCAGAGATTGAAGATCAATCTCCTAGTCGTCCATTCGGCCATCAGATTTGCCACCAATACGCCTTATAGGACACATCACTGCAGTCTGTAATCCTCTGTAAACTGGTAATCTCTGTATACCCATCGCAAGACACACTGGTTGGTGCTTATTTACAAAACCCTCTTAGGCCTCACTCCCCCATCTGAGATATCTACTGCAGCCCTCATCCTCCACATACAACAATCGTTCTGCCAGTCACATTCTATTTAAGGTCCCCAAAGCACACACATCCCTGGGTCACTCGTCTTTTCAGTTCGCTGCAGCTAGCGACTGGAACGAGCTGCATCAAACACTCAAACCGGACAGTTTTATCTCAATATCTTCATTCAGACTCAATCATGGACACTCTTACTGACAGTTGTGGCTGCTTTGTGTGATGTATTGTTGTCTCTACCTTCTTGCCCTTTGTGCTGTTGTCTGTGCCCAATAATGATTGTACCCTGCTTTGTGCTGCTACCATGTTGTACTGCTGCCATGTTTTGTTGCTACCATGTTGTTGTTATGTTGTGTTGCTACAATGCTGTGTTGTCATGTGTTGCTGCCATGCTATGTTGTTGTCTTAGGTTTTTCCTTATGTTGTGTTTTGTTGTCTCTCTTGTCGTGATGTGTGTTTTGTCCTATATTTCTTTTACATTTATTTTTATTTTTATTCCCAGCCCACGTCCCCGCAGGAGGTCTTTTGCCATTTGGTAGGCCGTCATTGGAAATAAGAATTTGTTCTTTTAACTGACTTGTACCCATAGCTGACCCACAAATGACCTTTGATTGTAATACTACTATAGTGTCCCATAACAGAATTGCTGCTCTCACAATGCACTTGACACTGATAGAGTCCTTGGTCATTTTCATTCAGCTGTTTGATCTCTGTGATGACTTCTCTGTGTTTGATGTTGGGGTGCTCCATAGCTGCCTCGTTGACAGTGGAGTACCTAGCGAGAGCAGTAAGCTTAGGATTTTTCAACTGAAGAGCGATGGCACCAGGAAGTTTCAATGTGACATTTTCTCGGATCATACTCTATGTTACAAGTGAGATTCATTGGCGTGCCCCCTCTCCCAGTGATAGGGACCCTTGGGCACCTCACCTCCAAAGCATCTGGAGGAAAGACAATGCTCACTGATGATTTTATTTTTTATAAATACTATTTCATATCAGTAAACAACAATAAAAAAGCATAGATCTGTAATAGATGTGAAAAAAGATATGTAACAAGGTTTGCGTTCCCTCATAAGAAGGAACTGTTAGAGAAAAGCCATTATGCTGTTGCTTTCATGAGAAATTAATGTAAGACCAATACACAATTAACACATGAGCACCAAATACGTCATAGAAAAATAAAAGTAGTTTGTCTAATATCAGCATGGTGATACCAACCAAGGCTTAACCAATATTAGCATGAAATATAATCAATTCTCCAAGTACCTGGGCGCTTGCTGCCGTGTGATGAGAACTCGTTCAAAGACTTGTGTCTTTAGCCTGGCAAGCGAGGCTAATAAAACGGTCTTCACTTGTTTTGTGGCAACAACTGGTGCATGGTAGTCTCCTCTTTAAATCCCCCTACCTTTAAAGTTTACCCTACGGCAGAAGTGGTCATTTCCACTCATTTAAACGTATAGATACGGTTTTACTGAGACGTTAATGCATGTAAACATATAAACCGCTTTGATAATTGCTGTTGTAATCATCAAAATAATGTTTGATTATTTTCTAAGATTGCAGATATAGTGCTGTAATGGAAATTATATGATTAAAGGTTTGACTAAATGATTTCACCCTGAAATGTATAACCGAGTGATTATAAGATGAATGTACTAATGTGTGTGTGTAGGAAAAGTTTAAGCTTAAGGATTTAGCAATGTAAGCAAGACATTCAAGGAAAAAGGGGAACTGATAACAGACAGCAGACAACTTGTGACTACTGTGAAACTGATAACAGGAAGAATGTCTCCCCACCCAGGGAGGGGAGAAACCTTGAGGCTCATAGTGGATTAGGTACCATGTGCAAGATATGATAGACAATGTATGTGTTGTAGAAAAGTGTAAACAGCATCGTCAGTGTTAGAGAGGAGGGACATTTGTATGACGAAATGTGTAATATAAAAGGTTGTGTGCATTGTATGGATTTCAGAGCTCTCGTAAATAAACGTTCTGACCATTGTTAGCTGGGTCTCAGTCTGTTTCTTTCAACCGGAACCTTACACCTTCTGGTATACAAACTGAGTAGTTAAATTTAAGTTCGGTTTAAGAACATTGATAACTTAATTCCCGTAACAAGTGCACAAATGTTTATCTAGTTTGTCAGTTTATAAATGGTCAAATGGCTAATTTCCATTTACTGTTTGGCACACCATGCTTTTCTTATCTGGTGTTTTTTTGGGGTACACATAAAATAACTCTGGGGGAACACCTCTATACAACCACAATGTATTTGGGGAAGCTCTGACCTAGTGGTCTAGTCAATAATTCACACGGAATATCGCTCAGTTTCACAATTCATAATAACTTCCTTCAAAATATTGTAAACCTACAGTATATAGTATAACAGTGCACTCCTGAGCCTTCAAATCAAACTGAGTTTATGATGAACATCACAAGAAATGCAGATCCCTTTACTCCTCCTCACCCTTCCAACCACATAGACTGCTACTAGCACTGTTCACATAGCTTCAGGCCTCCGTTTGTTTTTGCAAATGCTATGTGTGGTTTCCTGTCCTGTATGGGCATTTATTCTAACAGACATAGACCTGAAAGGAGTAGAGCGATAACCCACCATGATAAGAACAGGGGAGAGAACAAACAAACAAACAAACAAAAAAAGGCATGCATGACAACTAGAACAAAAAAGTATGACACTGCACTCCAGCGCCTTCAAATTAAACTGAGATATAATGAACATCACAAGACTACCAGACCCTTTTACTCCCCCTCACCCTTCTAACCACATGGACTGCTACTAGTGCTGTTCACATTGCTTCAGTCCTCCGTTTGTGCAAATGCTATGTGTGGTTTCCTGTCCTGTATGGGCATTTCCTCAAACAGACACAGACCTGAGAGGTGTAGAGAGATAGCCCACCATGATAAGAACAGGGGAGAGAACAAAAAAAACTGAAATTTGATCGAGCAAACAAATGAGCATTCCATTCCATTGAAATTCCATGAAATTTAATTTTTATTTAATTAGTACAAACCCTCCTGTCTTCCAACATACATGTTTGAAGCCGGTTTATAACACATTTTTATTTTTCGTAAATGTTAAGTAAATAGATCATTTTCAGCCTTGATGTCATCTGCCATCAGCTAGCAGACCAGTTCAATGATTAACCTGTTAAACACAAATAATCATTAATAAACAAGAGACTTCACCCCAAAAGATCTACGTTAAGTTATGATTGGCTGCGAAGTATAAATGTACAAGTGCATTTTTTCTGTGTTACTTTGTTATTGATCTTGCCTCAAGTAACTCCAGTATTAGGAGAAGGGACCACAGTATCATTCCAGTGCTGTATGTCCAGTTCAGTCCACCATTGTTGGCCTTTCTTTGATCAACTATGGGAGCTGCTGTTATAGGGTTAGAAATCAACATTAGTGATTAATTGGTTGGTTTGTTGATTGTTTAATTGATTGACTGATGATCATGCTACATGGTTGTTTCACCTTAGTTGGACGTTGTTATTGTAAGTCGCTGCGGGTTAGAGTAACTGCTAACAAAAATTAACAGAAAAATGTAATGTACCTTTGACTGTGATATTTATGTAGTGTCCCATGGCAGTATGGCCTCCCATTTCACATACTGCATTGCACTGATAGACTCCTTGGTCAGCAGGGGTCAGTTGTATGAAGTCTGTTACAACGCGTCTATGTCTGACATTGTGGTCCTCCATAAACATCTCGTTGACAACAGTGAGGTACTTGCCGGGGTCAATGAGCTTGGGACACTCTTCCAAAGTGTGATGACACCAAAAGGCATCAATACGACCACATTGTTTTGTGTCATACTTTGCCTTACAGGTGAGCCTCAAGGGCATGCTCTCAGTCCCAAACATAGGAGTCTTGGTGTACTTCAACTCTACGGCACCTGAAGTTTTTGTGGAAAAAGTATATAACTCAGCTCCAAAGCAGCTCTACATATAACTATTTTGTTTTTGTAAGCAAGCTAGTTTATTAAGGGTGGGTTAGAGTAACTGCTAATAAACATTTACTGAAACATGTAATGGACAAGTAGAGCAGTGCATGGGACTAATCTAGTGCACGTTTCCTAGTTTATTAGGGGTTATTTCTGAGTATATCTGGGTATTAAAAAGCATTGAATACTATCTAATCTAAACGCAACTACCATACCTAGGGTTTAACCCTGTCCCACTTTTGAGTAAAGACACTTGTGTGTTTATTACCCACTAGTAGCACCATGAGTACTCACCTGAGCCTAGAGAAGGTGACACACAGAGACAGAGTGACACTGTCAACAGCAGGGACAGTACTTTAGATCCACGGAGCCAAACCATTTCCAAACACAAGCACTCGAAACTGAAAGTTGCTTAAACTGATGTACTCCACGTGAGCTATGTGTTATAGATGACCAACAGATTCAAGTATCATCATAGACACACAATAACTAAGCTTTCATCTGCAGTCTGCTAGATCTGCCCACTGAAGAGGCTACAGAGAAAGTTAGAGCGTGTGTGTCTTCCTTGTGGGCGTGTGTAGGCGTAGAGTAGATATAAGTTCCAGTGGAGAGAAAGAGGCTGTCAGACAACCAGCAGAAGAGCACTGTATGGGGCTCATCTAGTGCACGTTTCGTTGTTTGAAGAAATTGTGATATA